>NC_054399.1:5211762-5521846 GCF_017976425.1 Toxotes jaculatrix
GGGCCATGTACGTCAGGTTCTCCAGCGGTTGCTGGAGAACCAGTTGTATGTTAAAGTTGAAAAGAGTGAGTTCCATGCCAATACTGTATCTTTCCTTGGCTTCATTGTAGCCCCTGGAAAGATTCAGATGGATCCGGCTAAAGTTAGCGCTGTGGCTAAGTGGCCTACACCTGATAGCCGCAAAAAGGTTCAGCAATTCTTAGGATTTGCTAACTTTTACAGGCGGTTCATCAGAAACTTCAGCGCCATAGCTGCTCCTCTTCATGCACTCACCTCTCCGCAGACTCCTTTTCTATGGTCTTCTCAAGCTGAGGAGGCCTTCCAGCGGCTCAAAGAACGGTTTACTACCGCCCCCATCCTCACGGTGCCTGATCCCAGCCGGCAGTTCGTGGTGGAGGTGGATGCCTCAAATGACGGAGTTGGAGCTATCCTCTCTCAACGCTCAGAAAAGGACAACAAGCTTCACCCCTGTGCCTTCCTGTCGCGGAAGCTTTCTCCTGCAGAGAGGAATTATGACATTGGTAACCGTGAGTTGTTGGCTGTAAAAATAGCTCTGGAAGAATGGAGACATTGGCTGGAGGGTGCGCAGCATCCTTTTGTAGTATGGACAGATCATAAAAACCTGGAATACATCCGCAAAGCGAAAAGACTTAACTCTCGTCAGGCCAGATGGACATTGTTTTTTAACCGTTTTAACTTTGTGCTATCATACAGGCCGGGGTCCCAGAACACCAAGCCCGACGCATTGTCCCGTCTGTTTGACCCCGAGCCCACTGCCAAGGATCCCGAGCCCATTCTACCACTTAACCGTGTGGTAGGAGCGGCGACATGGCAAATAGAATCTCAGGTGAAGCATGCAAATGGTGTGAACCCGACACCTAGGGGGTGCCCGGAGAATCGCTTGTTTGTCCCTGTTGCTATGCGTCCACAGGTGATTCATTGGGCTCACACCTCGCTGCTCACCTGCCACCCTGGAGTCAAAAGAACCATGCATGTGATTTCTCAGAGATTCTGGTGGCCTTCCATGGAGCGAGAGGTGCGGGAATATGTGGAGGCATGCTCCATCTGTGCCAGCAACAAGACCTCTTCTAGGGCGCAGATGGGGTTGCTTCAGCCCCTCCCTGTTCCTACTCGTCCGTGGGCTGAGATCTCTCTGGACTTCGTCACGGGGCTCCCGGTCTCCGAAGGAAACACCACTGTACTCACGGTGGTGGACAGGTTTTCTAAAATGACTCATTTCATTGCTTTGCCCAAACTGCCATCAGCCAAAGAAACAGCTGAAGTTATGATGACTCATGTGTTTCGTATTCATGGTTTTCCAAAGGATATTGTTTCTGACCGGGGGCCCCAGTTTGTCTCTAGATTCTGGAAAGAATTCTGCGGACTCATCGGAGCCACAGTCAGTCTCTCCTCTGGGTACCACCCGGAATCTAATGGCCAGACTGAGCGTCTCAACCAGGAGTTGGAGACCTGCCTCCGATGTCTGGTGGCACAGAATCCGGCTTCTTGGAGCAAGAACCTGGTGTGGGTAGAATTCGCCCACAACTCGCTCCCAACGCCCACGGGTTTGTCTCCCTTTCAATGTTTGTTCGGCTACCAGCCTCCTCTTTTCTCTGAAACAGAAAAGGAGATCACTGTCCCGTCAGCCCACGCCATGGTACGGCGTTGCCACCGTATCTGGGCAGCCGCTCGCAAGATCCTCATACACAGTGCGGATCGCATGAAGAAGGCTGCAGATCGGAGGTGCCGACCAGCTCCGGAGTACCACCCTGGCCAGAAGGTATGGCTTTCTACACGGGACTTACCGCTCCATGTTGACTCCAAAAAGCTGGCTCCTCGGTTTGTGGGTCCTTTCCCAGTGTCCAAAGTTATTGGTCCTGCCTCTGTTCGTCTGCGGCTGCCCCGGTCGCTGAGGGTCCACCCCACCTTCCACGTCAGCCGGGTTAAACCAGCAAAGGAGAGCCCCATGGTTCCCGCAGCCAAACCCCCCCCCCCCCCCACCCCCCCGGATGATTGATGGCGGTCCGGTTTATTCCGTTAAGTCTCTTCTGGCTGTCCGCAACAAGGGTAGGGGCAGGCAATTCCTGGTCGACTGGGAGGGCTACGGTCCAGAGGAACGATCCTGGGTCTCGCAAGCTTTGTCACGGACCCTGACCTCATCTCAGACTTTTACAATCGTCACCCACTGATTCCTGGTCCGTCAGGAGCCGTCCCTAAAGGGGGGGGGGGGGGGGGGGTACTGTCACATCCAGAAAACCCTGTTATGTTCTTGTTTTCTGTCTGTTGTCTCGTGATTTCCGCTTTTATGTTGTAATCTGTTCTCCCTTTGTGTTTCAGGTAGCTTGCCCTTCCTCTTGTGTTCCGGCTCGTCTGATTGCTTTCCCCGCCCTGATTGTTTCCACCTGTTCCCCATTACCTAGTGTGTATATATTGTCCGCGTCTCCCTTTGTCCTGTGCCAGTTCGTCTTGTCATTTTGTAAGAGAACCAGCGCCTATTCCATGTCTTGCCAAGTCAGGTTTTGTATTGCTTTGATTTCTTCAGTAGGACTTTTTGTTCTTGTTTTACCTAGGATTGAGTTGTTACTTTTCTTTGTCTGTTAGCCAGTTGCTCGGCCTTTTCCTCATAAGTGTGTTTTTTTGTTTCTTAAAGATTGAAGACTGTTTTTGCCTCATGAGAGTGAATTTTTGTTTCTTAATGATTGAAGACTGCTTTTGCCTCGTGTGAGTGATTTTCTGTTGGTACTTTTGACAAATAAAAGAACTCTTTATTTTGTACTTTGCCTGTTGAGTCGTGCATTTGGGTTCAGGTCCTTGTTCGGCCGTGACACATGGCTATTAAACTAGCTAGTAATGCATGGCCCCACCTTAGTTGATCTTATGCTTGAGTGGTGCAGATTCTCTTTTGCAATTTGCAATAAGCAAAATTACAAAACCGAACAGCCATACACCGAACCTGGGGCTCCTTTAGAGCCCCTTGGGGTCAGGGGTCAGGGCCTTGGGGCAGCTTTATTATATCAGATAAAATATATGTACAAGGATACAGTGGTGGAAGTTAACAGAATACATTTGTACACAGTACTGTACTTTTTTTTTTTTTTTTTTTTTTTCAAAGTTAAGCTTTATCGTACATTACTTCAGTGAGTCCATGAAATGCTTTTATTTTGAAGGTCAAGCAGGCGAACAACAACACCGGAAGTAATTTCTTGTTATCATTTTGGGTCAGATTGTAAATTATGTCTTGTTTACTGTACTGAGCTCTGTGCGATCGTGACAGCGTAGTTGTCTTCCAGCTAACCAATGGACACAGTAAACAGTGTACTCGGCTTGGAGTGGATAGACGGCTGGAGTGTTTTGATATTCCTGTGCGTTTTCCAGCGCCGAGAAACTTTCCCCCCGGCCCGTGGGCTCTCCCTGTGATTGGCGACCTCCATCGCATTGATCCCGCTCGGCTTCACCTGCAGTTCACAGAGGTATGAGTCCATACGCACAGCAACACCGTCCCGTGGAGTGAAAATGTCACAGGTTTAAATAGAAAATATAGAAAATAATAATAATAAAGTTAAAAAATAAAGTATAATAGAATACAATGCTTCTGTAGTCAGTGATATATTTTAGCCAAACACGCTGGAGCCCATCTGATCCAGACACATTTATTTTGGTTTCCCCTGACCAAAGACTGAGATACCAACGTTCATTGAGTGTCCTTTAATGCTTCTTTGGTGTGTTAAGTAGATTTTGTGCCCACCGAAGGGAGGGCAGGGTAGTGTTGCCATGTAGGGTATGCTCTAGTGCAGGGGTATTCAACTAAAATTTTAAGCGGTCCAGAGAGAGAAAATTTCTTCAAGCGAAGGTCCGGAACACCATAATGTCAAACATTATATATATATATATATATATATATATATATATATATATATATATATATATATATATATATATATATATATATATAGATGCCTGTTAGTGCATACATATACATACATGTACAACTGACTGTTAAACAAAGTACAATTCAAAAATATTTATTGTCACTTAATTTGTTAAGTATAAGTAAATCTGGGCTGGAATGGTGTCAGGGCCATCGTCTCTCCCTGTCTCCCGCTCACTCGTCTCTCTGTCTTCTCTTCCTGTCGCCGGCTCACTTGTCTATAAATGTCATTTCCTTGTATCGCTAACTTCCCTTTCCACCTGTCACTCACCTCTGATCTCTCTCGTCTCAAAATTCAGAGTCGCGCTTTCACTCTCAAATTTGATTGGCTGAGCAGCGTCACGTGGGATGGCTTAACTCGCATGCAATTGGTCTGTAAGGTCCGCTAAATAGATACTGTAAAGACTAGAAAAGCTGTGCTGGTTAAAATATTAGCGTCCCGTCGTGATATAGAATAATCGATAATTTATTGATTGTAGGTCTGGGTCCGCATAGGACGGCGTCTGGGTCCGGACCCGGACCGCGGTCCGCCTGTTAGTGACCTCTGCTCTAGTGTCACGTTTCAGATTTATATCTCACTGCCTGTTTGCTCAGTGCGGAAGGAGCCAGTATTGAAAGTATAGAAAAGATCAACATCAAATCCACGTCAGGCAGATCCATATTTGTCCCGCAGCCCTCCAGTAATGAAGCAAAGATACTAACCTGCTGTCTGTGTTCAGTTTGCATAAATACTAACCTGCGGTCTGTGTTCAGTTTGCATAAATACTAACCTGCTGTCTGTGTTCAGTTTGCATAAATACTAACCTGCTGTCTGTGTTCAGTTTGCATAAATACTAACCTGCTGTCTGTGTTCAGTTTGCAGAGAAATATGGGAACGTTTTTAGCCTTCGCCATATGAATCTGTGTCATATGCGGTTTTATCTACGTGAGGGTAAAACCTTCAGAAAACAGAACCAGTGCTTAATTAATGTGCAGCTAATGCGTAACTCATCCTGATGTAATGGAAATATTAATGGACAATATACCATGAACTATTGAGGTTCAATACTGATAAATGATGAAGCCAATAAAAGCTTATTACCTTATGTAACACTTAATGGATAAACAGTTTATGAATGTTATATGTTAATTTTACAGTGTCATAAAAGCAAAAGCTTGTCACGCCAGTAATAGTTAATGCATCTGTACATGTATATTGTAGAGTAGTTTTGTTATATATATATAACTGTAACATTTGTAGTGAGGCTGGGTTAGTAGTCTGTGCAACAAAACTAAAAGGGGAGTTTTAAGTGGAACACAGAAGAGAGTTACACAGGCACAATAAGTGAAAATATTGCTGTGGGTGGACTGACAAAAGAGCTTTAATTACCTGTAACAATCAAACTAAAGGTAACCAGACTAGTCCACACTCCTGTGACTTAATGTTTGTAAAGCTAAACTGAATCTTGATAAAAAGTAAAATGTTCAAATAGCATATTATGCAAATAATTTTTCAGTTGCAGGTTGGCTATACAGTCATTTCGTTATTACTTCACAAAAGATGATGGGCTTTTAATATTCTCTACTGCTTCTAAGTTCCAGGATCTTTGATTTTGTGGTCACAAAAAGAATGTGGAGATCCCACTCATCTGTGCTGGTTTTATGGTTGGGATGGGAATAACTGAAGAGGTGGAGAAAATCAGCGAGGTATGGCTAGCATCCTGAATATGGCTGGGGAGTGGGTGAAGCCCAGAACACCCTCCAAGCTGGGCATTTCTCCGGGAACGGGACAGAAGGTGAAGCGTTGGAGGAGAGATGTAAAGAAAAGGAAGAGCTCCATTTTGGCCAGGTTCTCCCCTAAACACATACGTTTACCTGGGGGAAAAGAGGGGGTGGTAACAATCCACAGCAGCTTTATATATAGCATATTCCTCACCAGTGATACATGCTCCTGTTCTGACTTGTGTCGGCAGAAATTCTTGTAAGAGAAGAAAACAAACCTGCTGAAAATGGCAAGAAGGCATCTCTCCTGCGGAACTGGCCCTTTGAATCCAAGAAATGCTCGGGATTGAAGGTATCGGGCGTCTCCCACTCATTCTTATCAAACAGCACAGAAGATAGTATTGTAGTAATAGCTGTGCCCTGGAAAAAACAAGTCACGTATTAACATGTGAATAAATAATTTGCAAATTTTACAACTTAGCATTCATCTCTGGGTGAGTCTGGTAAATAGTCCCTTGCCTTGGGTATGAAGTATCCTGCCAGTGTAGTGTCTTTGCTGGCCATTTTGGGGAATCCCAATGGAACAATATTTCCTGTCCTTTGAATCTCATGGATGACAGCGTCACTGTAGGGCATGTTGGGTCTGTCGGCCATGGTGGGCTGACGAGACTGTCCAATCACTCTGTCTATCTCTTCCTGGACTTTCTCTGAGTGAGTAAGCAAAGTCAGTACCACAACAGAAAGCTCACTGGCCATTATACACTTGAAATAACATGGAAAAAAAATAATTAAAAACTTTCATGAGAATACTTCGGACTAACTCTGAATCTCTGGGTAGTGTATCATGTACGCGAGCGCCCAGCGTAGAGTGGTGGCAGTCGTTTCTGTCCCAGCCTCCATCAGGTCGAGGGTGCATATCAGCAGGGTTTCGATGCTGAAGCCAGCCTGAGGATCTTCTTTTTTCTGGCAATATGTCAACAGGGAAAAAAGGTTATTTTATGACACAGGGTTGAGTTAGAGGCTACTTTATGCATTATTATTCATTGATGGAACATGTATTTTATTGAAAATGAAAACAGATCCCACCTTCTCCATCTCTTGCAGGTAAACATCGATGTAATCGCGAGGGTCATCAGGGTTCCACTCCTCCTGGTGCTTCTCTATTTCCTTTCTCAGGAACGTTGTCAGCTCTTTGTAGTTTCTGTGGACAGTCTGGTGAGGTCCTGGCAGGTACTTCATCAAACCAGGGAAGGCATCATACAGCTGTTTGATGGGACAAAGTCTTAGATCAGTTATAAAGTAGCAGTGCAGTGTGTTTTGTGATCAAAAGATAATAGTTTAGACAGGAATTACCTGAGTCCGAGGAGAGCCAGCGAGCACAATGGCCTCGTTGTCTAATTCCAGAAACTTGCGAAAGCTTTGATCGCTGTATTCAAAGCGATGTCCGAAGACCACAGAGGAGATGATGTTACTCACTGCATTGGTTAAGGTGTAGTGGGGGTTGAATGGTCTTCCTGGGAATAAAGTAAATTAAATCCAAGTGATGATAAGTTATACTAGAAACATCACTTTAGAGCATGGCAAACAATTTAGGCAAGTCACATGAGCTATCTGCTTGCCTTGTTCCTCTTTGAACGCTTCACAAAGAAAGTTGCTTTCAACTTCAATATATCTTTCCAACGATTTCTGGCCCTCTCCAAAGTAACGCAGGTGACTGTTGGCAAACTTCCTCTGTTTCTTCCACAGGTAACCACTGCTCAAAGCTAAGCCTGTGAAAAACATAAAATCAAGTTATTAACAGAGCAAACTCTGCACAGAGATTGATGTTTCAGAATAACATGCACTGGGCTGCATTTATTCATTATTTCTTTTTATTAATTCCCTGCCTTTACACATTTTAGAACTCTTACTTATGTTACTTGGTGCATTCTCATGGTGACAGACAAGTTGTAGACACTGACATATCAACACTACACATATTCTACATTCACAGTATTGAGTCCCACATAGGCTAGCAGTCTAAACCATGATTTTTAGTGAAATCCTTGAACACAGCATAAAAAGATTTAGTTTTACTGTGGAGAAAAGCCATTTTTTGTACCATTTCTACATGCTCTCGTTTATTCACATACTCACCGAGGCCCTTAAAGACAACATGGAAAAGAGGAACGATAGGTCGATCAACAAAGCTGTCCAGCTGGTTGACAAGAGCCTCTCTGACCATCTTGTATCCTGAAATAAACACCATCCTCTCACTGCCTCTCCTCAAGCTAAACACGGGGCCGTACTCCTGAGCCAGCTGTATTTAAAAACAAATTATTTTTCAAGAAAGGAAATGATTAGCAAAGATTTTTTCAAAGTATTTTTTCAATCTTTCAATGTACAAATTTTACCTGGAACAGGAATAAAGACAATGCTGCATTATTTTGTATAAACTCTGTAGCCTATCAAGCAGGAGAAAATACACTTCACTCTGGGTAAAATACATGAACATGTTGAGAAAACACTTTTTAATTGCAGCAATCAAAGCAATGTTTTGTATGTATTGTTAGTCATGGCTGTAAAGACGTTCTCTGCTCTCCCCGACTCACATGCACATATTTTATGCTGTTACTGTTCGCCTCACCTTCTCCATTGTTTTGAAGTCAACTCCAGTAAAGATATTTCCCAGAAAAGGCACAGCCGAGGGTCCAGGTGGAAAGTTGTGAGGCTTCCAGTTCCTCACCACATCAGTCAAAAGTAACAACACAAAACCAAACAAGAGCCACCCGCTAAAGCCCATACAATCAAAAATTGCTTGAAAAATCATGATGAAGATATTAGAAAAAGCAGTCTGAAAAATCTTGGTTTTTCCCGTGCAGACAGGGTGGTGGTGTGTCTCACGTTTGATATTTGTGTGAGGAGTGGAGGGAAATGGAATTTTTTTTTAAAGGAAATGTTATATAACACTGGTTGCCTCTGAGGCCCTCTGACCTCCTTGCTGAAGATAAAAACAAAGCTGGAGCTTGAACTTGTCCAGCTGGTTGCTGACTGTATGCATATGTGCTGCATGTTAGGGCAACAAAGTTTTCCTAGTAGTTTTATTGAAGATAATTTGTCGGTAATCAGTCAGTGATTTGTTTTTTGTTTTTTTTTACAGTACATTAATTTTTATGGATGTGTGTGTAGTAAAAAGTGTTGCAGTGTCAGAATACATGAGTTTAGCTGCCAGATACATGTGACCCAGTATCAAAGTGTGCACTATAAAATAATTTAGTAACTATCAGCAATAAAGATAGATGTGATACATCACCTACACCTCACCATTTCTACTTCTTCTGAGGACCCTCTATGACACAATGCATTTCCCAGTCCCTAACCCTCACCTAAACCATCACCTCTGTATAACTATCCCCGACTCTAACCTTTACCATTGCCTACACCTAACAATAGCTTTACCCCTAAATCCAACTTCTAACTGTTAAACAGATTTCTGGAAAAATGAAGACCAAAATGTCTTCACTTTCCACGACTACTAATACTATTATGACCGGATCAACCATTGTGGAGGGGCGGGCAAGGCAAATATTTGTGGTTGGGCGCCCACTGAACCCACCACCCTGTATGTGCCAACATGTACAAGGTTCACATCAGTTCCTATTTCCAGTGCTAACAATACTTCTAATAATTTGTGTAAGCTAGTGGTCATTAATCAGCAACTTCATGGAGAATATGCATAATATAAACACAACATAAACAAAAACAAAGTTTTAAAAATAGGTATTAATTCAGGGTCACTCTAAAATACATGGCTATAAAACTAGCTAGTAATGCATGGCCCCACCTTAGTTGATCTTATACTTGTGGTGCAGATTCTTATTTGCAATTTGCAATAAGCAAAATTACAAAACCGAACAGACATACACCGAACCTGGGGCTCCTTTAGAGCCCCTTGGGGTCAGGGGTCAGGGCCTTGGGGCAGCTTTATCATATCAGATAAAATATATGTACAAGGATACAGTGGTGGAAGTTAACAGAATACATTTGTACACAGTACTGTACTTTTTTTTTTTTTTTTCAAAGTTAAGCTTTATCGTACATTACTTCAGTGAGTCCATGAAATGCTTTTATTTTGAAGGTCAAGCAGGCGAACAACAACACCGGAAGTAATTTCTTGTTATCATTTTGGGTCAGATTGTAAATTATGGCTTGTTTACTGTACTGAGCTCTGTGCGATCGTGACAGCGTAGTTGTCTTCCAGCTAACCAATGGACACAGTAAACAGTGTACTCGGCTTGGAGTGGATAGACGGCTGGAGTGTTTTGATATTCCTGTGTGTTTTCCTGCTGCTGTCTGATATTGTGAAGAACAGAGCGCCGAGAAACTTTCCCCCCGGCCCGTGGGCTCTCCCTGTGATTGGCGACCTCCATCGCATTGATCCCGCTCGGCTTCACCTGCAGTTCACAGAGGTATGAGTCCATACGCACAGAATGAAACACCGTCCCGTGGAGTGAAAATGTCACAGGTTTAAATAGAAAATAATAATAATAAAGTTAAACAATAAAGTATAATAGAATACAGTGCTTCTGTAGTCAGTGATATAGTTTACCGACCTGGTCCTGGCCGGGTCCACGCCAAACACGCTGGAGCCCATCTGATCCAGACACATTTATTTTGCTTTCCCCTGACCAAAGACTGAGATACCAACGTTCATTGAGTGTCCTTTAATGCTTCTTTGGTGTGTTATGTAGATTTTGTGCCCACCGAAGGGAGGGCAGGGTAGTGTTGCCATGTAGGGTATGCTCTAGTGTCACGTTTCAGATTTATATCTCACTGCCTGTTTGCTCAGTGCGGAAGGAGCCAGTATTGAAAGTATAGAAAAGATCAACATCAAACCCACGTCAGGCAGATCCATATTTGTCCCTCAGCCCTCCAGTAATGAAGCAAAGATACTAACCTGCTGTCTGTGTTCAGTTTGCATAAATACTAACCTGCTGTCTGTGTTCAGTTTGCATAAATACTAACCTGCTGTCTGTGTTCAGTTTGCAGAGAAATATGGGAACGTTTTTAGCCTTCGCCTCTTTGGTGGAAGAACTGTGGTCATTAATGGCTATAAACTTATGAGAGAAGCCCTGGTCCAAAATGGGGAGGACTACACGGATCGTCCCACCATACCACTGTTTGATGTACTGATCAAGAATAAAGGTAATTTTGTAGATAAAGTTGCTAGTTAGTATTTATTTAGAGCTGTAGCATCAGACCGACACCATACTAAATGTCATGTTCCGCTCACATACAGTTTAATGCTGATTGTGTTTCCAAAAGGTCTTGTGGCATCAAGTGGTTATCCATGGAAGCAGCAGAGGAGATTTGCTCTTCATACTCTCAAAAACTTTGGCTTGGGCAAGAAGTCCCTGGAGCCCTCCATCCAGCTGGAGTGCCGGTATCTCGCCGAGGCTTTTGCAGCTGAGGAAGGCACGAAACAAATCTTATTTTCCTACAAGCAGCAACTAATCAACTTGTGCTCCTTAACTAGTCAGAGGGTAGCACACTTTTTTATCATGTGTGATTTCCCTTTCCTTACAACGCAGAAGCACTCACCAACACCTCCATGTGCATGAGACTATCTGTTTCTCTGCTTCATTATCTGAGGGCCTGCACGTCTTTCATATTTCTCATCTATATTTTCTTTTCTTTTTTTTTTTATTTTGCAGGAAAGCCTTTTAATGCCCAGCCACTGTTAAACAATGCTGTGTCCAACGTCATCTGCTGCTTGGTGTTTGGGGATCGATTTGAGTACACTGACAAGCAGTACCAGTCTATTCTTCAGAACTTCAATGAGCTGGTGTACTTAGAGGGAGGTTTGTGGGCACAGGTGAGCCTTCATTGCGTCCTTTACTGAAATACAAAGACCAGTACAACAAGCTGAAGCCTGTTATTACAGCCCACATACCTGTTTCTTACTGTGTAATTAAAATAATAATAAACACAATAATAGACCCATATCTCATTTCTTCCTTATTCCAACTCATACAATGAAGTAAAAGACATGATGATAATTCCCTGTACTGTGCGTGTAACTTCGTCTTATGTGGGCTGTGATATAATGTCTGGCTGTTCCCCCTTTTTTCACTCTTTAATTACACATTGTCAACACGGTTGTGAACACCTTATTGCCCAATCTTAAGTTTTGTTTCCCGCTACTGCACACTGGAGCTACACAGAATTTACAGAAATGCTTAAGAGTTATTTATATATGGAAGTATTTCTGCTTTGCACTAAAAATTCACAATTTTTTACTCACTTCCACATTGGCTCCTGATTCCATACAACAAAATCACACTGTAAATTGCTGGCTTTAAGTGTTACCATAAGTTTTATAGAAAACCCACTGAGAGATGGTTTAACCAATACAAATGTCAGTTTTTTTGGACTAATTCAGCAAAAAAACAGATTTGTTTTGCTGGATTCCATCAGTGTTTTGAAGGTACTTGAAGGTGTCTGTTCCCAGGCTGTCAGACGATGTGGTGTCTTTCCTCCAACTCTGTAGATTTACAACACAGTGCCCTGGCTCATGAAGTGGCTGCCTGGACCTCACCAGAGGATATTCGCTCTGACACAGAAGATCATTGACTTCGTCGAAACTAAAGTCCAAGAGCACAGGGAAAACTTTGACCCTTCCTCACCAAGAGACTATATTGACTCCTTCCTTTTAGAAATGGGAGAGGTGAGTATTTTTATGCGACAGCATCGTGTTTGTTCTGTACGCATTTTCTACAGAAATATGTCAGCTCATTTTCACTTCTGTCTTTTTCTGTCGCTGATAGAAGGAGGACAAAGATTCTGGATTTGATTTACAGAATTTGTCTGTTTGTGCCCTGGACTTGTTTGGCGCTGGAACTGAAACCACTACCACTACTTTACACTGGGCACTCCTGTACATGATCTACTACCCTCACATACAAGGTGCTTGTGTATGTGTGTGTGTGCACATGTGTATGAGTAATATCTGTCCCTCCCCCACGCCTGTAAGAGAACTCTGTAGTATCAGTGGTCTCTCACGGGTCAGCCCTGTGTGACAAAGTGTGAGGGATGTGTTTCACCCAATCTTCCCCTCAGTTGTAAATGCAGTTTCACATCGTTTCCTGTTTTCACTGTGTGCAGAGAAAGTTCAAGCCGAGATAGATACTGTGATTGGTTCGTCCAGACAGCCCTCAGTGAGTGACAGAGAAAACATGCCCTATACTGATGCAGTCATGCATGAGATCCAGAGAATGGCGGACATCATCCCCCTCAATTTGGTCCGCATGGCAAACAAGGACACCGTGCTCGACATGTACACCATCCCAAAGGTACACATGCACATTTTAGAAAGAACTGCTTTATGTGAGCCCTTTGCTTATTGTTTGTTTTGGATTTGTTTGCTTTGGAAGTTGGATTTTCTGGCAAAGCTTTTGAATGCCTTGCTTTTGGTCCACTTACTCAAAAATTGGCCTTTTTTTTTTTTTTTTTTTTTTTTTTTACACACAAACATTTTAATGATTTAACAATGGTTTTCAAACCAGTCCCTTTCAACAATGTAAACATAACTTTAATAAAAAGTACACCAACCCTGCAAGTTGATTTTTATACTGTATTGATAAGAACTGAAATGTTCTTGGAGCCAAGGTTAAAGCTTAAATAATCCTACCACAGGATCCTTTTAGTAGCTGTTCTGGCAGTTTTGATCATATCACATATTCTTAATCAGCAAATTCAGTTGTTCAGATAAAGTCAAATTTCCCTTTTTTGGAACTCTTCTCATCTAAGAACTCCTCTTCCATTTGAGCGTAAAAGCTGATTTTCAAAATTAATTCTTCACATTGTAAACAACAATTGGCAGAATTAACTATTCTCATTTTGGTTTGGGGGTGGCCGTGCTGCTGCAAGTAAAGAATGCGGCTTTGGACCGGCCTGAGATCAGAGGGTCGCCGGTCGTTCGATCCCTCGTCCAAGCACAATGGAATGGTGGTGGTGAAGGAGACACCCCTCCCATGCAACCATGACTGTGGTGCCTTGAGCAAGGCACCGATTCACCCCATCTCCCCGGGCACCCCAGTAGACAGCCCCCTGCCCCAGCGTCTCTAGTGTGTGTGTGTGTGTGTGTGCATGCTTTGTGTGTGTGTTTCGTTCACTTGGCGTGGGTAAAATTCAGAGAGTAATTTCCCCCAGTTGGGAACAACTTGAGGGAAAATAAAGGATTAAAAAAATTAATTTAGACCATTTTTTGATTTAGATTTTTCAGTATTTTCAGGTATTATGTTTATTTTTTCAGCTGTTTCAAAAGTCAAAAATGAACTTTAAAGCTCAACCTTTGAACCAACGTGGGCGAGAAGTTCTTCAAGTGTCTTTTTGTGTTAATGAATTTTGACAAATTAATTGGAACAAGTAATAGAAAAAGGTGTTTCCTCGGCCCTTTACACTAATATTATCTCTTCAGGGCACCATGATCCTGCCCACGCTATACTCGGTTCTTCATGATAAGTCCATGTGGGAAACTCCACACTCCTTCAACCCTGAACACTTCCTGGACCAGGATGGTAAATTTAGGAAGAGAGAGGCCTTCCTTCCCTTTTCAGCAGGTTAGTCAGTTGTTATAACTCTCTAAAACTCAGTTATATGTTGTTTAAAACCAAGAGCTTTATGGAGGAAAAGAAAAAAAAGATCCATTCTGTTGCTTTCCATCAGTTGTTTACCTGTGTTAGCGTTTACCGCAACACATTACTGTCATTATTTTGTAAGAAAGTTGGGAGGGGATCAGTGTCTCTCTCTTATCCTTGAATTGCAGTGATTTTCTGTGAGTCCCTTGGGATTTCTGTGAATCAGACTCATCTGATGCATTGTGTATTCTCAGGTAAACGCGTGTGTCTTGGGGAACAGCTGGCAAAGATGGAGTTATTCCTCATCTTTACCTCCCTCCTTCAGAGGTTTTCCTTGTCAGCACCTGCTGGAGAACAGCCCAGTCTGGAGTTCAAGCTGGGAGCCACTCGCTGTCCCAAACCTTACCGCCTTCGTGCTGTACCACGATAAGCCACTAACTGTCCCGAGTGTAGCTGTAATGTTGAAGTAGATTAACACTATCTGCTATATTATTCTGTTCCTACTGTTTGATTAAAGCTTAATTTGGAAGTACTTTTCTTCCTCTCAGTATAAACCTTTAAATAATATTAAAATAATCTATTCCGTATTCAAATATGGAATAAAACAATATAATAAAATAAATAACTGATATTTAGTGCACTCTCCTCATTCAGATTGCTATTTGTATTTACATTGTGGTTTCAGTCTGAGGTTTGGCAGGTGAGAAAAACACCCAAATTAGACATTACACCACAATCCCAGTCAGATAGTGCTGCTGTTTGACAGCTTGACAATTTATTGTTATTAGGAATGTAGCTTGCAGTAAACTGGATAATTCAGCTTCTGCAGTGTATGAAGCTTGTGTGACAGAAATTGTCAATAAACAGTTCAATCTGTATTTGATGTCTTTCACAATATTTGCTGTCTTCACGTATCAAGCACCATCTTCTATTGTTTACATGTAAAATGCTGAACTTTCTTCTGTTTCTCAACGTGAACCTCTAACATTTAGTGTGAAAGCACAGCAATTCTGAAAATCAGAAAACCTCAAGCTTGAGGTCTCTTTTATCTTTACATGAACGTTCACTCCCTCAAGCTTCTGGTTTTTCCCTGCAAAGCTTTTGAAGGTAGAAATGGAAAATAACTCACAGAAATCACAAAAACGTTAGTAGCCAGACAAGATCTCAGTCCGTGCTCATCTTTCCTGAAACACAGTCGACACTTTGAGGGGACCATGAACATAAGCAGCGAGCTCAGTGAGAGAGACATGGGCTGGTTTTTTTATGTGACGTGACCTCTTTCAAGCTAAAAGTGTAAGTTTGTTTTTAACTAACCTCAAATTCAAACTAACCTAACCATTCACAGGGCAGACCATTTACATTTATGATCATGATGTGTGTGCGCACTTATAGCTTTTGCCAGTCACAGCAGCAGCAAATTTAGAATTTCTGTAAGAAACACTGAGACAGGTCAGCACCAGTCGGGAAAAAAAAAACAAAAAACGAGGTTGCTGTGAAGCTAAGGTCAGCATCTTCTTCAAAGTAGGCTCTGATGTCATAGAACATGTTACATGTTGGGTCGGTTTCTTTATTATCTGCTAGCGGCAGCATGTTTAATGAGAGCAGGTGCTCAAGTGCATTGATCTTTGAAATAATCCGGGTGTTTGTGGTGTGCAGCTGAAGTAGGACACTAGGGTACTCGAACAAATGTTCAGAGTTTCTGTAGTTGCCAAAATACCACCAAACTAGGTCACTGGCCTCTTTAAGATGTTTCATTTGCACAGCAGAGATCACTTTAGGCAGATGCATCTCACAGAGAAAGTCATCTGAAGAAACTGTGACTACGGCTGAGAACTTGTTGGATGGTATCTTGATAAGAAAAGCTTTTAAATTAACTTATCTGCTGCAGCACGTGTGTCACAGAGCTGCTATGACTGGAGCTGCTTTTACTTCTTTATCAGCAACAGATCTGTGCTTAAACAAACGAGAGGTTCAACACAACTCTGTGTCTGCTTCTCAAGTTATCTCTTGTACACTGACGGTAAGTTTTGAAGATCTCATTTTATTTATGTACGAAATAAGAGATTCTTTAGAAAGAAATGTTAATCAAGAAGAGCAACGTGTTTGTTTACAGGTGCTGATTGATCTTGAGTGGATTCTTTGTGATTAACGAGGATGAGCTGAAATGAATCTCTACTCAACTATTTGGAGATGTATCATCATACTTCTCAACTTTTCCATAAAGCGTGAGTATCTTATCTGTCTATTCACATTATAACTATTGCCTGTTTCTCTTTGGTGCAGTCGAGCTGCACAGCTTGGTAGCTGTCTCAGGCCTTTCTCAGCATGCATACGTGCAAAACCAGTAATGGAGACCATGGACCATAAACAGACCATAAAATTGCAAAGAGAGAGAAGAAAGTTAGTGTCACAGAGTCACATCCTTGACAGCATTGTTGGGATTTACAGTAAATGTGTTTACAGAGCAGCAGGTATTCATATGTACTATCTAATTTTAATCATACGCTTAAAACCAAACATAGCTCCTCAGCCTTGAATGACACTGGTGCTCTGATGATTCTGTGTGTCTGTCTTTACTGGACAGGTTGCCCTCTGCTACCTGTTGGCTGCCAGCGCTTCATTGGACTTGGCTACCTGACAGTAGAGCCAGCACCCCCCTTCCTCATTGGCTCAAACTTGACAGTGTACTGCCACTTCAAAAACTGCGAACAAGAGTAAGAATGTTTCAGATACAATACATGAATAAAATTCATGCAGACATCTAATGAATGTTTCTCTGTTTTGTTATACTCTTCCTCTTTAAAAAAAAAAAAAATAAAGTTTTGTTCAGATGCAGTTTATGTTACTGACTTCCAGGTTAAAAATGTCCCTGGAACTGAATGGCAAGACCGTTGCCCCTCTGAAGAAAGTCAACTGCACCACGGTGATGTTTCATCTGCACAATGTCCAGACGCCACAATCTATAGTGCGCTGCAAGAAGAAGAGTGGTCAGCTGTCTAAGATTGTCAGTGGACTGGACCTACAAGGCGGGCGTACGTACTTGGCTCTGATGTGTCTACACTCACATAGAATTAAGACTGTATGGTTTAAACAGAAGCAGCAATATTTTCTGAAGAGAATTCACGTGCAAACACAGAATTACATTCAAACGTACAGTAATTTAGAAACAAATTTACGAGGACTTGATACTGCAGGTAGTGAAGTGTGTCATGGCTATTAAAATGTTGTTGGGTGGTAGCAAGGTCTTAAGTAGGTGGTTGAAAAGTGATTGGTGGTGTTCAGGACAGTTGCTAGGCAGTTACTAAGTTGGTACTGTGTAGTTGCTTGGGTGCTGTAGGTGGCTACTACATTGTTTTTCGATTATGCCAGGTGGTTGTTAGGGTGTTTGGAGTGGTTGCTATGGTGATTCAGCATATTCATCTCTACGGTGTACTTCATTTCTGTTACTTTTGTGTAGTCACAGCAGTACAGAGAGAGACAGTGTTGCCAGATGTGACTGAGAAACCGTAGTCTGATCACAGCCTAGTCATAAAAGTCAGGAAAAGGGTTTTTTTCCTCTCTGTCTAGTGTGTGTGTGTGTGTGTGTGTGTGTGTGTGTATGTGTGTGTGTGCGTGTGTGTGTGTGCGTGTGTGTGTGCGTGTCTGTGATGATGGATAATGTTACGTTAAACGTCTTCCCCTGGTTTACTCTCGGAAAAGTCATTGCATGTTTTTGTGTGCAATTTTGGACTAGTGTGCACAAAAAAATGGAAAACATATTATTTTTGCATTTCTCAGCCTGCAAACAATAATTTGCTTTTCATTATTTTTCTATTTTGTTTGCCATCTTTTTCCCTTGAAGTCCCCCCAGATAAACCCGAAAACATTGTCTGTGAAACGACGAGGAGCTCAGACTTTATAGACTGCTCATGGGAGAGTGGACAGGAAACTCACCTCTCTACTACCTACAACGTTTCCGTCAGCAGGTATGGTGTTATGTTGAGTTCAAATGCAGCTGTTGTCTCTCCTTGCCTTCTTCCTAGATTGCTAATAGGTACTTTTGATAACAGCAAACCTTATTTTTCAGAGAAAATATGACCCAGATACATTTCAATCAGACGCAGGATTCTGAAGAAATCACCATACCACGAGGAGTTTTAGATAAAAACACTAAATACCAGTTGATCGTCACTGCTTATAACCACTTTGGAGCATCTCAGTCTGATCCTTTCATCCTGTGTGTAAAAGATATTGGTGAGCTCTCACTTCTGTTAAACACACATCTTTATGAATGACTGTGCATCTACATAAAAACAGTTTAAAAAATGTTTTTCAGTGGAATTATCATGTATTTTCTAAAGAAATGAGTCATCCCGTAAACTGTCATGTTGAGATAGTTCATCTATTATCACCATTGAACTAACGTAGGCTGGCTATAAGCAAAACTGTTTCAGTGCTTTTGTAACATCTCTTAGAGATGAATTAATGATCCTTTCCATTCACCTAAGTCACTGTTTCATTTCACTCTTTCAAGTTTGAGCATCAACCGCTTTGACTTTTTGAGTCATTGTTGAATTATTAATCACAGTTTTAGTATTTTATTTTGGTTTTATAATATTTAGTTGTTCTGAGATCTCATCACACTGCACACTACTTTAATGTTCTTTTGTTTCGCAGTGATGCCAGAGACCCCTCGTATTGTGTGGATGGAGTTTGGGAACGGTTCCATAGCAGCCACGTTGCAGTGGAAAACCACAGAATCCTCAGTGCATCTCAGACCCTACATCAGGCTGCGCACACATAATGACTACTGGGTAAAATGACAGCCTTGTGGTTATTTGCAGCATTTGTTTTTTTTCGGACAGTGGCAGTGAGTAGCGTGACCTAATGCCTTGATGTTTTATAGGAAGTGAGAGAGGAAACAGAGCTAAGAGAGGGTCTGTTAAGAGTGGACAATCTGAGGCCTCTGACTGAATATGAGTTCCAGATAAGAACATGTAACTCAACAACAGGACTGACACGTGCCAGGTTAAACACCGGCAAAAGCCCATCCTGCAGCAAATGGAGCCCATCTGTGAAGGGAAGAAGCCCAGGAAAAGGTAGGTTCACAAGCTTAACCTCAACATTACGAATGACAAAGGAAACTGAATGCGATAATGTGCAAGTTTGTCGTCATTCATGCCACAACCCACATTTTGTGGTAAAACCACATCTTTAGGTCCAACTCAGCAGTTGCATGTGTGGAGGATGTTCAGCAGCAACGGGACAGATGGGCTGCGGATGTTGACTGTTTTATGGAAGGTAATGAGCAATAACTATTCATTAACACTGACTTTTAAACTGACACTTTCTTTTTTTTTTTAAATACAAAGGTACGTTGCATACCAGAAATAATTTATTCTGATAAATTAATTTGGTTACACACAGAACGACTGCACTGCTCATTGATTAAAGGAATAGTTTGACATCTGGGAACGTACGCCTTTTCTATTTCTTGGGTGGAGTTAGGTGAAAAGTTCGCCACCATGGGTGTGTGGTAAAAATAGCATTTTCTTTGCTGTGACTTCTTAGACTTTGCCCCGACAAGAAACAGTCTGGAACATATCCCTCCCATAAAACCACACAAGCAAGATACAACATGTCAATCAGTGACCTTTAGAGGGACTACCGATTTAACCCGAACTCTTGGCAAGAACATGAATAACTATATTTCCCAAACTGTCAAACTATTCCTATAATTGCCAACTATTCCTTTAACATTCTTACTGAATGATGCAGAAAAGTAAACCTTAATGAATGGACTCCTTCCCTAGCCTCCTCGGCCAGAGGATTACAGTGGTGAGGTGCAACATTACAAAATCTTTCTGGCGAATGATCCGAATCTGGAAGTGATCTGTCCTGCTCCTTGGAGCCTGTGGTCAGTTCCGGTATCAGCACAGGTTCAGGCAGTTTCCATCAGCGCTGTCACCTCATATGGGTCCTCCCCACGAGCAGATGTGCCGCTCAGACACTCAGGTACACAAATATTCAGCACAGAACACAAAACAGAAACAGAAAGTAAAACAAATTTTAATTATACAGAAAGCTCACTAAAGTGTAATGCTTTGTGTTCAGGTGTTTGCGGACCTGTTCTGACAAAGTTGGCTCCTGCAGCTAGTGGCAGCGCTTTGCTTGTCTCCTGGTCGTGGCCCGAAACCAAACACACGTCTACAACTGGAGAAGATCTGCTGCACTATGTAGTGGAGTGGATAAGTGTACCTGCGACAGAGCTGCAGTGGCAAAAGCTCGCCAAAAATCAAAACAGCACCTCCATCACAGGTACAGAACACTTTCCATTCAGGTACAATGACAGCACAGAACCTGTCTGCTCACATAGGAACAAAAAAAAAAAAAACACAGTGAAAGAAAACAAAACTTGGCACTGCATCATATAAAAAAGGCCACAAAATGTTTTGTGCCATTTTATGGCTGATGACAGACACAAGGGCTTCATCTGAGATCAAACAGCGGCCTCTTGTGGGTTATTTGTGAATTGCTCTAGTTTGTGCTTTTGTCACTTCAGCACCCGTTGAGGATTTAAAATCAACACGATCCTCTTAACACAGCTGAATCCAAAGTTCATTAGCAAAGCTGAATGTTTGTGAATTACAGCTGAGCATGTTTAGTTTTCCTGTATCGTTTCAGGTCTGGCTCCAGGTGTGAGGTACAATATCTCTCTGTACGCTGTGACCACCAGAGGTGTCAGTGCTCCATCATCCGTCCTCATCTACTCCAAAGAACAGAGTAAGATTCAGAAACTCAGCGTGTCCCCAAAACCAGTTCACTGGCACACTTTTAAATATAAAGAAAGAAGTTTTTCAACATCTGAGTTTATCACATGACAGATTTTGCATAGGGATTCAGATAACACGTGAATTAAATACAGCATATACATACTCAGTGGAGTCTTCACCCATCCTCCTCTCTCTGTGTTTCATTGTATGTCTTTTTCAGAACCAGTGTCCAGTCCCAACATGTCGGTGCTGGTCCATGAGGCCAGGCGGCTCCTTATCGCGTGGGATGAGCTGCCTGTGGACCAGCAGAGGGGCTTCATCACAAACTACACCATTTATGTTCAGATGCTGGACTCCAGCAAAACAGCACTCAATGGTGAGCAGTTGTACAGTGTTCTTTTGTTTTATGTATATATTTGAATAAAGCTGAAACAATCAACTGATTAATCAGTTAGTCGACCAACAGAGAATTAATTAGCAGCTATTTTGATAAATATTGTTAAGTGTTAAGTCTTTTGTTTTTGTTTGTTCTCGATTGGCAAGGATTTACTGCTTTTCTTTGTGTGTTGTGTGATAGTAGAGTGAAAATTGTGGGGTAAGTCAGAGGGTTTGGAGGAAACACAACTTTGAGTCGTTTCCTGTACTTGTACAGCAGGAACTCTTTATGGTGCTCGTTTAACCCTATGTTCATGTTTGCTTTACATAGGTCGGGCTAAGGCTTTCTAGCAACCCTGTGTCTATGCAAACGTGTCGGAAGTCACATATGCAGTCGTATGCATATGTTATGTTTCAGTTCTAGCAACTGTTTCATAATGGAAAGTGTGCAACCGGCATTCCATTGATACTCACCTCCCACAAAGCTTCAGTGCATCAGCAGGGTTTTTCTGCTCTTACTTCCAGTAACGAGGTGAATTTCAAGCGTTGTAGTGCTGGGTGATTGTATTTTTGTGTTGATTTTTTTAATTTAAATAGACAAAAAGGGAATAGCCTCAATATCAAAAACAACAACAATACAGAATTCAGAGTTACAGCACTGATTAAGAAAATTCATCACCATACATTAAGATTGGCTTGTTTTGTCCCAGAAAGTCTGTATCTCTGTTTATCCTGTATCTGAACTGGTAGTTGTGCCAAACCTGTCTGCTTGTCTTTAATATGTATCTGGCGACCTGTAACTGATGAATACAGATGTTCAGTAGTGAGCACGCTGATGTTCCAAACAGTAGCTGTCATCATTTTCACGGTGTCTTCAGTGAATCATAGACTTTTCTAGAACTGGCTTTGACCACGAACAGGAAGCCATGTGGCTATGTGCACACATGCAGCCATGAAGGCTGTTACGAACCAGCATGTTTCTCACACTATTTCTGGAGGGTGTAAAGGCACCTGAGAGCTTCCCTTTCCCCCTGTGTGATGAGTATCCCCTATGTATACAGGATCCCATTTTTCTTTCTTAAAGTATTTTCATTTGATATTTTATTCATTATTACCTTACTCTCATGCTCTTTTTGCTTATATCTCAAAACTTAGTCCCTTGTCAGAGTCTGGTGACTTGTGAAGAGCAAGATCTCAGCACACAGGACAGCACATCTTCCATAATTCACGTTTAACAAAACAAAGTCCATTTATAAGCTGTCCTGGAGCTTTCGATCACATCACACAAGCTTCCCCTGCAGATTTGCTGCAGATTTGTTGTCTTACCACATATTCCACCTACAGACTGAAATATTATTTCCAAGTTTAATTTACCTTCAACATCAGCATTTGTAAAGATTTATATTGACAGAATTCAAAACAGTATCATTAAATGAAGGCAGCTATTATTGTCTAACTGCATATTATAAAGCCTAAAGCAGATATTTTTGTAATAGCAATGTATGAAACGACAATGTGAACACTATGTGACAGAGTGATGAACCTGCAGAGAATTATCACGTCACTCTGCAGCTCCCCTCAGCTTTACAGAGCTTTATAGCAAATTTCAGCTCATTTAACAGTTTTTCATTTGTTTCTCTCCAGTCACGGTGTCTGGCTCTGGCCACAGAAGGATCTGGCTGGACTGTCCTGATGGAGCTCTGGTTCTTCAGATAGCTGCATCCACCTCAGCAGGAGAAGGGCCACGGGGGATCCGGATCTCCTCTCTGCCTGCAGCCCCTGCAGGTCAGTCCCCTGCTGCGGTCTCATTGTCCCTTTACAACCACAAACACCAGCTTCTTAAGCCTATAACTGTAATTCAAATGGAAGGAAGCTTTAAATGGGAAGATAAGAGAGCTGTGTTTTCTTCTACTAAATTGTTGTGTGTTTCCCTTCTCATCTCTTCCAGGTGGCTTGGTGATTGTGATTGTTTTTATCATCACCTTCTTCATAGCGATCATAGCCAACCTGATGTGCTGGAGTTGTGTGAGACAAAGGTATTAGTATTAAACAATATTGCTTTAATATCCATCATTACATGGAAAACTACAGTCATCATAACGGACAACAGACATCATCTAATCATAGTGAAAGTTTTCAGTTAGGAAAACCGTAGCCGTGTATTTTATTCTCAGTCTCCTGCAAATGATTGTGAATATACATAGGTTTTGTTTTACTAGTAACCAGGATGGATGCCACTGTGGCTGATTTCATGAAATACCACACCGCAATATGAGCACATGAAATGAGAACCCACACAATTAACATGAACAGAAACTTAAACCATGCAGCAAAAAACTACCTGTTAGCTGTGGTCATTACCATCACGTGTGTTTGCTTTGTCTCTGGGGCAGGAAAGGACTGTTTCGTAATTAAAAAATTTTTTCTCTGTAAATGTACCATCACTGCATCTGATACTAAACTGTCATCATCCCGCCTGAATGCTAAAAACCTAACTGTCTTTCTGTCTCAGGATTAAACAAAAATGTATATCCTGGGGACCTGACTGGCTCCTTGAAAACCCACCAAAACTGGGAAACAGTACTGCCATCAGACTACTGGAGGTAATGAAAGCAAGCGAATGAAGCCGACTATGCTGACATTCATGCTTCCCTCCTCTTGTGTGAACTACTGTCAGCACAATAACCAGAACAGTAACAGCTAGCATCTGCACCAATCCCAGCAATATGCTATCAAAATGTTCAATGATAGTTGAACACTATAGTTTCTTGAGGTTTTCCACTCTGGACTACAATAGGGTGTGGAGGGGCACACATCAGCCGTCCTCTCCTACATAATGTTTTGTGCGACAAATGTGAAAGGCAGTCAAAGTGTTTCCTAATACAGGATACAGAGGGGGATGAGGGGCTAATACAGGATACAGACAGAGGGTGATGAAGGGCATCAGAGACGCCAAACACAGGTATAATCAGCACATAGAGGAGCAGAGCACTTCAGTAACAACAACTCGTGGTGACTGTGGAAGGAGATGAGGACAAACACTGGCTGCACAAACCTCTTCCAGACACACTGGACTAGCTCTACACCCGTCCTACACTACCAGGGAAGGACCAGACCATGAAACTACATCAACACCAGGTCAGATCCACCCATCCACCCAGAACTGACATCAGCAAAGTAGCTGGGCCTCTGGAGTCTCTGGATGAGTGCTGTCCTGTGCACACCTATTAGCAGAGGAATTCACTGGCACCCTCAGACTCTTACTAGAGCAAGCTGTAGTCCCCGCCTGCCTTAAGTCAGCCACGGTTCCCAGGAAGGCAGCAGTGAATTGTCTGAATGACTATTGCAGAGTTCTTCTAAGACCCATCATCACCAAGAGTTTCGAGAGACTGATTCTTTCCCACATCAAGGCTGCCATCCCGGCTGATCTCGATCAACCGCCAGTTCGAATGTCGGACCAACAGGTCAAAGATGATGCAGTCTTTATAGCTCTTCTCACAGCCCCGGCACAGGGCAGAGCACATTTGTAAGCACACTGTTTGCTAATTTTAATTCAGTATTTAACAGAGTAATAATAATAACTGCGTGACCTGGGCTTAGATAGCTCACTGTGTTCTTGGATACTGGACTTTCTAAGCAAAAGACTAAGCAACAGACCCCAAAATATCAAGCTTGACTCAGTCTGTAACCATCTCTCAGCTGCTGGCAAACCTTTATCGTGCCACCATTGAGAGCCTCCTGAGCAACTTCTTCACAGTGTGGTGCGGCAGCTGTACTGTGGAACTGCAGAGGGATCTGCAATGGCTGGAGAAGGCCGCTCAGCGTGTCATTGGGTCTATACTACCACCCTCTGAAAGAAAGGAATACCAGTGGTATCACAAAAAGACACTGTTTGTTTGCCACCTCCTCCTCTCTGGAAGAAGATACAGGACAATGAAAAGCAGAACAAACTAGAACAAAAAAAAAAAAAAAAAAACAGCTTCTTTCCAAGAGGTTTAACCTCTGTTTACCCTCCACAGCAAAAGCCTGAAAATGATTGACTTCTGTGAACCCAACCTACCCACCCACACACAAAAACACACTCATTATGCTCTACACATTTTACAGACTATCCAAAGACATGTTGTACATGTTGCAGAACTGCACATGCCACTCCATATTCAGCTTCTTTACCCCTTCTGTGCTGTTTAGGTCACTTTGTTTGCCTTCGTATATATTTTTCCTGTTATCTATATTTGCTTTTATTGAACTTCACTATCATTTTTTTTATATCTGCTAAACATTTTCATTGTTCTGAGCACAGTGACTAAGATACAGTCTAATGTCAGTTAGTGTCTGCTTTCACTTTGACATTTTCTATATTCATCACTTTGGTGAGTCAGTTAAATCTAACTATGTTTTTATTTTCACTTTTTTTTTTTGGCCTCCAGCAGGATGGAACAGAACCATCCTTCTCATCCACCCAGAGTGATCCTCCGCTGTCCCCCATTACTTTGATCTCCTTGGAGGACTCGGACAACGTGTATCCCAACATCCACGTCGAAGTATTCCAAACTGGATCAGGGCAATCCACGGCAGAGACACCTTTACTAACATCAGACACCGGGACAATGCTTGTTGACAGCCAGCTGGAACACGTCAGCTACAGACCTCAGATTGCTATGCTGGCTTCACAAGGAGAGGAGGAGACAGAAGAGGAGCAGACGAACATACCAGCAAGTGGGGAGGAAGATGCATGTTCCAGTTTATCTGGAGGATTACTGGGGGGCTTGCTGTCCAGTGTGGAGGTGGATTTCTCTGATTCGCCCCTGAGACCGACTCTCAGCTCTGTTGGTGGCCTTTTGTGGCTCAAAACTCCTGAAACAACAAGTGTCTTGAATAGAGGCTTCTTAGTGGGGAGGGTGGGGACCGAGAGCGAGGTGGAAGTGGTTTCCCCCTCTCTAGAGTTACAACAGGGCGACATAATGACTCCTGACATGGCAGACACTTGTCTCTCTCAGTATACAGTTGAGACAGCTCTAACTGGCGGTTACTTCCCTCAGGTAGCTGCTGTCAGCGGGACTACACTCCGCGACACGGAGAGGTAGCTGGGACCATGGGAGTGACGCAAAGAGCACTACTCTCTGCACTACTAAACCGACTTTGAAGAAAGCATTACTCAAAGACCACTTCACCAAGTAATAACCTCAGTGACTCTGTGAGATCAGACGAAACTCAGATGATCTATAACTATAATCGACTGTTAAAAACCAAATTAATAAAGTGAGTTTGATTCAAGGCCGCTCTAATAAATGTGTAGCAATTCCACACTGTCTATGCTGGCACCATCTTTTCTGACAGCATACTTAATTTATGGTTTTGTTAATATCAGCTCTGTGGCTCTATGAATGGCAATGTTGACACCTGCTTAACACCTGCATGTTAGCATGGTCACTGTGAGCATGCTGACATTTAACCCAAAGAACCACTGTGCCTAAGTACAGCCTCACAGAGCCTCTTAGTCTTGTTCTTAAGCTCTTTAATACATAAAGAAAATCTCTCCAGCAGACAGTTCAAACACTACTGCAAATTTGCAATTGCAGGCCTAATAATTTGCAGGAGCCCGACAGTGAGACGCTAAATAAGTGACAAACGACTGCCAGTTTCATCAAGTTATAAATAAAACATAGTCTCAGTCTTCACGTCAAAGGAGGATATTCACCAGTCAAATGGATTTTTCACAACCTGGCAACCAAAATGATGTCCTTACAGCCGGTTTATTACTGGTTTATAATTAATAAATTATTTATTTACTATGAAGAAAGTCATAGTTATAAGTTGTTGAACCACCTCAAGTAAATACATGTTGGAAATTAAGATGTATTACTCATCATCATGCACCTGCCAGAGCCAAGTCAAAGTAACTCTACCATATCAACTGCTGAAAGTGTGTCTCCTATTTGAATGGGAGACACACTTGACACATTTGAAAGGGTGTGTCCTCTGTTTGTTTCTAATGTTAGACATTCAGTTTTGTGAGACAGTGATGTGAGTGTGAAATTATTCCAAAACACACCCAGATAAAAGTCAGATGGGGTTTTCCCCCGCTGCATATAATGTGTAAGGTTACAGCAACTTGCTCCTGAACCATAACTTCTACTCATACATGCACCACCTGCAGCTAAACACCGTTTACAGGGCTTCCTGAGAGTTGTCTCACTTCCTCCTACAATCAAAGCTCAGGAGGGTCTCTCCCATGCCAACACTGAAGCTGAGAGAAATCTCTAGGAGCCTTGTTGACTTCAAGAATCACTTTGCTGATGCTTAACGTTAATTTATATATATATATACAGTATATATTGTGCATCTATAGGTGAAATGTGGTGAAGCTACAGGGGAAAGTCCCACGCTGCACCACGTGTGGATACGATGTTGAGGGAGTGAGAGGCAATGGGCTGAGTGGAAAATATGATGATGAAAATTGATCTGAGGGCTTGTTGTGCTGGTGCAGCTCCTCCTGTGACAGGTGTATCGTCTGAACATCAGTCTGAAGGATTCCCTCATCATGTTGGAATCAGTCCTCTCATCACATGAATGGGATTCAAAACTAGATAGGGGGAAAAAAAACTGCATCTACATTACCTGTCGTGATGTTTTGTTTACATGTCAGTGCGGTGGGGACGCATTTTATGAAGCTGCAGTTTGTTTCCCTAAATGTGTTTTTATTAAGAAACTGTGCAAATATATTGTCAACAACTGAAACACTAGGAATTGGAAAATTATATTCTACTTTTAGAGAAATTATATGTCAGATGTGTGCGTGCGTGCGTGTGTGTGTGTGTGTAAGTGAGTGAGTGACTTCGCCAGTGGACTTGTGACCTGAGTGCTTCAGTCCATCAGAGGCGGAGCTCCGACGGAGTCTCCTCTTCCGCTGAACTTCACCGCAGTCAGGAGGACACACGGCTCTAAAGCGAGATGTTTAGGACGACTTGCGAGGACGGATACAGCTCCAAAGGGCTCAGAAGGCAACAGGGGCTGATCTAACACTGGCATGTGATGTCTCGGTGAGTTTGCTGAGGGTTTATTTGACCTGTTTTCATTAGCGTTATTACTGAGAGGGCGCAGGTGCAGCTCAGTCTGGCGCTCTGCGTCTTAACACGGATCTGCACCTAAAATAATATGAATGGATAAGAAATGATATGATACAGTAACATATTATTTAATAAGGAAATTCATAAAGCACTGAGCTTTTGCCAGAAACAAACTTTCAGTCATTATGAGAATCATAATCCTTTAAAATATCGCCAAAAATCGCTTTTATTTCAACAACATGACCTAATGCATGTGTGTCCTTGTGCTTACTGTTAGATTAAATTAGCAGCTCCTGCTACGATGTAAGAGTCAGATAAGAAAGCAGCTACAGGTGTCTCATGGCGACGATGTCCCAAACATGGTCCATCTTCACTGCTGTTACATTGCTGGCGGTGCAGTTTTGCATAGGTAAGCTCAGACTGAGGATACACACTTCTACCATTTCTGTTGTTGTGTAAGATAAAATCTATGTATATCGATTTTTTTCCCTTTTTATTTGGTGATGAAATTGTTTTTTGTTTTTGTTTTTTAATCTTTCTGTGCGCAGGTTCACGTTTCCTCATCTGCTCTAAATCCGACAAATAAACAATTAATAATAATAATGCGTTCACTTCACTTAGCTCGTTAGATATAATTCATTGTGAGCATCATAACAGATTATATAAGTCATTATTTCTACTTTTAGGTGAGAAATCCTGTACCATCTGGTCCAGTGCTGGACCTTTGGTGCAGCGAGAATCCAGTTTTATGGTGTGCTGCACCTTTAACTGCAAGTGCAAGGGATCCATAGCCAGTGACCATCCACCCAGACCACGGAGCCACACTGTGTTGAATTCTACGACTATATGTTTAAATGTAGTGAACATAACAAAGAACAGAACATACAGCTGCTACTGTAACTGTCCTTCACTGGACCCCTGTGGACTGGACATCTCAGCTGGATGTGAGTATGAAGTAAAGAGGCAGTAAAGTTTCTGAAACTTTTATCCCACTGCAAAGTGTTTATGTGCCCATTTAGTGGATTTAAAACACTTGTATTTCAAATGAGATGACTGCCCAAGCTTTTAAAGCATGAGTTACCATATTCTACACCATAATGTAAGTTAAACATGAGACAGCGGCTTTACCAGTGATGAGATTGCTGTATTTATTTTCCATTCACACATTACACTAATTTAAAACTCATGCGAGTATTTACAAAAATCTTGCAGGATATTTTCTGTGTTTCAAGATGAGACTTTCATCTTAAGACATGACTCTAACTTTTCAAGCTACACAAAAGCTGTAGAAAAAAAAAGAAGCACAGCTGGTTCTGCTTTCTCTTCTTTATTTAGTGCACACACTATTAGCATGTCGCTGGGTGAGCACAGCTAAGTGTCATAAGTTGCTTATTCTGCTCACAGAGCTGTTTCTAATCTGCCAGTAAAAGCACGCTTGCTTTTTCAACACATACAGCATGTGCAGCCCCTGTATTGGAACGTGTACACAATATTATCAATATGAACACTTGTTCTGGAGGGACACATTCAACATTTAAAAAACTTTAACCTGTTCAAGCAATGTAAATGATAACAAAAGGGAACAGCACATTTTTACACTTATTTGAAATGATAACTTGTGTGCAAACTTGGGCGCACTTTCAAACTTTGAAAAAAAAAAGAAGAAGAAAAAACTTCAATATTTAGTTTTCAGTTCCTCTTTGTCTTCTTTGCCCTTCAGACCAACCAGATCACCCTAAAAACATTTCATGCATCTACAAGGTCAAAAATAATGAGAGTGGAGATGTGTTCTGCACCTGGAACAGAGGACGGGACACGTATCTTATAAACAGACCAGAGCTGTGGTGAGTTCAAAAAAGAAAGGAAACTTGAACAAAATCTGTCACACACGTCACATTTGAAAATGAATCCTGCTTCTACAAATGCAACTTGGCTTTGTGTGTTTCAGGGTGAGAACTGTATCAGGAAATCATACAGGTGAACCAGTGTCGCACAAAGTCCCCAGTAAAGGGACTGATTTGCTGTCAGTTAGTTTCACTTTGTCCAGATCTGTCCAGCTCATCTCTGTGTGGGTACAAGCTGAAAATCCACTGGGCTCTGTAGTGTCCTCCACCATGAACTACACTCTCAGCGACATCGGTAAGACCCAAATAAATTACTGAGCTCCAGGTGACTTCAGTTTGTGAGGTGCCTGTGTAGTATACGTAAATGTATATTTTCATATGTGATGACAGGTTCTAGTTGTTTGTAAAGTACAAAATGATGGTGATATAGTGACTCAAACTTGAAACCAGCCTTGCAGTGAAGCGTGTCCTTCTTTTGTACTCTGATGTTAAAGTTTGTGGTGGGTTGATAATCTCCCTCCATAATCCTTTCAACTAACGTAATGACAGAGTGGAATCCTATCTATGGTTACACCTGCTTTTTTGGTAAAGAAAACATTAAAAAACTTGGGAAAGTTGCTCAAGACTTTGTTTTTTATTATATCTCACCACTCTTGCTGTTGTGTTGATCTGAGCAGTGATGCCATCAACTCCTCTTCTTGGCCAACCCAAGTGCTCTTCCCGGGAGTGCACGATCAAAGTGGAGCAGTCTGTGAGGACTCAGCACCTGGAGATCCAATACAAAGCAGCGGAACAGACATGGACATCTTATCCAGACCAAGTAAGACGTTTAAGATTAGGTCCAGATTTTGGGAAGATGTTGCAAGAGATAATGCAAAAGGTTACTCATAAACCTTTGAAGACATATCCTGCGTGATTAGACTTATAAGTTCACTGATGATTCAAATAAAAAGACAGATATGAGTGTCTGAGGCTGCTGTGTGCAGAGGTAAACTCACAAAAAACAAGCGTCATAAACAAGCTGATAAATTCGACCTTTAATCTTCTGTCAGGTGTTTTTAAAATATGACCATAAATGGAATTTTACCACAAGCAAAAATCTTGAGTTGGAGCACAGCTGAGTGAATTAAGTCAATGCAAAAACAATAGATGAAAAATACTTATTTACAAATAAACATGTTTTTTTTTTTGACTGACAGGGCATGCAGATGGGTACAGTTCAGGACTGGTCCATCTCCCCCCTGCAGCCCTATGGCTTGTACCACTTCAGAGCTCGATCCAAATTTAGCACCGGCTTGTGGAGTCAGTGGAGCACAAACATTTCCAGCTGGACTCAAGAGGAGGGTAAGTAGACTAAGAAGACTATTCAGAGAGCCTACCTGTTTGTACCTGTGCACTTTGTGAATGGAAGCACCACTGACACTGTCTAAAGCCAAATCAGCAGCTCTGACTGGAGTATTTGCAGCATCTCTGTGGTTAATCATTAATCTATACAACATATCAGATGCTGAAGTAATGTTTCCTTTGGGTTTTTTTTGAGGCAGTTATCAGCTCACCACTGTCTGCCTGCAGAACACCTAGAAGCCACTGAGAAAGCCCTTATTGTGTTGAGAGCAAAACCAGCTATTGCATGAATTTCATGCAGTAAGATTACAGTGAAATATGCTTAGTAAACTGTATTTGCATCAGTTCAACACTGGGACAGAGTGAACAACAGTGAAGCGGTAAAGAAGACAGTAATGGTTCATGGGAAATATTGCAGGATATTTTAAATACTGATGGTGTTAAGATATGGAGGTCTCTACAAAGCTTTGAATGTAAGGTATGAATGTGCAGCTGTGACAGTCAGCAGCAGCAGCAGCAGCAGTAGTAGCAGTAGAGTTCAAAGTAGACATAGCGAAAGAGACAGTTTTGGTAAACAGTGTCTTAAGCTTTACATCTTGTTCAGTAAATGAACGCGCTTAGTTACATCTGTCAGTAAATCATCCTCATTGTCTGGGGTCAGCCCACCCTGTCAGATGGTTGATCTTAAGCCACTAAAAGAAGTCTTTTTCAAATGACCTATTTTGTTTGAACCAATCACTCCCAGCTACTCTGATTTCTGACCTTCCAGGCAGCTTCTGGTTTCATGGCAGAAGCCAATGGCTGTTTACCACAGGATCTGAAACATGATTGAGGAAGCTAATATATCACAATAAACAACTGCTTGCCTTATCTTGTGAAATTTGTAACATCCTTTCATAGAAGTGCAGGACCCACTGGTATATGCATACAGTAACTGCAAAATCAGTTGTTTCCTTTAAATCTTTTTCCCTTTTCTCCTGACAGTATTAAAACCAAACATGTATGAAAGTAATTAAGCAAAAAGCCTTCATTCTGCCATGAACTGTGCGTGTAGATTTAATGAAGGTTTAAGGTCAATTAGAACCAGAGAGGTTCAATTCACCATTAGACATCTTATGAATAAACTGTGTACAAATATCTGAGAGGGTTAGGGAGGGGTAGTGCTAGAAGTACAGTCAGCAGCAATAACAGATACACGGCATATGAAAAAATGTTGTATATAAAATCATGTTTGCAGGCAGTTCCAAAAAAACGATGAAAAGTCATTAAGTATCAAGGAAATTAAACAATGTCAATTATTTTTATTGAACTGTTAAAGATGGATGCTCCAGGACCCCAAACAGAAAATTAACGCAGCAGTGAAAGGTGGAGCGCTCACATCTCAAATCTTCCCATGTACAGTACACAAATTACAGGGTGGAGTGACCTTTACTTCCCTACTGTGTTATCACATGTCATGCATGCAATACTGGGTCTGTGTTACAGCAGAGGAAAATCATCCTCGCTACATACAGTACACAAATTACAGGGTGGAGTGACCTTCACTTCCCTACTGGGTTGTCACATGTCACACATGCACTACTCCGTTTGTGTTACAGCAGAGGAAAATCATCCTCGCCCTTTTGCAGCAGGTGCTACATACATGAAAGCATCAGCCAGTTCAGCCGGAAAAAAAACATTCAGAAAACGCCACGAGTTAGTTATGAGTAGAATTACGTTGATTTTATTTTTAAAAATATATACTTCCCACAAAAAAACAAACTCCTAATCTTTGCCTTTATGTGTAATCTTAACAATAACAATGTCATGGCACAAAGTTTCTTGGAATTGTTACTCATCGCTGTCAGACTTCAGCTCACATAGGAAAATTTAACAGACATCATAGACCAGTACAAATGATCAGGATAAGAAACATCAGTGCTCACGAAGCTGATGCACTCATTCACTGAAAAAAAGCTAGTTCTTGTAAGTGAAGTCAAACACTGAGGTTGTCAACCTTCTTATCTATGACTTTAGTCGTATTGTGCAGTGACGGATTAATGTTCCATTGTTTTAGCTCCCGCAAAAGAGCTGGATGTGTGGTACGCTGAATCTGCATCTGACTTGAAATCCCAGAGAGTTTACTGGAAGGTAAGTTTTGAATCTTATCCATTTTTTAAAAAACACTTCATATTGCTGAGAAAGGGTGAAGGATGGACCACACAGCACTGTTACACCTTTTCATCGGTTTAAGTGTCTGTGGTCTCCATGTGTTCCCTCTCCTCTTTCTCGCTCTGTCTCTGTGTGGGGGCGTGCGGTGTTGTAGCCATAGTAACACTTTCTGATCTTCCTGCTTTGCTATTACACTCTGCACAAACTAAAGGTCAACCCTTGACCACTTCTGAGGTGTGTCACCCTCACACACACACAGTTCACACACACACACTCACACATACCAACCCTCTACCACACACGTACACACACACACACACACACACACACACACCTACATTCATTTAATGTCACATAAAGTGAAACCTGACTGCAGACACCACAGTTTCAGTTTACAAGAAAAGAGGAGCTGAACAGAAATGATGTGTCTTGCATACTCATCTTGCCGTGTGATGATTTTGAGCATCCTGTAAAGACCAAATCCCAGGCACGTGTCAAAACTCCCTGCAGTTTGCCACAAAAGCTTTTTCAAATATGTTTTTCTTTTTTTTTTTTTTTTACATTTTTCTGATTGCAGGAGGCAAACATTTCCATCTCCAGAGGGAAGATCATAGAGTATAAAGTCAAAGTTTACAGCCCAGACTCTGGATTGGACATTGTCACTAGCGTCAGTGCAGATGCCAGGAGTTTTTCAGTCCCGACGTGTGCTAATTGTGAAGTGACACTGTGGGCCCGAAACTCCAAAGGGCTGTCTCCTCCTGCTAGAATTACACCACATCACACGAAAGGTAAAAAAGAAAAGAAAATTTACCATCTGATATTTACAGGTAAATGCCAGATGGATTACTAATACTGAACTCAGGATGAATATGGTGTCTGTGTTTCTCTCTTGTACGTAGCAGTGAACGTATTCATACATGCTTCTCATTTTTCAGCCAAGTCCTTTCAGGATGTGCAAGTGACAGCAGGCAACCACAATGCCACCATCTCCTGGAGAAAGCATGAAACTGCAGCGCTACCTGCTGCGTATGTGGTGGAGTGGTACCCAGAGGGTCACAAGCTGGAGGAGCTCAGATGGGTCAGACTGGGCGGCAGTGAAGACCATGCAGTCATTACAGGTGGGACATTTGGCTGTACAGTAAATACAGGTGGAGTAACACACAAAAAAAGCAAAGGCAGTGATGTACAGTTCTTCACTTCAGACATGTTGAAGTCTTTCTGATGTCACTTCTTGTTTTCTCACTCCCTCTCTCCATAACCTTTTTTTTCTGTTTATCATATCTGCTCCAAAAATAATATAACTATTGTTTACCACTATCTTTCTTTATACAGATATTAAGCCATATGAGTGCTACATGGGAGCAGTGTATGCTTTCTATAACGAGAACTCAGTGAGCAGGTCCGTGTTTGCAGGTGTCACCACTTTGGAGTCAGGTAAGATCAGAGAGGAGCTTTGCATTATGCTAGGACTATTTTCTAATTTACTGGACCATCATAATATTATAATAATGCTGAATATCAGTAGTAGTAGGAGGAGTTGTGCTATTAGGATAACTGGTATAAAGTTATTAACACAGGTATTAAATTGTTTAAAATAAAAATTGGTTGCAGCACCAACAGCTGGTCCACTGGTCCAAGAGAAGGTTCAGGGGGACACAGTGAAAGTGACCTGGACGGAGCTTCCCAGGAGCCAGCAGAGGGGTTGTATCACCAAGTATACCATCTATTTAGAGGACGGCAGCGGATACCAGCAGCCCTGTAAGAACAATTTTATCTGTGCTTGTTAGGGACTGTACAAACATTTTAGAGGCAGAGGGAAGGGTGTCTCCTACTCTCCTCAGAGAGCAAGAGTATATATTTTTCTTGACCTATACTTCTATTTCACATTTGTGAGATAATAAAAATAAAAATCTGTATTTTTTCATGTGCGTCATGAAGCTCTACAAGCCTCAGTTTACGTGTTGGCTGAAACTACTTGTACAAAGAAGTGATGGCACATTGTTTGTAGCATGTACATTAGTAATCTTCCTTAAAACTGCTCCTCTGCTGTGTGTGTGTGTGTGTCTGTGTGTGTGTTTGAATTTGTATTTCAGACTCTATACCAGCATCGGACAAGAAGATGTATGTGATTAAGGACCTGTCGCCAGCTGTCTACTGGCTGTGGATGACTGCCTCGACTGCTACAGGAGAGGGCCCTGCGGGTCAAAAACTCAAGTTCTACATCCAGCGTGAGCACCTTTCTCAGTTTCTTTGTAAGAATAGTTTGGGGTAATGTGAGTTAGATGAAAATCACAGAGTCTCCACATGTTGCCTGCCACCTGGTTCTGACTGTATTGGATGACCATTGGCTGTAATGGATTTAAGGCTGGGTATCGAATTCAATACTTCCTAAGGTATTGACCGAATTGCCTATCGTGTATTGAAAAATGTCATTTAGTTCGATTCCAAATGTCGATACCTAATGGGTTAATCTCGTCAACGTCAGTGAGCCAATGAGCTTGCAGCATGTTTGACGTGCCAAGCTCAAAAGTGCTGGTGATTGGCTGTGTCCAGTCATCCAGGAAAAACACTAGTTTATGATAGTTTGTGATATAATGGCATGCTGCAGTAAGCCTAATATACTGACTTGAATTGTTAATTTTGCACTGAAAACTATTTGCACTGGTTCATTGTGTTGGTTACATTTGTTCCTTTGTACTTTTTTCACTTTTTACTTTGCACGTTTTCCATGCATGTATGAATGAAAAAGTGCAGGAACAGAAAAATAAAACCAAAGTTTTTCAAAGTTATGTGTAATGTAGACTTTCTAGAATAGATTTTTAAAACATTTGGTATTGAAAAAAGTGTTCAGGAATCGGTATCAAAAATTTTTGAATGATACCCAGCCCTAAATGGTATAAGCCCCAGACTCCAGCAGAATTTCTTACACTGACAGTGACAGTTATGTTGTAACATTAAGACCAAACTTGTAGAAAGACATATTGTAAATGAATTAATGTCATGTTTGATATTGAGCAAACAACTTAAAAAGGTTTCACCTGACAGCTGTTGTTAATATCTAATGAGAGATAATATCCCTGCACTGCTTGTTTTTTTTTTCTTTTACTACAAATGTATATGCTGCAACTTTACATCTTCTCCCTGTTTTATTCTCACTATTGCAGAGGAAACTCCACTTTCCCTCTTACTAGTGTGTAGTGTCATCTCCCTGATTGTGCTGCTTTGGCTGTGTCTGTGGCAGAGTTCGGCAGTAAGGCAGAAGTAAGTGAGCAGCAGCAGCTCTATATGGACTTAATAACTGCAAGCTAACTAACAAGCTCATATTTTATCATTTTGTTCATCTGTAGTTCTGCAAAAAACACAATGTCAAAAAAAATATGCAGGAATGAAAATGAAGTATTATGTTGCTAAAACAAGTTTTTGTTTTCCGCATTCTCCCTTAGGTTCTGGGTGTTTTTCCAGTGCCTCAAACTTGATAAAGTGCCAGATCCTCAAAACAGCAAATGGGCAAAAGAGTATTCCCAGGAGAAGGTATTTATGTAAAAGTAAATAAAAATCTAACCTACATTCCAGCTCATTGTTCCTAGTTCCTGAGCCTATATCTTCCTCCCAAACAGGGCAAGATGAACCTGCAGCTGCAGCTGAGTAACTCCAGTGTACCTGAGGAGGAGGAAGAGCTCATCCTGGTGGATGTTGAGGAGCTGCCCAAGCAGAACAGTGACACCTCCACATCTTCAAACGTCCCATTGCAGCTCCTTCCTCAGGTCGGCCTGAGCCCAGAGACCGAGCAGGCCACAGTGCTGTACCCTCTGACAACCACTTACATCAAGAGCTTGTCCCAGGACTCGGACAGCTCCGACCACACGCAGACCTCCCTGGACACAAACACAACCGTGGACTACATCTCATCACACGGGATGGGAATTATGGAAGAGGAGGAGGATGACGACGACGAGGAGGAGTTTGCAGAAATGTTGGGTTTCTTCCCCAGTCACAACGTCTTCATGGAGCCTTTGGATTTTGGAGCAAAGTTGACACTGGATGCAGTTAAAATCGACTGTAGCGACCTCTTTCGGAACGCTTAGTGTTGATCTGAAACCAGTTCGGTGAGATGAGGTTTGACTGAGAACAACTTTTAGAGGAAGATCTGATGAAAGAAACGAAAGAGACTGGACTCAATAATGGGAGGTGGTGACTGGGTTCTTCCTTTTTTTCCTGCTTCGGAGTCAGTTAATTTCTTTTTTTTTTTCTTGGATCATACAACTAGCTGGGTTGTGCATGAACTACCTCTTTGCTTGTGGGAATCAGAACTGTAACATAGACATTTGTCTTGCAGTTGTCAGAGCTTTTATGCAGTAATAATATTAGACTCAAGATGTACTTTTCTTTTTCTTTTCATGCATTACCATTGTTTTCTCTTCAGAATGCATATAGACACACTAATACCACAACCAGAGTGAACACAGCACGAGTTGCAAGAGTAAATCAGATATTGAAATTTCTGCCTGCCTGAATTGTGGTATTTGAAAAAGGCCTCATCCTGAAGCTGACCACACAGCAGACATTCTGATTTGTCACGGCAGGAAAATTACAGGCGTAGTTAAATAACATTAACACTGGTTCAGTTTTATTCAAGTGTCCTTGTAAGACAGTGTGACAGTGAAGCAGCTAAATGGGAATCAGCCATTGTTCATTTTATTATTTACACCATTGCTTTTCCTTCCTTCTGTGAAGACTCAAAACATACTTGCAAGCACTGATGGACCATCCTGTAAATTGGCTGTGCTTTTAAATACACCTATGCTACCTCAGTCTTAGCTCACATGAACGATTACAAAGTTAAATTTAGGTATGGGGCCGATCCGATCCAGTATCGATATCGACACGGATCGGAATTTTCCGATCCAACCGTTTCTGTGCTTTAATGTTGTCTGCTGAAATGACTCCACAAGTGATTCCCTGCCAGCTGCTCTGCTAACTGGCTGCAAAATGTGGAATGGATTTCCCGAACGGAGGCGTGTCTCAATGTGACGCTGAGTAATGAGACACGCCGCCGTTCTTGAAGTCCATTCCACAGTTTGCAGCCAGCTAGCAGGCGAGCATTGAGCAGCACCGTGGCTAACCAACTTTTCAGCAAAACATGTCCGCTGTGTGGAAATATTTTGCACTAGAAACACTCCAAAGCAAGACAGCAACGTGCAATGTTTGCAAAGCCAAACATAGACAACATAAAGACAATAAGTAGTAATTAGCTCAACGTTAACATAATATAGAGAATCCCATTGGCGGGCTAGTGCATTAGCATCGGTCACGCTATTAACTTTTACACACAAACGATAAACCAAAGCGGGACACCATAACAGGAAAGTCATACAGGTAATTCACACACCAACAATATATTACTCACAGACTTATGTCCCTTCTAGGTACAGTAGGAAGAAAATGAACCGTGAATGAGGTTCCGCCCCTCGGGATATTTGAGATTTGAAAAACCTTGATTTGCTACAAGAGCCAGTATACTTAATTTGTGCTGATCACATCAAGTAGCCTTTTTTTTCTATTTTATTTTGACAGGGGTAGTCTCAAAGAAGGTTACCCTTTATGGGTTATTATCTCTTGAATTTAATAACTATTGACTGTTAACAGGATTTCCTGTTTTTCTGACCTTATACTTACCTCAAGTTGCCTTTTGGGACATGCATGCATACATTCGTACATATCATACTTGCCTGTAGAGAAGTTTTATCACAGCATCGTATAAAATCAACAATAATGATAATAATTAAAGCTGCAAGCAGCGATGGGCGGGCCCTCGCACCCTTTGCGAGCCGTGGGAGTCGCAGCCAGCGCAGCCATGCACACAGTCCTTCTATGTCCCGTCCTCTCTCCTGCTCTTCTCCGCAGAGAAGCACAGTAGTTTACAGCAACAGAAAAGACACCCCCCCCCCCCCCCCCCCCTCCAGCAGGGGGCACTATGAGTGTATTATCATATGAGCATATAAATGAGTTGAGAGTGTGAAGGTCTTCTTGATTATCTGTGCAGAGCAAACATGTAATTTGGTTTAATGGACAGTATGTTATTTGTAAATTACTTTAGTGTTGTTTAGAGTTTGTGTAGACATTTCAATGGTGTTATTTTCAGCCACATATGTTAAGAATACCAGGATGTCCTTGGTTAAATATATCCTGGTATTTGTGGATATATATATGAAAAAGTTAACTTTAATGGACATTTGTACTTGAGTTGTGTTTATGTGACTACATGCGTAAAGTGGTTACAAGAAAGTTGCTCGCCTGTTAAAAGTTAAAAGTTAGACATTGTTTTTCCAAGCATTGTGTAATTTGTATTTTAACCATACACATTTCATGATTAAATGTAGGGAGGTGGGACTTTAGTTGAGTGGGACTAGTTGTTTGGTTCAGTGGTGTCTTATGATTGATGAATGATGTCTGTGGCCACACCCCCTTTTGTTTTGGGAATTCTGCCAACGTGTGAATAAAACAACAACAAGGTGAGTTTAGGTAGACATTTTTGCCATATGGATGATTTGGCAATAGTTAAAGCTTTGCATAATTTGTATAGTGTGTTGGTTTTTGGTGAGATGGTTTGGTTTATTTTGGCAGTACAAATGTTGATCTGCATTGTAAGATGAATTATCTGTATTAACATTTTGATAACAAAATGTTTCCTAAACAGAATCAACGATTCAATAAAATATAAGAAATAAAAACGAGGTTAAAGTTCAGGTGGAGGAAAAATCTCCATCTAAAACTGAAGAAACATCAACAGCTGCACTGCGGCGAAAGTTTTGCTCTTTCCTTCAACGCGACACAGCGCGCGACTGCCAAAAGCGTGTGACGTCAGACGCCAATAAAACCACGTGGGTGCCGAACTGAACTTAAACCCCCAGAGAGACCGAGTCCTGTAAAGAATGTGGGCGAACGGCGAGACTTCAGAACCCGGATCCGGTGTCTCGCTCGCTCAGGCCATCACCGTCATTACTGCCAGGTGAGCGCGTTTTCACGCTGGTTCATGTTCCTGTAGCTGCCGAAGGCCTGAGGTTGAGTTTAAACTGGGCGAAGTGGTGAATTAACTGAATCACATCACTATGTGCCTCGGTCCTCCAGAGGACTCTCCAGCTCAGGAGCCGGGCCTTAGTCATAATGAGAATCAGCCATTTTTAAAAAAGACACCTTCAAATACACAGTACAAGCTAGCTTGGTGATGCACACCTGTTAAAGGTGGACCGCCGCCATAACCCTGAGAGCCCAGGCTTAAACCTGAAGTTAGCCGGCTAACCACAGGTCCTGCCTTGTGGTCCAGACCTCAGGTCTGGATTCAGACTAACTGACTTTTCTCTTTGATTTAACAGAGAAACGGCTCCTCTGGTGAAGAAGGCAGGAGAAGGACAGAGACGCCGACTCGACCTCGTTCAGATTCACGTGGAACTTAAACTAATCCAGAGAGGTCAGTGAAACCTGTCGGTCTGCTGAAGTAGCTACTAGTTAGCTTCAAAATGAGAGCTTTCAGGTAGAGTTAGGCGGTGTCCGTTAAAATCTGCTGGTATTTTCTAACCCCGCCGGTCAGAATGTCAGGTGAAAATATTCCCTACAAGTACAATCTGAATTTTGAGTCAAAGACATTACAAGTGAGGACAGGTCGGCTGCAGCTACAGCCGCTCATAGATGCCACAAGTGCGCAACAAGACGCCATCGCTTCTCCGTGATTCGGGAGGCTTGAACTTCTCAACAGCGACTTTCTCATTTAGAGATTTCAGCGAAATCTACCCTGAGTGGGCTTAACCGGCCAAGATAGCTCCCGTGATCCCCGTCTCCAGTGTGCCAGCACAGAGGTTTCTCTCTGCAGAGCCGCATCCAAACGGCGCCTATTGTATAATGCGCATTGCAAGTTGCGGAGAGACACTGCTGTAGATTTTAATTCAGCTGCTGTAGCATATAACTAACTGCAGCAAATATGCATCTGAAACATGTCAAGGGATCTTTTAATATTAATTAACCCTCGTGGCCCGAGCCTCATTTTGTTACACTGGTCTTGATAAGGGACAAAAGTGTCCTCTTCAAAAAAGATCATAAAAATCATATATATTATTTTTTAAACATTTTTTTTACATATTTTTTTAAATCAACTTCAGTCCTGATCATAAATAGCAAATATTTAATTATTTTCAGAATTTTAACCCTTAATATGCCAGTGTTTATGATGGCATCACAATGTTTTCTTAAAAAAAAACACACAAAAATTGAAATATTTTCAATATTCTCTGAAACTGTAAACACTGGCATATAAAGGGTTAAAATTCTGAAAATAGGTTACAGAGTGTAAAAATAGAGTAATATGGGATTTGTGTTTGAAATTAAAAAAATTCTTAAAAAATACACACTTTTGGCATATATCATAGAAAGCATAACCATTGCAAAGTTATCAAAAAAATAAAATTTGCAAAGGACAGTTTTGTCTTCTTTGGTACACGTTATAGTTTTTATTGCATTGAAAACACATATAGCGACCTGACTTTTTTTCAGTTGGCAGCACGCCGTGTTATCTGGACTGGAGCCAGTCCAGATGGGTTTTATCTGAGAATACTTTCTTTATATTCATGTTCAAAGAGCGCAGCTTTGTGCAATATTTATTTTAGAAGTGACGCATGGGAGTCAGTTGACGGCACTTATTTTTTCTGATACAGCCTATATGTTTCAATAAAAAGATTCTAAACTGACATACTTTGGTATCATTCTCATACATCCTGCATATCATTCATCATTTTAAGCTCAATAAATTCAGATAATACAAATATTTAATAAAAACATTTGTCCGGTAAATTGAAAACCTGCCGGTCACGTTGTGAATTAAAAATGATGACCGTGAGGCTCAGCAAAGTATTGGCTTGTGCTTGGACCGTTCACAAACTGAATGGATAGTCACTTGTTGTGCGACTAGCCATCTTTTTTTCTCTCTTTCTCTCTTCTCCGTGCTGTCACGTAATGACGTCACGTTCATAAACTTTATCAAATGTCTCAAAAAGTAAAACATATTCTATGTACTACTGAAGTTAAACTGAAAATTCAACCACATAAGGCATTAAATAAATGATGTTTAATATTTAATCCTGATCTCCTAAGTTTATTTTATATTTTTTACTGACTTATTGAAACTGATACCATTGCTATTTTTAAGATGACCGTATACCTGATTACCTTAATACCTTATTACTGCCCAACCCTACTGTCAGGTGTGTTAACCTGGTTAACTCAGGGTAATGTGGTGTAGGTACTCAGTAAAGAGAGAGTGTGTGAGTGAGATAAAATACCACACACATACACCATCATGAACTTAAGTCAGGAAAAGACCAAACCTGAAAACAACAGAGGCTCCAGACTCGACTCACACTAACTCTGTTTTCTTCTTCTTTTTTTTCAGGTAGATCTACGAACTGTAAGTCTGATTTTTCTTTAATATGTGGTTTGGATGTTCAACGAACCATCCCTGCTGTCAGCCACCGTGCCTCTGCCTCTTGTATTTTTTTTTATTTCGCTACTGTGTTATTTTGACCCTCATACCCTGTTTGTTATTTTGATCCTCATGCCCTTTGTGTTATTTTGATCCTCTTGCCCTCTTTATAGCCATCCTCATGCCACATTTCTTATTTTCATCCTCATCCTCTGTTTGTTATTTTCATCCTCATCCTCATGCCCCGTTTCTTATTTTCATGCTCATGCCCTGTTTGCTAGTTCCATCATCATGCCCCATTTTCTAGTTCCACCCTCATGCCTTGTTTCTTATTTTCATCCTTATCCTCATGCCCTGTTTGTTATTTTGATCCTCATGCCTTGTTTCTTATTTTCATCCTTATCCTCATGCCCTGTTTGTTATTTTGATCCTCATGCCCTGTTTGTTATTTTGATCCTCATGCCCTGTTTGTTATTTTCATCCTCATCCTTTCTTAGTTCTATGCTCTTGCCCCGTTTATTATTTTCATCCTCATACCCTCTTTGCTAGTTCCATCCTCATGCCCCGTTTGTTATTTTCATCCTGATTCTCATGCCCTGTTTGTTATTTTCATCCTCATCTACATGCCCCGTTTGCTAGTTCCATCATCATACCCCGTTTGCTAGTTCCATCCTCATGCCCTGTTTGTTGTTTTCATCCTCATACCCCATTTCTTATTTTCATCCTCATTCTCATGCCGTTTATTTTCATCCTCATCAGCTCTTTATTTCTGTCCTCTTGCCCCGTTTGTTATTTTCATCCTCAACCTCATGCCCCGTTTGTTATTTTCATCCACTCTCCCCATTTGTTATTTTCATCCTCTCTCCTCGTTTGTTATTTTCATCCTCTCTCCTCGTTTGTTATTTTCATCCTCTCTCCCCGTTTGTTATTTTCATTATGCCCTGTTTATTTTCATTCCTATCCTCATGCCCCCTTTGCTAGTTCCATCCTCTCTCCCCATTTATTTTCATCCTAATGCCCTGTTTGTTATTTTCATCCTCATGCCCTGTTTGTTATTTTCATCCTCATTCCCTCTCTGTTAGTTCCATCCTCTTGCCCCATTTGTTATTTTCATCCCTATCCTCATGCCCTCTTTCATAGTTCCATCCTCACACATCTAACATTACCACTTATTATTCAGGGGTATCCACAAACACATCTATATATCTATAGCTATTTAAAACAGGGCTTTGTCTTTGCCTATTGTAGCTGGTCTGTCTCTGTGTCTGTATGTGGGTCCGTCTGTCTTTTTGTGTCTGTCTCTATGTGAGTCTGTCTCTATGTGGGTCTTTGACGTATGAAGAAGATGAAGGCCGAGCTGGACCGAGTCCTCCCTGATGAAGGTGATGCCACCCCCACCTCTGCACCATGTGATTGATCTCTGCGGATACTGACCAGTGTGTTCTGTCAGATACATCATCCACTTCAGCTAAATCTGTTTGTGCTCTGTATTTATGCTAATTGATTTTCTTGTTTTTCAGACCCCCCCGACACCAGACACGACAGTCAGAAGGGCAGAGACGCCGACTTGACCTCGTCCAGATTCACGTGGAACTTAAACTAATCCAGAGAGGTCAGTGACACCTGTCACTGAAGTAGCTACTAGTTAGCTTCAAAATGAGTGCTTTCAGGTAGAGTTGGGCAGTATCCAAACTTTCACACCGTCAAACCTCCTCCACATTTTACCCCAGTATACATTATCACTGCGACCTGGGTGTCCGTTAAAATCTGCCGGTATTTTCTAACCCCGCTGGTCAGAATGTCAGGTGAAAATGTTCCTTACAAATACAGTTTGAATTTTTAGTCAAAGATATTACAAGTGTGGACGAGTCGGCTGCATTAAATAAATGATGTTTAATATTTAAGCCTTATCTCCTATATAAGTGTTTTGCTTTTTTTTTTTTTTTTTTTTTTTTTTTAAACTGACTAACGTGGTGGAGTAGGTGCTCAGTAAAGAGAGAGTGTGTGAGCGAGAGAGTGAGATAAAATACCACACACACCCGCCATCATGAACTTCAGTCAGGACAAGACCAAACCTGAAAACATCGGGGGTTCCAGACTCGACTCACACTAACTCTGTTTTCTTCTTCTTCTTCTTTTTTTTTTTTTTTTTTTTTTCCAGGTAGATCTACGAACTGTAAGTCTGCTTTTTCTTTAATATGTGGTTTGGATTTTCGCCGAACCGTCACTGCTGTCAGCCACCGTGCCTCTGCCTCTTGTATTTTTTATTTTGCTACTGTGCTTTGTTATTTTGATCCTCATGCCCTCTCTATTTCCATCCTCATGCCCCATTTCTTATTTTCATCCTCATGCCCTGTTTGTTATTTTCATCCTCATTCTCATGCCCCGTTTGTTATTTTCATCCTCATCATCTCTTTATTTCTATCCTCTTGCCCCGTTTGTTATTTTCATCCTCATCATCTCTTTATTTCTATCCTCTTGCCCCGTTTCTTATTTTCATTCTCAACGTCATGCCCTGTTTGTTATTTTCATTCTCATGCCCTCTTTGCTAGTTCCATCCTCATGCCCTGTTTGTTATTTTCATCCTCATCCTCATGCCCCGTTTGCTAGTTCCATTCTCATGCCGCGTTTCTTATTTTCATCCTCATACCCTGTTTGTTATTTTCATCCTCATCATCTCTTTATTTCTATCCTCTTGCCCCATTTATTTTCATCCTCATCATCTCTTTATTTCTATCCTCTTGCCCTGTTTGTTATTTTCATCCTCAACGTCATGCCCTGTTTGTTATTTTCATCCTCAACGTCATGCCCTGTTTGTTATTTTCATTCTCATGCCCTCTTTGCTAGTTCCATTCTCATGCCCTGTTTGTTATTTTCATCCTCTCTCCCCATTTGTTATTCTCATCCTCATGTCCTTTGCTAGTTCCATCCTCATGCCCCGTTTGCTACTTCCATCCTCATGCCCCGTTTGCTAGTTCCATCCTCATGTCCCGTTAGCTAGTTCCATCCTAATGCCCCGTTTGCTAGTTCCATCCTCATGCCCTGTTTGTTATTTTCATCATCATGCCCCCATCTTTCTTAAAGCTGTGCTGTCCCAAGACAGTTTTTCCTCTGATTGTTGAACACGTCCAATATGACCACTCATTATTCAGGCATATCTCCAAACACATCTATATATCTATAGCTATTTAAAACAGGGCTTTGTCTCTGCCTCTTGTAGTTTTTTTAAATTTAACTGCTGTAATTTGTTGGTTGTTTCCAACCATCGCTCTACATATTTCTCCATTTAACATGTCAGCCCGTTAGATCCGTCCGTTGTCCATTTTGATGATTTTCCTGCCAATTTAAATGCGATGTAGTCATTTTAATTTCTCCGTCCAAGACGTCGCCACTTGTCTGCTCGTCATCATTTCATTTATTGTTCGTCCATTTTGATGATTTTCCCGCCAATTTACATCTGATGAAGACATTTTAATTTCTCCGTCCAAGACATCTCCACCTGTCCGCTCGTCGACATTTTATTTATTGTTCGTCCATTTTGATGAATTTCCCGCCAATTTACAGCTGATGAAGACATTTCTCCGTCCAAGATATCTCCACCTTTACATCTGATGAAGACATTTCTCCGCCCAAGATGTCTCCACCTTTACATCTGATGAAGACATTTCTCCGTCCAAGATGTCTCCACCTGTCTTCTTGTCGTCCAGTTTGATGATTTTCCTGCCAATCTACAAAGTTATGTGTTGTCGCTGTTGGTGATGGGTTTTCTGTGGCCACTGTGTCATGAATATATTCCAGTTTCTCCAACATGGCCACCTCCGCATCACTGTGTATTGCGTTGGATGTCTCTTGTAGCTGGTCTCTCTCTATTTCTCTATGTGGGTCTGTCTTTTGTCTCTGTCTCTATGTGAGTCTGTCTGTCTGTGTGTGTGGGTCTTTGACGTGTGAAGAAGACGAAGGCCGAGCTGGACCGAGTCCTCCCTAATGAAGGCGACGTCACCCCCACCACTGCACCATGTGATTGATCTCTGCGGATACTGACCAGTGTGTTTTGTCAGATACATCATCCACTTCAGCCAAATCTGTCTGTGCTCTGTATTTATGCTAATTGATTTTCTTGTTTTGCAGACCCCCCAACACCAGACACGACAGTCAGAGACTCTAAGACCAGGTCGAAGGTTGTGAAGGGCAGAGACTTTTGTTGTCTAACTAATGACATCTTACTCAGGTGATCCTTAGCTTTGATTGTCTTGGTGTAGTTTTCAGCCAGTCTCTGATGGACAGGGGTGGCGTGTCATGTATGGGCGTTGTGGCCCATGGTGGATTATATCTTATTGTGCTTTGTGGATGTGTAATTACAGGATGCACGAGCCAGATGTGCCACTGTGGAATTCAGTGTGGGATGCTGTGACCCAGAGGAGCTGAGTCCCACTGACTACAGTCACCTGAGTTCCCAGTGAGACAGGTGAGAATGGCATAGTCTGGTTCTGAGCTGTAAATTAAAAACTAAATATGGTCCAGGCAGGAGAAGGACAGAGATGCTGACTCGACCTCGTCCATATTCACGTGGAACTTAAACTAATCCAGAGAGGTCAGTGACACCTGTCGGTCTGCTGAAGTAGCTACTAGTTAGCATCAAAATGAGAGCTGTCAGGTAGAGTTGGGCAGTATCCAAACTTTCACACTGTCAAACCTTCTCCACATTTTACCCCGGTATACATTATTACTGCGACCTGGGTGTCAGTTAAAATCTGTCGTTATTTTCCAACCCCACTGGTCAGAGTTTCAGGTGAAAGTATTCTTTACAAATACAGTAAACCCCCCCCATCATGAACTTCAGTCAGGACAAGACCAAACCTGAAAACATCAGAGGCTCCAGACTCGACTCACACTAACTCTGTTTTTTTCTTTTTTTTTCCAGGTAGATCTACGAACTGTAAGTCTGCTTTTTCTTTAATATGTGGTTTGGATGTTCGCCAAACCGTCACTGCTGTCAGCCACCGTGCGTCTGCCTCTTGTATTTTTTATTTTGCTACTGTGCTTTGTTATTTTGATCCTCATGCCCTTTTTGTTATTTTGATCCTCATGACCCCTTAGTTATTTCCATTCTCATGCCCTCTTTACTAGTTCCATCCTCATGCCGTTTGTTATTTTCATCCTCATGCCGTTTGTTATTTTCAACCTCATCCTCATGCCCTGTTTATTTTCATCCTCATCCTCATGCCGTTTGTTATTTTCATTCTTATCCTCATGCCCTGTTTATTATTCTCATCCTAATGCCCTCTTTATTAGTTCCATCCTCTTTCCCCGTTTGTTGTTTTCATCCTCATCCTCATGCCCCATTTGTTATTTTCATCCTCATCCTCATGCCCCGTTTGTTATTTTCGTCCACATGCCGTGTTTTCTAGTTCCATCCTCATTCTTATGCCCCGTTTGTTATTTTCATCCTCATCCTCTTTCTTAGTTCTATCCTCTAGCCCCGTTTATTATTTTCATTCTCATGCCCTATTTGCTAGTTCCATCCTCATGCCCTGTTTGTTATTTTCATCCTCATCTTCATGCCCCGTTTGTTATTTTCATCCTCATCTTCATGCCCCGTTTGTTATTTTCATCCTCATGCCCTGTTTGTTATTTTCATCCCCATGCCCTCTTTGCTAGTTCCATCCTCATAGCCTGTTTGTTATTTTCATACCCATGCCCTGTTTGCTAGTTCCATCTTAATGCCCCGTTTGTTATTTTCATCATCATGACCCCATCTTAATTAATGCTGTGCTATGCCATGACAGGTTTTCCTCTGGTTGTTGAACATGTCTAACATGATCACTTATTATTCAGGCGTATCTACAAACACGTCTATATATCTATAGCTATTTAAAATGGGGCTTTGTCTTTGCCTCTTGTAGCTGGTCTGTCTCTGTGTCTCTATGTGGGTCCGTCTGTCTGTGTGTGTGGGTCTTTAACGTGTGAAGAAGACGAAGGCCGAGCTGGACCGAGTCCTCCCTGATGAAGGCGACGCCACCCCCACCTCTGCACCATGTGATTGATCTCTGCGGATACTAACCAGTGTGTTTTGTCAGATGCATCATCCACTTCAGCTAAATCTGTCTGTGCTCTGTATTTATGCTAATTGATTTTCTTGTTTTGCAGACCCCCCCAACACCAGACACGACAGTCAGAGACTCTAAGACCAGGTCGAAGGTTGTGAAGGGCAGAGACTTTTGTTGTCTAACTAATGACATCGTACTCAGGTGATCCTTAGCTTTGATTGTCTTGGTGTAGTTTTCAGCCAGCCTCTGATGGACGGGAGTGGCGTGTCATGTATGGGCGTTGTGGCCCGTTGTGGAATATATCTTATTGTGCTTTGTGGATGTGTAATTACAGGATGCACGAGTCAGATGGTGCCAGGCGGTGACGAAGGCTGCCGTGGGTTCCGAGGTTTCCTGTGTCACTGTAGAATTCAGCGTGGGACGCTGTGACCCAGAGGAGCTGAGTCCCACTGACTACAGTCACCTGAGTTCCCAGTGAGACAGGTAAGAATGGTGTAGTCTGCTTCTGAGCTGTAAATTAAAAACTAAACATGGTCCAAGCTTCAGTTCCTCGGTCTTCCAGAGGACTCTCCAGCTCAGGAGCCGGGCCTCAGTCATAATGAGGCTCAGTCATTTAAAAAAAAACAAAACAAAAAAACAAAACAAAAAAAACAAAACAAAAAAAAACACCTTGAAATACCCAGTACAAGTTAGCTTGGTCATGCACACCTGTTAAAGGTAGACCGCCGCCATAACCCTGAGAGCCCAGGCTTAAACCTGAAGTTAGCCGGCTAACCAGAGATCCTGCCTTGTGGTCCTGGCCTTAGGTCTGGATTCAGACTAACTGACTTTTCTCTTTGATTTAACAGAGAAACAGCTCCTCTGGTGAAGAAGGCAGGAGAAGGACAGAGATGCCGACTCGACTCTCTATGTGAATCCATATTCACGTGGAACTTAAACTAATCCAGAGAGGTCAGTGACACCTGTCGGTCTGCTGAAGTAGCTACTAGTTAGCATCAAAATGAGAGCTGTCATATAGAGTTGGGCAGTATCCAAACTTTCACACTGTCAAACCTACTCCACATTTTACCCCGGTATACATTATTACTGCGACCTGGGTGTCTGTCGTTATTTTCCAACCCCGCTGATCAGAATTTCAGGTGAAAGTATTCTTTACAAATACAGTAAACCCCCCCCCCATCATGAACTTCAGTCAGGACAAGACCAAACCTGAAAACATCAGAGGCTCCAGACTCGACTCACACTAACTCTGTTTTCTTCTTCTTTTTTTTCAGGTAGATCTACGAACTGTAAGTCTGCTTTTTCTTTAATATGTGGTTTGGATCTTCGCCAAACCGTCACTGCTGTCAGCCACCGTCCGTCTGCCTCTTGTATTTTTTATTTTGCTACTGTGCTGTTATTTTGATCCTCGTGCCCTCTTTGTTATTTTGATCCTCATGACCCCTTAGTTATTTCCATTCTCATGCCCTCTTTACTAGTTCCATCTTCATGCCCTCTTTGTTATTTTCATCCTCATGCCCTCTTTGCTAGTTCCATCCTCATGCCATTTGTTATTTTCATCCTCATGCCGTTTGTTATTTTCAACCTCATCCTCATGCCGTTTGTTATTTTCATTCTTATCCTAATGCCATTTTATTATTCTCATCCTCATGCCCTCTTTGTTAGTTCCATCCTCTTTCCCCATTTGTTATTTTCATCCTCAGCCTCATTCCCCTTATGCTAGTTCCATCCTCATGCCCCGTTTCTTATTTTCATCCTCATTCCCTGTTTATTTTCATTCTCATCATCTCTTTATTTCTATCCCCTTGCCCCGTTTGTTATTTTCGTCCTCAACCTCATGCCCTGTTTGTTATTTTAATCCTCATCATCTCTTTATTTCTATCCTCTTGCCCTGTTTGTTATTTTCATCCTCTCTCCCCATTTGTTATTCTCATCCTCATGCCCCGTTTGCTAGTTCCATCCTCATGCCCCGTTTGCTAGTTCCATCCTCATGCCCTGTTTATTATTTTCATCCTCATGTCCTCTTAGCTAGTTCTATCCTCATACCCTGTTTGTTATTTTCATCCTCATGCCCCGTTTGCTAGTTCTATCCTCATGCCCTGTTTGTTATTTTCATCATCATGCCCCCCCATCTTTTTTAAAGCTGTGCTGTCCCAAGACAGTTTTTCCTCTGATTGTTGAACACGTCCAACATGATCACTCATTATTCAGGCATATCTCCAAACACATCTATATATCTATAGCTATTTAAAACAGGGCTTTGTCTCTGCCTCTTGTAGTTTTTTTTTAATTTAACTGCTGTAATTTGTTGGTTGTTTCCAACCATCGCCCTACATTTTTCGCCATTTAACATGTCAGCCCGTTAGATCCGTCCGTTGTCCATTTTGACGATTTTCCTTCCAATTTAAATGCGATGTAGTCATTTTAATTTCTCCGTCCAAGACGTCGCCACCTGTCTGCTCGTCATCATTTCATTTATTGTTTGTCCATTTTGATGATTTTCCCACCAATTTACATCTGATGAAGACATTTTAATTTCTCCGTCCAAGACATCTCCACCTGTCCGCTCGTCATCATTTCATTTATTGTTCGTCCATTTTGATGAATTTCCCGCCAATTTACATCTGATGAAGACATTTTAATTTCTCCGTCCAAGACATCTCCACCTGTCCGCTTGTCGACATTTTATTTATTGTTTGTCCATTTTGATGAATTTCCCGCCAATTTACAGCTGATGAAGACATTTCTCCGTCCAAGATATCTCCACCTTTACATCTGATGAAGACATTTCTCCGCCCAAGATGTCTCCACCTTTACATCTGATGAAGACATTTCTCCATCCAAGATGTCTCCACCTGTCTGCTTGTCGTCCAGTTTGATGATTTTCCTGCCAATCTACAGTTATGTGCTGTCGCTGTTGGTCATGGGTTTTCTGTGGCCACTGTGTCATGAATATATTCCAGTTTCTCCAACATGGCCACCTCCGCATCACTGTGTATTGCGTTGGATGTCTCTTGTAGCTGGTCTGTCTCTATTTCTCTATGTGGGTCTGTCTTTTGTGTCTGTCTCTATGTGAGTCTGTCTGTCTGTGTGTGTGGGTCTTTGACGTGTGAAGAAGACGAAGGCCGAGCTAGACCGAGTCCTCCCTAATGAAGGCGACGCCACCCCCACCACTGCACCATGTGATTGATCTCTGCGGATACTGACCAGTGTGTTTTGTCAGATACATCACCCACTTCAGCCAAATCTGTCTTTGCTCTGTATTTATGCTAATTGATTTTCTTGTTTTGCAGACCCCCCAACACCAGACACGACAGTCAGAAACTCTAAGACCAGGTCGAAGGTTGTGAAGGGCAGAGACTTTTGTTGTCTAACTAATGACATCGTACTCAGGTGATCCTTAGCTTTGATTGTCTTGGTGTAGTTTTCAGCCAGTCTCTGATGGACATGGGTGGCGTGTCATGTATGGGCGTTGTGGCCCATGGTGGAATATATCTTATTGTGCTTTGTGGATGTGTAATTACAGGATGCACGAGCCAGATGGTGCCAGGCGGTGACGAAGACTGCCGTAGGTTCCGAGGTTTCCTGTGCCGCTGTAGAATTCAGCGTGGGACGCTGTGACCCAGAGGAGCTGAGTCTCAGAGATGTGTGAAGAAGACAAAGGCTGATCTGGACCTAGTCCTCCCTGATGAAGGCGACACCACCCCCACCTCTGCACCATGTGATCGATCTCTGCGGATCGATACTGACCAGTGTGTTGTCAGATGCATCATCCTCTTCAGCTAAATCTGTCTGTGATCTGTATTTATGCTAATTGAATTTCTTTTTCTGAGACAGATGTCCGACCTTAAGAAAGACTGGAACTTGGCCTGTGACCTGACCTGAGCTCACCAAACCCTGCACACTGCTCTGACGTCCAGACCTCACCTTTGAAAGTTCTGCTCTGCACATTAGTCAGAGTTCCTCAACAAGTCTGTATGCAGGGTTCAAGCTCAGGGTCTTCCTAGACTGGGACGTATCAGCTGGACTGTGTGTGTGTGGAGGACTAGTTGTCTGAGAGACCGTGACCTTGCCTGTAGTTTGTGAACAGTTTGAAGTGATGTAGGAGACGATGCCATAGATGTTGATGTGTCATGACAGAATCAGCAGCATTTGAAAATGTCTCCCCAGAATCATTTTCAGCTTTCAATGAGCTCGGATTTCTGCATACAACAGAGAATGAGGCCACACGAGTCGACTCACTTCATAAGAAGGCAAGGCTTTTCTCCTTCCCCTTCTTCTCTGTGTGTGACGAAGTCTGTGCTGTAATCAGTCATCGTTAGTTTTGCTGCTGGCTCTGTCTTAATCAGGGACTTTTACAGGACCAGAGGCTGGGAGTGTTTCCAGGCAGTGGAGCAGGTTCCTAGACAAGTAAGGAGAAACTTAGCCCTGTGAGTTTATTCTGCAGAGCTTGTGTGCCTCAGTCATGCAGTTTCCAAAACCAGACAAGGATCCCTCTGGCTTTGTGAATCAGCTGATTGTGGTGTGCTGTTGTCAGGATCCTACTCTGAGTTCATGTTTCTAGGATAGATTTGGTGATGTAGAGCAAACTACAGGTGTTCTGGGTCTTTCTGATGCACAGATACCTGCAGAAGATGAAGGTAGAACACGTTTTAGTAACGTTACCACTTTCAGACTTGTGATCATGAGTCTTGATGCATTTCAGGGGCAGATCAGGCTTCAAGCTGTTTGCTTTGTTGATTGTTTGTTGAATTTGGAAGCAGCTCCCTTTGCTCCCTGGACCATCCATCCATCAGCAGCTGATGAGCCTCCAGTCAGTCCTCCAGCTCCTTAGATCACTTATTCATCCAACTTAATCCTGTTTTTCAGGATACTAAACTTTTGTTGACCCCCCCAACACCAGACACGACACTCAGGGACTCTAAGACCAGGTCAAAGTTTATGAAGGGCAGAGACTTTTGTTGTCTAACTAACGACATCATTCTCAGGTGATCTTGAGCTTAGATTGTCTTGGTGTAGTTTTCAGCCTGTCTCTGATGGACGGGGGTGGGGTGTCATGTATGGGCGTAGTGGCCCGTTGTGGACTACATCTCATTGTGCTTTGTGGATGAATAGTTGCAGGGTGCACGAGCGAGATGGTGCCAGGCGTTGACGAAGGCTGCCGTAGGTTCTGAGGTTTCCTGTGCCACCGGCGAATTTAGCGTGGGACGCTGTGACCCAGAGGAGCTGAGTCCTAGAGACCTGTGAAGAAGACAAAGGCCGAGCTGGACCGAGTCCTCCCTGATGAAGGCGACACCACCCCCACCTCTGCACCATGTGATCGATCTCTGCGGATACTGGTGTGTTCTGTCAGATACATCATCCTCTTCAGCTAAATCTGTCTGTGCTCTAGCTGATTTTCTTTTTCTGAGACAGATGTCCAACCTTAAGGAAGACTGGAACTTGGCCTGTGACCTGACCTGAGCTCACCAAACCCTGCACACTGCTCTGACATCCAGACCTCACCTTTGAAAGTTCTGCTCTGCACATTAGTCAGAGTTTCTCAACAAGCCTGTATGCAGGGCTCCAGCTGAGGGTCTTTCTGGACTGGGACGTCTCAGCTGGTCTGTCTGTGTGTGTGTGTGTGTGTGTGTGTGTGGGTGTGGGTGTGTTTGTGGGTGTGGGGCGGAGGGGAGATGTACAAACGGTGAGTAACTTTTAATTTTTTTAAACTTTTCAACTCCCCCCCCCCCCCCCCCCCCCCCTTCCTCTTTCCTTTCTATCTGTCCTTCCATGATCCATCCTTTCATGACATCACTGTCCATCTGAGACTGCTGTGGTTTTCAGCCCATGGGTAGTAGATTATGAATCTGTGTAAAATCAGTTTTGGCTTCTGAGTATTTCCACGTTTCTTTTGTTGAATGAAACCTTTTGGCTCCATGAGTCGATTGTTGATCCTGCATCTGATCTTCTGTCATCAGATGGAGGCATGTGGGCAGGTCTGATCCAGACTGATTGGGGATCCTCCAAACTGAGATCTGTGCTGCTGTTGAGATCATCACCATTCAAATTTTAAATAGACTTCCTGTTTACTGGGCTTCCTGTTTAATTTATCTGGATGTTGAACTCTGGCTTGTCTCTCTGCCAAGTTTCATTCCAAGGGACGAATCGAGTACAGCCTTTGAGCTGAAGTCGGTCCAGCGACGTCCAGTTCTGCGTGTCATATATCTTCTTCCTCGTGCGAGTAGGGAGGCCTCCCGGCAGGGGACTTTTTCCCACCCCTGCAAAGCGCTACGTCTCTAGGGTACGGTACCGTCAACCACTTCTGACACTCGCTGTGCTATCAACCAACACAGGAATTCTTACTTGGTGGTGGGGGGGTTGTCCGCAGACCTGTTTAATCGTCGGTAGACCGTTCTGCGTTTTGGTTTTATGGATGGAGGAAGCCTGGCAGAAAGAGACAACTCAGATACCACAAGTGAAGCTTGTGGAGACCCGTGTTGGGTGCCTTTGATTAATTTGCCCTTATTGGTGATGAGAGCGGCAGCAGAGACTGTTAGATCCTTCTTTAAGTCCATTGTACCAGTTTGACACCATATTTTTCAGTTTGATTCTGAGGGATCAGTTACCAACTGTTGCTGTATTTGAAATACAAACTGTGGGCTGAATCCCAGAGAAGGTCTTCAGGTTGAAGTAGAGACAAAGGACAGACTTAGAGCTCTTGATGCACTGACAGTACCTGTATTAGACATATTGATATTAATAATCAGTGACCAAAACTGGTTCTGTGCTTTTATAACATTCCATGAGATTTATTTCTTTGCAGAGTTGCAGTTTATCGTGTTTAATCTGATCACGTGTTCTAAACAGTGTTTTCTAAACTGACAAGTGGTCAGTGTCTGTTTCAGAGGCAGGAGGCAGCTGTACTGTTAAACCAGTGAAGGCTGGCATATATATATATATATACTTTTTTTTTTTAAGAAGAAGAAACATCATGTGTTAATCTGAGCTGTTACAACAATTTCAACAAGTCAAACCTAGAAACCGTGTGTAAGACAAAAGGAAAAACTTGTTCAGTCCTTGGACATAGTCTCTAAAACGGGGGGGGGGGGGGGGGTAGTGTTAAGGGCTGAAGGAACAGACTGAGGAGGATGTTTCCGTGTACACAGTCAGCTTCATTAGCATTAAATTAGCTGCAGGGACTAATGTGACCACAGAAGGGACAGAAGACATGAACATGTGACCTCTCCACCTCATTAGACATGTTCTTCCTTCTCATTGCTACCCCCTAGTACTCCGGTGGAGGAACAGCATCAGAGAGATGGATCAGGGTAAAGAAAAATAGAAGAGGCCCTCTGCATCATCAGGGTTTCACTTTCCTGAACCTGATGAGTTCAGTACTGAAGTCCAGTCCAGGACCCACAGACCACTTCTAGTGTTTGGCCCTTTTTAATTAAACCTTAGATTTTCATTTCATCATCTGTCTCTAGGCCTAAGACACAAAACCTGATGAGGTGAGTGTGATTTATGGTGAATCTGAACTGCATTTTGGATGGTCAGATGACACACACACACACACACACTGCTGGCAGATAGGAGGAGCCTGTGTCGTCGTTCTGAAATGATCTGATTCAGCTGTTTTGACATTGACATTTAGGTGTGTGGAGGTGAGACAGGTGAGAGGTGTTTGGCCCAGTGCAGCACCATTAGTGACTCCCCTTGTAGTGTCTGAAATGGTAGTTATGTTTATAACCCCTCCCCTTCTCCCCCCTCCCTCCCCCTCTCTGTGGCAGCTGGATTTTCCAGCGTGGTCACTGTGAACACTTGTTTCAGTTGGTTTCTGATGTTGTTGGACAACATGTCTCCAGGACTAGTCGTCTGAGAGACTGTGACCTTGCCTGTAGTCTGTGAACAGTTTGAAGTGATGTAGGAGACGATGCCAGAGACGTTGACATGTCCTGACAGAATCAGCAGCGTTTGAAAATGTCTCCCCAGGATTATTTTCAGATTTCAATGAGCTCAGATTTCTGAAGACAACAGAGAATGAGGCCACACGAGTCGACTCACTTCATAAGAAGGCAAGGCTTTTCTCCTTCCCCTTCTTCTCTGTGTGTGACGAAGTCTGTGCTGTAATCAGTCATCATTAGTTCTGCTGCTGGCTCTGACAGGACCAGAGGCTGGGAGTGTTTCCAGGTAGTGGAACAGGTTCCTAGAAAAGTAAGGAGAAACTTAGCCCTGTGAGTTTATTCTGCAGAGCTTGTGTGCCTCAGTCATGCAGTTTCCAAAACCAGACAAGGATCCCTCTGGCTTTGTGAATCAGCTGATTGTGGTGTGCTGCTGTCAGGATCCTTCTCCGAGTTCATGTTTCAAGGATAGATTTGGTGATGTAGAGCAAACTACAGGTGTTCTGGGTCTTTCTGATGCACAGATACCTGCAGAAGATGAAGGTAAAACACGTTTGAGTAACGCTACCCCTTTCAGACTTGTGATCATGAGTCTTGATGCATTTCAGGGGCAGATCAAGCTTCAGGCTGTTTGCTTTGTTGATTGTTTGTTGAATTTGGAAGCCTTGCAGACGAGCCAACAGCTGACGATGAAGGGTGATTGTTTTATTTTGTTAAGAGCAGCAGGTTCAAGCAGAGAGTGAAATGTAGGGGATCAGGGGCAGAGGAGGAACTGTGAGTCAGCAGCCAGGTGATCTCTGGGCCAGTCACAGCAGGAAGTGGGTCTCAATGTCAGATCATCAAGGTTGGAAAGTTTCAGATAGTGGCAGACAAAAACATCTGTTAGCTGATGTTGGAGAGGTGTGTGTCTGTGTGTGTGTGGTGTTGATGTTGTCCCACCATTCAACATGCAGTTCAGATGTACCATGAATCCACTTTGAATCTTGACAGAAGTTTGAGTTTTACAGGTTTCTGCTGCCACAGTTAAAACAACCTCCCTCTTTAACCGTGTCATTTACTGTGTAATGGACACACTGGACCATCAGTCCATCAGCAGTTGGTGAGCCTGTCAGTCCTCCAGCTCCTTAGATCACTTATTCATCCAACTTAATTCTGTTTTTCAGGATACTAAACTTGTTTTGCAGACCCCCCAACACCAGACACGACACTCAGGGACTCTAAGACCAGGTCAAAGTTTGTGAAGGGCAGAGACTTTTGTTGTCTAACTAATGATATCATACTCAGGCGATCTTGAGCTTAGATTGTCTTGGTGTAGTTTTCAGCCAGTCTCCGATGGACGGGGGTGGGGTGTCATGTATGGGTGTAGTGGCCCGTTGTGGACTACATCTCATTGTGCTTTGTGGATGAATAGTTGCAGGGTGCACGAGCCAGATGGTGCCAGGCGTTGACGAAGGCTGCCGTAGGTTCTGAGGTTTCCTGTGCCACCGGCGAATTTAGCATGGGACGCTGCGACCCTGAGGAGCTGAGTCCCAGAGACGTGTGAAGAAGACAAAGGCCGAGCTGGACCGAGTCCTCCCTGATGAAGGCGACGCCACCCCCACCTCTGCACCATGTGATCGATCTCTGCGGATACTGGTGTGTTCCGTCAGATACATCATCCACTTCAGCTAAATCTGTCTGTGATCTGTATTTATGCTAATTGATTTTCTTTTTCTGAGACAGATGTCCAACCTTAAGGAAGACTGGAAAGTGGCCTGTGACCTGACCTGAGCTCACCAAACCCTGCACACTGCTCTGACATCCAGACCTCACCTTTGAAAGGACTTTTGAAATATGCACCACTCGAACAGGACATCTGTTTGAGGACACAAACACAAACAAACTGGGACAATAGGATTTTAGATGTTTTGTAGATGGATATATTTTAGCTGTATGTGATGCTGTGGGTATGCAAGCCACAGATTGTTAGGATTTTTTTTTTTATTACAGAGAAATGTCAAGAAGTTGTGAATCTGTACTTTAAAAAAAATACACTTTCTGAAATAATAAATTGTTTCTGTTTTCAGATTTTGAGTTTTGATCTTTGGGTCTTGGACACAAATATGTTACCATGGAGACAGAAAGTGGGAGGGATGTTTTCTAAACTGAACAAAGAACTGACCAAACCAGAAAACAGACTAAGGAATTATTTTACAGGAATATTAAAAACAGGTATAACAGGTATTTTTCGTGATAGTCATCGTAGATTAAAACCCTTTAATCAAGTGTGTATTAGTGTTAAGACGGCAGTGCGTTGCTGTCTAACCTGATTATTTCCTATACAAACTGTTTAGACTTTAAAGTGAAGGAAAGGCAGTTTCCAGGCTTCACAGCTGTTAAACTAAGGGGCCATCCACATGGAGACGAATATCTGCAAATGTTTTTTATCATATGGATGTTTCATTTGAACTGAACTAGCTTTTTGGGAGCCTGAAAACAAAACATTGAACGTTGAATTACAGGCCTGGCGTATATACTGCAGTGTTTTCAGGGGTGTTGTGTGGACACACATTTCTTGCTATGTTTACAGAAAACTTTTTTTAAAAGAAATATAAATAGATCGTTTTTGGTGTGGACAAGGCCTAAAAAAATGAACTGAACAAAACTTGTCAAAGCCACAACTTGAAAACTGGCTGTGACGAAGCAAGACGTTTTCTTTATTTATTAAAAACATTAAATACAGAGTTAAAAACAAAAGTGACTAAAACCTTTACACAAAAAACAAGAATTATAATACAATTCTTATAATATTATTAAAATAATGCACTGCACACTCAAAGAACTAGTCCAGCACCAAAGAAGAACACTGAACATGGACTGAGGAAGACCAGCAGGCGCTCCACAGATGAAAACCATGAGAAAGCAGCTGCGTGAGGACAGAAACATCTCAGTGGACGAACTGGAGATGATGTTCAGCTTAAAAATGGTGCTCGGTGGTGACGCCAGCAGTAACGTCATCGTACTCCCCTTCCACTCCTGAATCATCATCGCTGACTGAGGGCATCGTCATGGAAACAGGTAGGGTCCTTTCTGCAGGGTTAAGTAATAATTTCATGAAATATCAGAGAAATCCAGTCAGGTTTCCACTCCACCCACAGTACAGAAACAGCTCTGGTCAGGGTCACAAATGACCTTCTGATGGTGGCGGATTCTGGCTCTCCCTCCCTACTCATACTCCTCGACCGAACTGCGGCTTTTGACACAGTGGATCACTACATTCTTCTTAACCGGCTCCACTGCATTGGACTATGTGTCACTGCCTTAGATTGGTTCAGATCTTATCTTTCTGGGAGGACAGAATATGTCAGCCTCGGTGGTGCTAAGTCCCGGTCGCTTCCTGTCACCTGTGGAGTCCCTCAGGGGTCCATCCTTGGGCCAATTCTATTTGTTTTATACATGCTTCCCCTCTGTCGTGTCATCAGCCGGCATGGAATCTCTTTCCATTGCTACGCTGATGACACACAGCTCTATATCAAGACTGACTCAACCCCTTCTGCTGCCCTACCATCTTCATCACTGCCATCACCACTGTCCACCCTTGCCACCCGCCTGGAGCAGATAAAGGCATGGATGAGCCAAAATTTCCTCCAATTAAACAGCTTCAGCAAAACTGAAGCCATACTTTTGGCACCCCACATCAGGTCCAGTCATCCTCCATAAATACCATCACTTTTTCTGGACAGGACATTCCCCTCTCATCTGTAGTTTTCAAACTTTGTGTAAGTCTGGACCCTCACCCTCTAAATCATCCTTCTTTCACCTTAAAAACATTGCTAAACTCTGCCCGTCTTTCACCCTTTTGGATACAGAAAAGCTTGTCCATGCCTTTGTCTCCTCCAGGCTTGACTACTAGCAGATAAAATCTGTCCTCTAAGCAGTTTCATTTTTTTTCCGTTGCCTCAGATTTGTTGAGTAAAGTTTAGTGACTTTGAATCTTTACCCCTCACCAGCAGCCAGCTGCTCGGAGACTCTCCAAGGCCTGCACATCTGTAGACACCTTCATTAGACTTAAAAATTGTGAATGGTCATGTTACCTATTCCTTCAGACCCAATTAAGATTTGTTGTCTTTGTAGAGATCAGCTCTGAGATAGGAGGCGGAGTTTGATGTTTTACAGCGCAGAGTGACGTTGTCTCGCTCCGTCACAGGGAGGACGGGACTCTCCAGGATCACTGGTCCAACTGAGGACAGATGGAAAAAAGGTTTTACATCGTTGTTTAGTCAGTTACTTCAACCTTGTGCAACACTGAGAGTCTGAGGGACGACCATCTGAAAGTTATATAAGTTTTATGGACTGAGTTCAGCTCCAGTCCACTGAGAACAGCTGAAACAAACTATGAGAACCTGCCGGCTCTGAGGTGGAGAGCACAGGTGGCTGTGCTATCACTAATGCTAATATTCCAGGTGTACAGAGAGGTTCAGAGTGAGAACATACTGTTACCATGTTAATTGTACAAACCAAACACAGCGGAAGCCTCAAAATGATCAAGACATAAAAAGTAAAAATGTCTTTTTTTATTAGTGTTTTGTTTGCAGCAGTGTGAAAAACGACGTGTGATAGTGATGTTGACGACGTTGCTGCTGCGTCTGTGTTTAGATTCACACCAGTACACCCCACTGCTGGGCTTCTTGACCGTCTCCATGACACAGGAAGAGGAAGTCTGGTTGCCCCAGCCTGACCTACACTGGGACAGCTCCAAACTGGGGACACATCACCTCAGTTTGTCATCGTTTACACATGTGGAAGGACATCTCTGTTACTGCTGCACTTTCTAAATTTCACTGTGATGTTTGGTTCTTTCAGTGGATTTTGGTGAAACCGTCACATTAAAATACAGCTCAGGTTTCAACAGCACGGGGATACACGAACATCAATCATGATGCAGCATCATTAAACTGGTTCTGCTTCTGTTCAGACACACATGCTGCAGCCCAGCGTTTTGGCAAAGAATGAATTAAGTAGAAAACCTATATGCCAATCAAACCTAAATCACTGTCAGTAACACTGATCTGTACCAAGATCATGTTCAATCACAGATGTAGCATCAACAGAAAAACATGCACTGAGGACACTGAGAAACCCTTTACAAAGCAAACAGAGACTGACGACACTGACACATCTAATGTTTTCTCCTTTACTTTAGGCTCTAAATCAAAGTTTGTGAAGTTTAGTTTTGACTAAAATCAGAAAAAAAGTCAAACTGGTCTGATGTGTTTCTCTGAATCCCATTGTACTATAATCTGTGCAGACATTACAACTAACATTCAGTATCTTCATCCACAGAAACTCCTCCACTGGCTCACAGAAGAGACAGAGACAAAAAAGTGCAGATAAAACATGTAATTTGGTTTGATGGTCAGTGTGTAATTTGTAAATCACCTTAGTGTTGGTTAGAGTTTGTGGATGGAAGTTGAAAATGTTTTAGTGATTAAAAGCAATTTTACAATGGTTGTGGCGTGTTGATGTACACAGGTGTTATTAAAACACATTTAAACAGTTCTAGCTTTGGTGTAGTTGAGATATGATGCAGAACAGAGATATGTTGCAGGTTTTTTTTACCTGTTTTTCTGAACTTATATTTATTTATATTTATATGTGAGAAACTAGTGCGGACTAGATAGACCGATGCGTACGAACTGATGAAGCCCCTTGGATAAGAGAAACGTCTTCCCAGACAAACTTAAGTCCAGTTGCCTTCGATTCAATTTTCAAAGAGAGAACTGTGACCTGGATGAATGAGAACATTCACAGACATATTTATATGTACTGCGTTTTTTTTGCTGGAGCACAACAGAGCTCTTGTGCATTTTCTGCATTTCTGTGTGCTCTTTACATGTCCAAATCCTTTGCTTTTTCTACTTTCTCAACAATTAAGAACTATTTCAAATCATATACAATCATGTACTTCACCACTTACACACAGATATAACGCAAAAATACATAACACATTATAGATTATGTCAAAAATCCATGCTTTTCTATTCATGATGTAAGATCCACGCAAAATCCTAAATCTACACAGCTTGTCATGACAACTCCATGTTAACACATCTATGTAGGATGTATGTAGGCGTCAAAATCGGCAAAAAAAAATCATATTTTAGTAAGACCTCAAAATGTCATAAAAAACGTCATAGTATAGTAAGGCGTCAAAATCGCCAAAAAAAGTCCAATTTTTTTTTGACCTCCAAAAGTCATAAAAAACGTCATAGTATAGTAAGGCGTCAAAATCGGACAAAAAAAGTCAAATTTTTTTTTGACCTCCAAAAGTCATAAAAAACGTCATAGTATAGTAAGGCGTCAAAATCGGACAAAAAAAGTCAACATTTTTTTTGACCTCCAAAAGTCATAAAAAACGTCATAGTATAGTAAGGCGTCAAAATCGGACAAAAAAAGTCAAATTTTTTTTGGACCTCCAAAAGTCATAAAAAACGTCATAGTATAGTAAGGCGTCAAAATCGGACAAAAAAAGTAAAAAAAAAATTTCACCTCCAAAAGTCATAAAAAACGTCATAGTATAGTAAGGCGTCAAAATCGGACAAAAAAAGTCAAAAAAATTTTTGACCTCAAAATTTCATAAAAAACGTCAGTATAGTAAGGCATCAAAATCGGACAAAAAAAGTCAAAATTTTTTTTGACCTCCAAAAGTCATAAAAAACGTCATAGTATAGTAAGGCGTCAAAATCGGACAAAAAGTCAAAAATTTTTTTGACCTCCAAAAGTCATAAAAAACGTCATAGTATAGTAAGGCGTCAAAATCGGACAAAAAAAGTCAAAAAACATTTTGACCTCCAAAAGTCATAAAAAACGTCATACTATAGTAAGGCGTCAAAATCGGACAAAAAAAGTTAAAATTTTTTTTGACCTCCAAAAGTCATAAAAAACGTCATAGTATAGTAAGGCGTCAAAATCGGACAAAAAAAGTCAAAAAAATTTTTGACCTCAAAATTTCATAAAAAACGTCATAGTATAGTAAGGCGTCAAAATCGGACAAAAAAAGTCAAAAAAAATGTTCACCTCCAAAAGTCATAAAAAACGTCATACTATAGTAAGGCGTCAAAATCGGACAAAAAAAGTCAAAAAACATTTTGACCTCCAAAAGTCATAAAAAACGTCATAGTATAGTAAGGCGTCAAAATCGGACAAAAAAAGTCAAAATTTTTTTTGACCTCCAAAAGTCATAAAAAACGTCATAGTATAGTAAGGCGTCAAAATCGGACAAAAAAAGTCAAAAAAATTTTTGACCTCCAAAAGTCATAAAAAACGTCATAGTATAGTAAGGCGTCAAAATCGGACAAAAAAAGTCAAAATTTTTTTTGACCTCCAAAAGTCATAAAAAACGTCATAGTATAGTAAGGCGTCAAAATCGGACAAAAAAAGTCAAAAAAATTTTTGACCTCAAAATTTCATAAAAAACGTCATAGTATAGTAAGGCGTCAAAATCGGACAAAAAAAGTCAAAAAAAATGTTCACCTCCAAAAGTCATAAAAAACGTCATACTATAGTAAGGCGTCAAAATCGGACAAAAAAAGTCAAAAATTTTTTTGACCTCCAAAAGTCATAAAAAACGTCATAGTATAGTAAGGCGTCAAAATCGGACAAAAAAAGTCAAAATTTTTTTGACCTCCAAAAGTCATAAAAAACGTCATAGTATAGTAAGGCGTCAAAATCGGACAAAAAAAGTCAAAAACATTTTTGACCTCCAAAAGTCATAAAAAACGTCATAGTATAGTAAGGCGTCAAAATCGGACAAAAAAAGTCAAAAAAATTTTTTGACCTCCAAAAGTCATAAAAAACGTCATAGTATAGTAAGGCGTCAAAATCGGACAAAAAAAGTCAAAATTTTTTTTGACCTCCAAAAGTCATAAAAAACGTCATAGTATAGTAAGGCGTCAAAATCGGACAAAAAAAGTCAAAAAAATTTTCACCTCCAAAAGTCATAAAAAACGTCATAGTATAGTAAGGCGTCAAAATCGGACAAAAAAAGTCAAAAAAATTTTTGACCTCAAAATTTCATAAAAAACATCATAGTATAGTAAGGCGTCAAAATCGGACAAAAAAAGTCAAAAAAAATTTTCACCTCCAAAAGTCATAAAAAACGTCATAGTATAGTAAGGCGTCAAAATCGGACAAAAAAAGTCAAAAAAAATTTTCACCTCCAAAAGTCATAAAAAACGTCATAGTATAGTAAGGCGTCAAAATCGGACAAAAAAAGTCAAAAATTTTTTTGACCTCCAAAAGTCATAAAAAACGTCATAGTATAGTAAGGCGTCAAAATCGGACAAAAAAAGTCAAAATTTTTTTTGACCTCCAAAAGTCATAAAAAACGTCATAGTATAGTAAGGCGTCAAAATCGGACAAAAAAAGTCAAAATTTTTTTTGACCTCCAAAATTTCATAAAAAACGTCATAGTATAGTAAGGCGTCAAAATCGGACAAAAAAAGTCAAAAAAAATTTTGACCTCAAAATTTCATAAAGAACGTCATTGTATAGTAAGGCGTCAAAATCGGACAAAAAAAGTCAAAAAAATTTTTCACCTCCAAAAGTCATAAAAAACGTCATAGTATAGTAAGGCGTCAAAATCGGACAAAAAAAGTCAAAAAAATTTTTGACCTCAAAATTTCATAAAAAACGTCATAGTATAGTAAGGCGTCAAAATCGGACAAAAAAAGTCAAAATTTTTTTTGACCTCCAAAAGTCATAAAAAACGTCATAGTATAGTAAGGCGTCAAAATCGGACAAAAAAAGTCAAAATTTTTTTTGACCTCCAAAAGTCATAAAAAACGTCATAGTATAGTAAGGCGTCAAAATCGGACAAAAAAAGTCAAAAAAATTTTCACCTCCAAAAGTCATAAAAAACGTCATAGTATAGTAAGGCGTCAAAATCGGACAAAAAAAGTCAAAAAAAATTTTCACCTCCAAAAGTCATAAAAAACGTCATAGTATAGTAAGGCGTCAAAATCGGACAAAAAAAGTCAAAAAAATTTTTGACCTCAAAATTTCATAAAAAACTTCATAGTATAGTAAGGCGTCAAAATCGGACAAAAAAAGTCAAAATTTTTTTTGACCTCCAAAAGTCATAAAAAACGTCATACTATAGTAAGGCGTCAAAATCGGACAAAAAAAGTCAAAATTTTTTTTGACATCCAAAAGTCATAAAAAACGTCATAGTATAGTAAGGCGTCAAAATCGGACAAAAAAAAGTCAAAAAAAATTTTCACCTCCAAAAGTCATAAAAAACATCATAGTATAGTAAGGCGTCAAAATCGGACAAAAAAAGTCAAAAAAATTTTCACCTCCAAAAGTCATAAAAAACGTCATACTATAGTAAGGCGTCAAAATCGGACAAAAAAAGTCAAAATTTTTTTTGACCTCCAAAAGTCATAAAAAACGTCATAGTATAGTAAGGCGTCAAAATCGGACAAAAAAAGTCAAAATTTTTTTTGACCTCCAAAAGTCATAAAAAACGTCATAGTATAGTAAGGCGTCAAAATCGGACAAAAAAAGTCAAAAATTTTTTTGACCTCCAAAAGTCATAAAAAACGTCATAGTATAGTAAGGCGTCAAAATCGGACAAAAAAAGTCAAAATTTTTTTTGACCTCCAAAAGTCATAAAAAACGTCATAGTATAGTAAGGCGTCAAAATCGGACAAAAAAAGTCAAAAAAATTTTCACCTCCAAAAGTCATAAAAAACGTCATAGTATAGTAAGGCGTCAAAATCGGACAAAAAAAGTCAAAATTTTTTTTGACCTCCAAAAGTCATAAAAAACGTCATAGTATAGTAAGGCGTCAAAATCGGACAAAAAAAGTCAAAAAAATTTTCACCTCCAAAAGTCATAAAAAACGTCATAGTATAGTAAGGCGTCAAAATCGGACAAAAAAAGTCAAAAAAATTTTTGACCTCAAAATTTCATAAAAAATGTCATAGTATAGTAAGGCGTCAAAATCGGACAAAAAAAGTCAAAAAAAATTTTCACCTCCAAAAGTCATAAAAAACGTCATAGTATAGTAAGGCGTCAAAATCGGACAAAAAAAGTCAAAAAAATTTTTGACCTCAAAATTTCATAAAAAACTTCATAGTATAGTAAGGCGTCAAAATCGGACAAAAAAAGTCAAAATTTTTTTTGACCTCCAAAAGTCATAAAAAACGTCATACTATAGTAAGGCGTCAAAATCGGACAAAAAAAGTCAAAATTTTTTTTGACATCCAAAAGTCATAAAAAACGTCATAGTATAGTAAGGCGTCAAAATCGGACAAAAAAAAAGTCAAAAAAAATTTTCACCTCCAAAAGTCATAAAAAACATCATAGTATAGTAAGGCGTCAAAATCGGACAAAAAAAGTCAAAAAAATTTTCACCTCCAAAAGTCATAAAAAACGTCATACTATAGTAAGGCGTCAAAATCGGACAAAAAAAAGTCAAAATTTTTTTTGACCTCCAAAAGTCATAAAAAACGTCATAGTATAGTAAGGCGTCAAAATCGGACAAAAAAAGTCAAAATTTTTTTTGACCTCCAAAAGTCATAAAAAACGTCATAGTATAGTAAGGCGTCAAAATCGGACAAAAAAAGTCAAAAATTTTTTTGACCTCCAAAAGTCATAAAAAACGTCATAGTATAGTAAGGCGTCAAAATCGGACAAAAAAAGTCAAAATTTTTTTTGACCTCCAAAAGTCATAAAAAACGTCATAGTATAGTAAGGCGTCAAAATCGGACAAAAAAAGTCAAAATTTTTTTTGACCTCCAAAATTTCATAAAAAACGTCATAGTATAGTAAGGCGTCAAAATCGGACAAAAAAAGTCAAAATTTTTTTTGACCTCCAAAAGTCATAAAAAACGTCATAGTATAGTAAGGCGTCAAAATCGGACAAAAAAAGTCAAAAAAAATTTCACCTCCAAAAGTCATAAAAAACGTCATAGTATAGTAAGGCGTCAAAATCGGACAAAAAAAGTCAAAATTTTTTTTGACCTCAAAATTTCATAAAAAACGTCATAGTATAGTAAGGCGTCAAAATCGGACAAAAAAAGTCAAAATTTTTTTTGACCTCCAAAAGTCATAAAAAACGTCATAGTATAGTAAGGCGTCAAAATCGGACAAAAAAAGTCAAAATTTTTTTTGACCTCCAAAAGTCATAAAAAACGTCATACTATAGTAAGGCGTCAAAATCGGACAAAAAAAGTCAAAATTTTTTTTGACCTCCAAAAGTCATAAAAAACGTCATAGTATAGTAAGGCGTCAAAATCGGACAAAATAGTCAAAAAAATTTTTGACCTCAAAATTTCATAAAAAACATCATAGTATAGTAAGGCGTCAAAATCGGACAAAAAAAGTCAAAATTTTTTTTGACCTTCAAAAGTCATAAAAAACGTCATAGTATAGTAAGGCGTCAAAATCGGACAAAAAAAGTCAAAAATTTTTTTGACCTCCAAAAGTCATAAAAAACGTCATAGTATAGTAAGGCGTCAAAATCGGACAAAAAAAGTCAAAATTTTTTTTGACCTTCAAAAGTCATAAAAAACGTCATACTATAGTAAGGCGTCAAAATCGGACAAAAAAAGTCAAAAATTTTTTTGACCTCCAAAAGTCATAAAAAACGTCATAGTATAGTAAGGCGTCAAAATCGGACAAAAAAAGTCAAAATTTTTTTTGACCTCCAAAAGTCATAAAAAACGTCATAGTATAGTAAGGCGTCAAAATCGGACAAAAAAAAGTCAAAATTTTTTTTGACCTTCAAAAGTCATAAAAAACGTCATAGTATAGTAAGGCGTCAAAATCGGACAAAAAAAGTCAAAAAATTTTTTGACCTCCAAAAGTCATAAAAAACGTCATAGTATAGTAAGGCGTCAAAATCGGACAAAAAAAGTCAAAAAAATTTTCACCTCAAAATTTCATAAAAAACGTCATAGTATAGTAAGGCGTCAAAATCGGACAAAAAAAGTCAAAATTTTTTTTGACCTCCAAAAGTCATAAAAAACGTCATAGTATAGTAAGGCGTCAAAATCGGACAAAAAAAGTCAAAAAAATTTTCACCTCCAAAAGTCATAAAAAACGTCATAGTATAGTAAGGCGTCAAAATCGGACAAAAAAAGTCAAAAAAAATTTTGACCTCAAAATTTCATAAAGAACGTCATTGTATAGTAAGGCGTCAAAATCGGACAAAAAAAGTCAAAAAAAATTTTCACCTCCAAAAGTCATAAAAAACGTCATAGTATAGTAAGGCGTCAAAATCGGACAAAAAAAGTCAAAAAAATTTTTGACCTCAAAATTTCATAAAAAACGTCATAGTATAGTAAGGCGTCAAAATCGGACAAAAAAAGTCAAAATTTTTTTTGACCTCCAAAAGTCATAAAAAACGTCATAGTATAGTAAGGCGTCAAAATCGGACAAAAAAAGTCAAAAAAATTTTCACCTCCAAAAGTCATAAAAAACGTCATAGTATAGTAAGGCGTCAAAATCGGACAAAAAAAGTCAAAAAAATTTTTGACCTCAAAATTTCATAAAAAATGTCATAGTATAGTAAGGCGTCAAAATCGGACAAAAAAAGTCAAAAAAAATTTTCACCTCCAAAAGTCATAAAAAACGTCATAGTATAGTAAGGCGTCAAAATCGGACAAAAAAAGTCAAAAAAATTTTTGACCTCAAAATTTCATAAAAAACTTCATAGTATAGTAAGGCGTCAAAATCGGACAAAAAAAGTCAAAATTTTTTTTGACCTCCAAAAGTCATAAAAAACGTCATACTATAGTAAGGCGTCAAAATCGGACAAAAAAAGTCAAAATTTTTTTTGACATCCAAAAGTCATAAAAAACGTCATAGTATAGTAAGGCGTCAAAATCGGACAAAAAAAAAGTCAAAAAAAATTTTCACCTCCAAAAGTCATAAAAAACATCATAGTATAGTAAGGCGTCAAAATCGGACAAAAAAAGTCAAAAAAATTTTCACCTCCAAAAGTCATAAAAAACGTCATACTATAGTAAGGCGTCAAAATCGGACAAAAAAAAGTCAAAATTTTTTTTGACCTCCAAAAGTCATAAAAAACGTCATAGTATAGTAAGGCGTCAAAATCGGACAAAAAAAGTCAAAATTTTTTTTGACCTCCAAAAGTCATAAAAAACGTCATAGTATAGTAAGGCGTCAAAATCGGACAAAAAAAGTCAAAAATTTTTTTGACCTCCAAAAGTCATAAAAAACGTCATAGTATAGTAAGGCGTCAAAATCGGACAAAAAAAGTCAAAATTTTTTTTGACCTCCAAAAGTCATAAAAAACGTCATAGTATAGTAAGGCGTCAAAATCGGACAAAAAAAGTCAAAATTTTTTTTGACCTCCAAAATTTCATAAAAAACGTCATAGTATAGTAAGGCGTCAAAATCGGACAAAAAAAGTCAAAATTTTTTTTGACCTCCAAAAGTCATAAAAAACGTCATAGTATAGTAAGGCGTCAAAATCGGACAAAAAAAGTCAAAAAAAATTTCACCTCCAAAAGTCATAAAAAACGTCATAGTATAGTAAGGCGTCAAAATCGGACAAAAAAAGTCAAAATTTTTTTTGACCTCAAAATTTCATAAAAAACGTCATAGTATAGTAAGGCGTCAAAATCGGACAAAAAAAGTCAAAATTTTTTTTGACCTCCAAAAGTCATAAAAAACGTCATAGTATAGTAAGGCGTCAAAATCGGACAAAAAAAGTCAAAATTTTTTTTGACCTCCAAAAGTCATAAAAAACGTCATACTATAGTAAGGCGTCAAAATCGGACAAAAAAAGTCAAAATTTTTTTTGACCTCCAAAAGTCATAAAAAACGTCATAGTATAGTAAGGCGTCAAAATCGGACAAAATAGTCAAAAAAATTTTTGACCTCAAAATTTCATAAAAAACATCATAGTATAGTAAGGCGTCAAAATCGGACAAAAAAAGTCAAAATTTTTTTTGACCTTCAAAAGTCATAAAAAACGTCATAGTATAGTAAGGCGTCAAAATCGGACAAAAAAAGTCAAAAATTTTTTTGACCTCCAAAAGTCATAAAAAACGTCATAGTATAGTAAGGCGTCAAAATCGGACAAAAAAAGTCAAAATTTTTTTTGACCTTCAAAAGTCATAAAAAACGTCATACTATAGTAAGGCGTCAAAATCGGACAAAAAAAGTCAAAAATTTTTTTGACCTCCAAAAGTCATAAAAAACGTCATAGTATAGTAAGGCGTCAAAATCGGACAAAAAAAGTCAAAATTTTTTTTGACCTCCAAAAGTCATAAAAAACGTCATAGTATAGTAAGGCGTCAAAATCGGACAAAAAAAAGTCAAAATTTTTTTTGACCTTCAAAAGTCATAAAAAACGTCATAGTATAGTAAGGCGTCAAAATCGGACAAAAAAAGTCAAAAAATTTTTTGACCTCCAAAAGTCATAAAAAACGTCATAGTATAGTAAGGCGTCAAAATCGGACAAAAAAAGTCAAAAAAATTTTCACCTCAAAATTTCATAAAAAACGTCATAGTATAGTAAGGCGTCAAAATCGGACAAAAAAAGTCAAAATTTTTTTTGACCTCCAAAAGTCATAAAAAACGTCATAGTATAGTAAGGCGTCAAAATCGGACAAAAAAAGTCAAAAAAATTTTTGACCTCAAAATTTCATAAAAAACGTCATAGTATAGTAAGGCGTCAAAATCGGACAAAAAAAGTCAAAAAAATTTTTGACCTCCAAAAGTCATAAAAAACGTCATAGTATAGTAAGGCGTCAAAATCGGACAAAAAAAGTCAAAAAAAATTTTCACCTCCAAAAGTCATAAAAAACGTCATACTATAGTAAGGCGTCAAAATCGGACAAAAAAAGTCAAAAACATTTTTGACCTCCAAAAGTCATAAAAAACGTCATAGTATAGTAAGGCGTCAAAATCGGACAAAAAAAGTCAAAAAAAATTTCACCTCCAAAAGTCATAAAAAACGTCATAGTATAGTAAGGCGTCAAAATCGGACAAAAAAAGTCAAAATTTTTTTTGACCTCAAAATTTCATAAAAAACGTCATAGTATAGTAAGGCGTCAAAATCGGACAAAAAAAGTCAAAATTTTTTTTGACCTCCAAAAGTCATAAAAAACGTCATAGTATAGTAAGGCGTCAAAATCGGACAAAAAAAGTCAAAATTTTTTTTGACCTCCAAAAGTCATAAAAAACGTCATACTATAGTAAGGCGTCAAAATCGGACAAAAAAAGTCAAAATTTTTTTTGACCTCCAAAAGTCATAAAAAACGTCATAGTATAGTAAGGCGTCAAAATCGGACAAAATAGTCAAAAAAATTTTTGACCTCAAAATTTCATAAAAAACATCATAGTATAGTAAGGCGTCAAAATCGGACAAAAAAAGTCAAAATTTTTTTTGACCTTCAAAAGTCATAAAAAACGTCATAGTATAGTAAGGCGTCAAAATCGGACAAAAAAAGTCAAAAAAATTTTCACCTCAAAATTTCATAAAAAACGTCATAGTATAGTAAGGCGTCAAAATCGGACAAAAAAAGTCAAAATTTTTTTTGACCTCCAAAAGTCATAAAAAACGTCATAGTATAGTAAGGCGTCAAAATCGGACAAAAAAAGTCAAAAAAATTTTCACCTCCAAAAGTCATAAAAAACGTCATAGTATAGTAAGGCGTCAAAATCGGACAAAAAAAGTCAAAAAAAATTTTGACCTCAAAATTTCATAAAGAACGTCATTGTATAGTAAGGCGTCAAAATCGGACAAAAAAAGTCAAAAAAAATTTTCACCTCCAAAAGTCATAAAAAACGTCATAGTATAGTAAGGCGTCAAAATCGGACAAAAAAAGTCAAAAAAATTTTTGACCTCAAAATTTCATAAAAAACGTCATAGTATAGTAAGGCGTCAAAATCGGACAAAAAAAGTCAAAATTTTTTTTGACCTCCAAAAGTCATAAAAAACGTCATAGTATAGTAAGGCGTCAAAATCGGACAAAAAAAGTCAAAAAAATTTTCACCTCCAAAAGTCATAAAAAACGTCATAGTATAGTAAGGCGTCAAAATCGGACAAAAAAAGTCAAAAAAATTTTTGACCTCAAAATTTCATAAAAAATGTCATAGTATAGTAAGGCGTCAAAATCGGACAAAAAAAGTCAAAAAAAATTTTCACCTCCAAAAGTCATAAAAAACGTCATAGTATAGTAAGGCGTCAAAATCGGACAAAAAAAGTCAAAAAAATTTTTGACCTCAAAATTTCATAAAAAACTTCATAGTATAGTAAGGCGTCAAAATCGGACAAAAAAAGTCAAAATTTTTTTTGACCTCCAAAAGTCATAAAAAACGTCATACTATAGTAAGGCGTCAAAATCGGACAAAAAAAGTCAAAATTTTTTTTGACATCCAAAAGTCATAAAAAACGTCATAGTATAGTAAGGCGTCAAAATCGGACAAAAAAAAAGTCAAAAAAAATTTTCACCTCCAAAAGTCATAAAAAACATCATAGTATAGTAAGGCGTCAAAATCGGACAAAAAAAGTCAAAAAAATTTTCACCTCCAAAAGTCATAAAAAACGTCATACTATAGTAAGGCGTCAAAATCGGACAAAAAAAAGTCAAAATTTTTTTTGACCTCCAAAAGTCATAAAAAACGTCATAGTATAGTAAGGCGTCAAAATCGGACAAAAAAAGTCAAAATTTTTTTTGACCTCCAAAAGTCATAAAAAACGTCATAGTATAGTAAGGCGTCAAAATCGGACAAAAAAAGTCAAAAATTTTTTTGACCTCCAAAAGTCATAAAAAACGTCATAGTATAGTAAGGCGTCAAAATCGGACAAAAAAAGTCAAAATTTTTTTTGACCTCCAAAAGTCATAAAAAACGTCATAGTATAGTAAGGCGTCAAAATCGGACAAAAAAAGTCAAAATTTTTTTTGACCTCCAAAATTTCATAAAAAACGTCATAGTATAGTAAGGCGTCAAAATCGGACAAAAAAAGTCAAAATTTTTTTTGACCTCCAAAAGTCATAAAAAACGTCATAGTATAGTAAGGCGTCAAAATCGGACAAAAAAAGTCAAAAAAAATTTCACCTCCAAAAGTCATAAAAAACGTCATAGTATAGTAAGGCGTCAAAATCGGACAAAAAAAGTCAAAATTTTTTTTGACCTCAAAATTTCATAAAAAACGTCATAGTATAGTAAGGCGTCAAAATCGGACAAAAAAAGTCAAAATTTTTTTTGACCTCCAAAAGTCATAAAAAACGTCATAGTATAGTAAGGCGTCAAAATCGGACAAAAAAAGTCAAAAATTTTTTTGACCTCCAAAAGTCATAAAAAACGTCATACTATAGTAAGGCGTCAAAATCGGACAAAAAAAGTCAAAATTTTTTTTGACCTCCAAAAGTCATAAAAAACGTCATAGTATAGTAAGGCGTCAAAATCGGACAAAATAGTCAAAAAAATTTTTGACCTCAAAATTTCATAAAAAACATCATAGTATAGTAAGGCGTCAAAATCGGACAAAAAAAGTCAAAAAAATTTTCACCTCAAAATTTCATAAAAAACGTCATAGTATAGTAAGGCGTCAAAATCGGACAAAAAAAGTCAAAATTTTTTTTGACCTCCAAAAGTCATAAAAAACGTCATAGTATAGTAAGGCGTCAAAATCGGACAAAAAAAGTCAAAAAAATTTTTGACCTCAAAATTTCATAAAAAACGTCATAGTATAGTAAGGCGTCAAAATCGGACAAAAAAAGTCAAAAAAATTTTTGACCTCCAAAAGTCATAAAAAACGTCATAGTATAGTAAGGCGTCAAAATCGGACAAAAAAAGTCAAAAAAAATTTTCACCTCCAAAAGTCATAAAAAACGTCATACTATAGTAAGGCGTCAAAATCGGACAAAAAAAGTCAAAAACATTTTTGACCTCCAAAAGTCATAAAAAACGTCATAGTATAGTAAGGCGTCAAAATCGGACAAAAAAAGTCAAAAAAAATTTTGACCTCCAAAAGTCATAAAAAACGTCATAGTATAGTAAGGCGTCAAAATCGGACAAAAAAAGTCAAAAAATTTTTTGACCTCCAAAAGTCATAAAAAACGTCATAGTATAGTAAGGCGTCAAAATCGGACAAAAAAAGTCAAAAAAATTTTCACCTCAAAATTTCATAAAAAACGTCATAGTATAGTAAGGCGTCAAAATCGGACAAAAAAAGTCAAAATTTTTTTTGACCTCCAAAAGTCATAAAAAACGTCATAGTATAGTAAGGCGTCAAAATCGGACAAAAAAAGTCAAAAAAATTTTTGACCTCAAAATTTCATAAAAAACGTCATAGTATAGTAAGGCGTCAAAATCGGACAAAAAAAGTCAAAAAAATTTTTGACCTCCAAAAGTCATAAAAAACGTCATAGTATAGTAAGGCGTCAAAATCGGACAAAAAAAGTCAAAAAAAATTTTCACCTCCAAAAGTCATAAAAAACGTCATACTATAGTAAGGCGTCAAAATCGGACAAAAAAGTCAAAAACATTTTTGACCTCCAAAAGTCATAAAAAACGTCATAGTATAGTAAGGCGTCAAAATCGGACAAAAAAAGTCAAAAAAAATTTTGACCTCCAAAATTCATAAAAAACGTCATAGTATAGTAAGGCGTCAAAATCGGACAAAAAAAGTCAAAATTTTTTTTGACCTCCAAAAGTCATAAAAAACGTCATAGTATAGTAAGGCGTCAAAATCGGACAAAAAAAGTCAAAATTTTTTTTGACCTCCAAAAGTCATAAAAAACGTCATAGTATAGTAAGGCGTCAAAATCGGACAAAAAAAGTCAAAAAAAATTTTCACCTCCAAAAGTCATAAAAAACGTCATAGTATAGTAAGGCGTCAAAATCGGACAAAAAAAGTCAAAAAAATTTTTGACCTCCAAAAGTCATAAAAAACGTCATAGTATAGTAAGGCGTCAAAATCGGACAAAAAAAGTCAAAAAATTTTTTGACCTCCAAAAGTCATAAAAAACGTCATAGTATAGTAAGGCGTCAAAATCGGACAAAAAAAGTCAAAAAAATTTTCACCTCAAAATTTCATAAAAAACGTCATAGTATAGTAAGGCGTCAAAATCGGACAAAAAAAGTCAAAATTTTTTTTGACCTCCAAAAGTCATAAAAAACGTCATAGTATAGTAAGGCGTCAAAATCGGACAAAAAAAGTCAAAAAAATTTTCACCTCCAAAAGTCATAAAAAACGTCATAGTATAGTAAGGCGTCAAAATCGGACAAAAAAAGTCAAAAAAATTTTTGACCTCAAAATTTCATAAAAAACTTCATAGTATAGTAAGGCGTCAAAATCGGACAAAAAAAGTCAAAATTTTTTTTGACCTCCAAAAGTCATAAAAAACGTCATACTATAGTAAGGCGTCAAAATCGGACAAAAAAAGTCAAAATTTTTTTTGACATCCAAAAGTCATAAAAAACGTCATAGTATAGTAAGGCGTCAAAATCGGACAAAAAAAAAGTCAAAAAAAATTTTCACCTCCAAAAGTCATAAAAAACATCATAGTATAGTAAGGCGTCAAAATCGGACAAAAAAAGTCAAAAAAATTTTCACCTCCAAAAGTCATAAAAAACGTCATACTATAGTAAGGCGTCAAAATCGGACAAAAAAAAGTCAAAATTTTTTTTGACCTCCAAAAGTCATAAAAAACGTCATAGTATAGTAAGGCGTCAAAATCGGACAAAAAAAGTCAAAATTTTTTTTGACCTCCAAAAGTCATAAAAAACGTCATAGTATAGTAAGGCGTCAAAATCGGACAAAAAAAGTCAAAAATTTTTTTGACCTCCAAAAGTCATAAAAAACGTCATAGTATAGTAAGGCGTCAAAATCGGACAAAAAAAGTCAAAATTTTTTTTGACCTCCAAAAGTCATAAAAAACGTCATAGTATAGTAAGGCGTCAAAATCGGACAAAAAAAGTCAAAATTTTTTTTGACCTCCAAAATTTCATAAAAAACGTCATAGTATAGTAAGGCGTCAAAATCGGACAAAAAAAGTCAAAATTTTTTTTGACCTCCAAAAGTCATAAAAAACGTCATAGTATAGTAAGGCGTCAAAATCGGACAAAAAAAGTCAAAAAAAATTTCACCTCCAAAAGTCATAAAAAACGTCATAGTATAGTAAGGCGTCAAAATCGGACAAAAAAAGTCAAAATTTTTTTTGACCTCAAAATTTCATAAAAAACGTCATAGTATAGTAAGGCGTCAAAATCGGACAAAAAAAGTCAAAATTTTTTTTGACCTCCAAAAGTCATAAAAAACGTCATAGTATAGTAAGGCGTCAAAATCGGACAAAAAAAGTCAAAATTTTTTTTGACCTCCAAAAGTCATAAAAAACGTCATACTATAGTAAGGCGTCAAAATCGGACAAAAAAAGTCAAAATTTTTTTTGACCTCCAAAAGTCATAAAAAACGTCATAGTATAGTAAGGCGTCAAAATCGGACAAAATAGTCAAAAAAATTTTTGACCTCAAAATTTCATAAAAAACATCATAGTATAGTAAGGCGTCAAAATCGGACAAAAAAAGTCAAAATTTTTTTTGACCTTCAAAAGTCATAAAAAACGTCATAGTATAGTAAGGCGTCAAAATCGGACAAAAAAAGTCAAAAATTTTTTTGACCTCCAAAAGTCATAAAAAACGTCATAGTATAGTAAGGCGTCAAAATCGGACAAAAAAAGTCAAAATTTTTTTTGACCTTCAAAAGTCATAAAAAACGTCATACTATAGTAAGGCGTCAAAATCGGACAAAAAAAGTCAAAAATTTTTTTGACCTCCAAAAGTCATAAAAAACGTCATAGTATAGTAAGGCGTCAAAATCGGACAAAAAAAGTCAAAATTTTTTTTGACCTCCAAAAGTCATAAAAAACGTCATAGTATAGTAAGGCGTCAAAATCGGACAAAAAAAAGTCAAAATTTTTTTTGACCTTCAAAAGTCATAAAAAACGTCATAGTATAGTAAGGCGTCAAAATCGGACAAAAAAAGTCAAAAAATTTTTTGACCTCCAAAAGTCATAAAAAACGTCATAGTATAGTAAGGCGTCAAAATCGGACAAAAAAAGTCAAAAAAATTTTCACCTCAAAATTTCATAAAAAACGTCATAGTATAGTAAGGCGTCAAAATCGGACAAAAAAAGTCAAAATTTTTTTTGACCTCCAAAAGTCATAAAAAACGTCATAGTATAGTAAGGCGTCAAAATCGGACAAAAAAAGTCAAAAAAATTTTTGACCTCAAAATTTCATAAAAAACGTCATAGTATAGTAAGGCGTCAAAATCGGACAAAAAAAGTCAAAAAAATTTTTGACCTCCAAAAGTCATAAAAAACGTCATAGTATAGTAAGGCGTCAAAATCGGACAAAAAAAGTCAAAAAAAATTTTCACCTCCAAAAGTCATAAAAAACGTCATACTATAGTAAGGCGTCAAAATCGGACAAAAAAAGTCAAAAACATTTTTGACCTCCAAAAGTCATAAAAAACGTCATAGTATAGTAAGGCGTCAAAATCGGACAAAAAAAGTCAAAAAAAATTTTGACCTCCAAAAGTCATAAAAAACGTCATAGTATAGTAAGGCGTCAAAATCGGACAAAAAAAGTCAAAAAATTTTTTGACCTCCAAAAGTCATAAAAAACGTCATAGTATAGTAAGGCGTCAAAATCGGACAAAAAAAGTCAAAAAAATTTTCACCTCAAAATTTCATAAAAAACGTCATAGTATAGTAAGGCGTCAAAATCGGACAAAAAAAGTCAAAATTTTTTTTGACCTCCAAAAGTCATAAAAAACGTCATAGTATAGTAAGGCGTCAAAATCGGACAAAAAAAGTCAAAAAAATTTTTGACCTCAAAATTTCATAAAAAACGTCATAGTATAGTAAGGCGTCAAAATCGGACAAAAAAAGTCAAAAAAATTTTTGACCTCCAAAAGTCATAAAAAACGTCATAGTATAGTAAGGCGTCAAAATCGGACAAAAAAAGTCAAAAAAAATTTTCACCTCCAAAAGTCATAAAAAACGTCATACTATAGTAAGGCGTCAAAATCGGACAAAAAAGTCAAAAACATTTTTGACCTCCAAAAGTCATAAAAAACGTCATAGTATAGTAAGGCGTCAAAATCGGACAAAAAAAGTCAAAAAAAATTTTGACCTCCAAAATTCATAAAAAACGTCATAGTATAGTAAGGCGTCAAAATCGGACAAAAAAAGTCAAAATTTTTTTTGACCTCCAAAAGTCATAAAAAACGTCATAGTATAGTAAGGCGTCAAAATCGGACAAAAAAAGTCAAAATTTTTTTTGACCTCCAAAAGTCATAAAAAACGTCATAGTATAGTAAGGCGTCAAAATCGGACAAAAAAAGTCAAAAAAAATTTTCACCTCCAAAAGTCATAAAAAACGTCATAGTATAGTAAGGCGTCAAAATCGGACAAAAAAAGTCAAAAAAATTTTTGACCTCCAAAAGTCATAAAAAACGTCATAGTATAGTAAGGCGTCAAAATCGGACAAAAAAAGTCAAAAATTTTTTTGACCTCCAAAAGTCATAAAAAACGTCATAGTATAGTAAGGCGTCAAAATCGGACAAAAAAAGTCAAAAATTTTTTTGACCTCCAAAAGTCATAAAAAACGTCATAGTATAGTAAGGCGTCAAAATCGGACAAAAAAAGTCAAAAAATTTTTTCACCTCCAAAAGTCATAAAAAACGTCATAGTATAGTAAGGCGTCAAAATCGGACAAAAAAAGTCAAAATTTTTTTGACCTCAAAATTTCATAAAAAATGTCATAGTATAGTAAGGCGTCAAAATCGGACAAAAAAAGTCAAAAAAATTTTTGACCTCAAAATTTCATAAAAAACATCATAGTATAGTAAGGCGTCAAAATCGGACAAAAAAAGTCAAAAAAAATTTTCACCTCCAAAAGTCATAAAAAACGTCATAGTATAGTAAGGCGTCAAAATCGGACAAAAAAAGGCAAAAAAATTTTTGACCTCATAATTTCATAAAAAACATCATAGTATAGTAAGGCGTCAAAATCGGACAAAAAAAGTCAAAAAAAATTTTCACCTCCAAAAGTCATAAAAAACGTCATACTATAGTAAGGCGTCAAAATCGGACAAAAAAAGTCAAAATTTTTTTTGACCTCCAAAAGTCAAAATTTTTTTGACCTCCAAAAGTCATAAAAAACGTCATAGTATAGTAAGGCGTCAAAATCGGACAAAAAAAGTCAAAAAAATTTTCACCTCCAAAAGTCATAAAAAACGTCATAGTATAGTAAGGCGTCAAAATCGGACAAAAAAAGTCAAAAAAATTTTTGACCTCAAAATTTCATAAAAAATGTCATAGTATAGTAAGGCGTCAAAATCGGACAAAAAAAGTCAAAAAAATTTTTGACCTCAAAATTTCATAAAAAACATCATAGTATAGTAAGGCGTCAAAATCGGACAAAAAAAGTCAAAAAAAATTTTCACCTCCAAAAGTCATAAAAAACGTCATAGTATAGTAAGGCGTCAAAATCGGACAAAAAAAGGCAAAAAAATTTTTGACCTCATAATTTCATAAAAAACATCATAGTATAGTAAGGCGTCAAAATCGGACAAAAAAAGTCAAAAAAAATTTTCACCTCCAAAAGTCATAAAAAACGTCATACTATAGTAAGGCGTCAAAATCGGACAAAAAAAGTCAAAATTTTTTTTGACCTCCAAAAGTCAAAATTTTTTTGACCTCCAAAAGTCATAAAAAACGTCATAGTATAGTAAGGCGTCAAAATCGGACAAAAAAAGTCAAAAAATTTTTTGACCTCCAAAAGTCATAAAAAACGTCATAGTATAGTAAGGCGTCAAAATCGGACAAAAAAAGTCAAAAACATTTTTGACCTCCAAAAGTCATAAAAAACGTCATAGTATAGTAAGGCGTCAAAATCGGACAAAAAAAGTCAAAATTTTTTTTGACCTCCAAAAGTCATAAAAAACGTCATAGTATAGTAAGGCGTCAAAATCGGACAAAAAAAGTCAAAAATTTTTTTGACCTCCAAAAGTCATAAAAAACGTCATAGTATAGTAAGGCGTCAAAATCGGACAAAAAAAGTCAAAAAAATTTTTGACCTCCAAAAGTCATAAAAAACATCATAGTATAGTAAGGCGTCAAAATCGGACAAAAAAAGTCAAAAAAAATTTTCACCTCCAAAAGTCATAAAAAACGTCATACTATAGTAAGGCGTCAAAATCGGACAAAAAAAGTCAAAAAATTTTTTGACCTCCAAAAGTCATAAAAAACGTCATAGTATAGTAAGGCGTCAAAATCGGACAAAAAAAGTCAAAATTTTTTTTGACCTCCAAAAGTCATAAAAAACGTCATAGTATAGTAAGGCGTCAAAATCGGACAAAAAAAGTCAAAAATTTTTTTGACCTCCAAAAGTCATAAAAAACGTCATAGTATAGTAAGGCGTCAAAATCGGACAAAAAAAGTCAAAAAAATTTTTGACCTCAAAATTTCATAAAAAATGTCATAGTATAGTAAGGCGTCAAAATCGGACAAAAAAAGTCAAAAAAAATTTTCACCTCCAAAAGTCATAAAAAACGTCATACTATAGTAAGGCGTCAAAATCGGACAAAAAAAGTCAAAAAATTTTTTGACCTCCAAAAGTCATAAAAAACGTCATAGTATAGTAAGGCGTCAAAATCGGACAAAAAAAGTCAAAATTTTTTTTGACCTCCAAAAGTCATAAAAAACGTCATAGTATAGTAAGGCGTCAAAATCGGACAAAAAAAGTCAAAAATTTTTTTGACCTCCAAAAGTCATAAAAAACGTCATAGTATAGTAAGGCGTCAAAATCGGACAAAAAAAGTCAAAAAAATTTTTGACCTCAAAATTTCATAAAAAACGTCATAGTATAGTAAGGCGTCAAAATCGGACAAAAAAAGTCAAAAAAAATTTTCACCTCCAAAAGTCATAAAAAACGTCATAGTATAGTAAGGCGTCAAAATCGGACAAAAAAAGTCAAAAAAATTTTGACCTCCAAAAGTCATAAAAAACATCATAGTATAGTAAGGCGTCAAAATCGGACAAAAAAAGTCAAAAAAAATTTTCACCTCCAAAAGTCATAAAAAACGTCATACTATAGTAAGGCGTCAAAATCGGACAAAAAAAGTCAAAAAATTTTTTGACCTCCAAAAGTCATAAAAAACGTCATAGTATAGTAAGGCGTCAAAATCGGACAAAAAAAGTCAAAATTTTTTTTGACCTCCAAAAGTCATAAAAAACGTCATAGTATAGTAAGGCGTCAAAATCGGACAAAAAAAGTCAAAAATTTTTTTGACCTCCAAAAGTCATAAAAAACGTCATAGTATAGTAAGGCGTCAAAATCGGACAAAAAAAGTCAAAAATTTTTTTGACCTCCAAAAGTCATAAAAAACGTCATAGTATAGTAAGGCGTCAAAATCGGACAAAAAAAGTCAAAAAATTTTTTGACCTCCAAAAGTCATAAAAAACGTCATAGTATAGTAAGGCGTCAAAATCGGACAAAAAAAGTCAAAATTTTTTTTGACCTCCAAAAGTCATAAAAAACGTCATAGTATAGTAAGGCGTCAAAATCGGACAAAAAAAGTCAAAAATTTTTTTGACCTCCAAAAGTCATAAAAAACGTCATAGTATAGTAAGGCGTCAAAATCGGACAAAAAAAGTCAAAAAAATTTTTGACCTCAAAATTTCATAAAAAATGTCATAGTATAGTAAGGCGTCAAAATCGGACAAAAAAAGTCAAAAAAAATTTTCACCTCCAAAAGTCATAAAAAACGTCATACTATAGTAAGGCGTCAAAATCGGACAAAAAAAGTCAAAAAATTTTTTGACCTCCAAAAGTCATAAAAAACGTCATAGTATAGTAAGGCGTCAAAATCGGACAAAAAAAGTCAAAATTTTTTTTGACCTCCAAAAGTCATAAAAAACGTCATAGTATAGTAAGGCGTCAAAATCGGACAAAAAAAGTCAAAAATTTTTTTGACCTCCAAAAGTCATAAAAAACGTCATAGTATAGTAAGGCGTCAAAATCGGACAAAAAAAGTCAAAAATTTTTTTGACCTCCAAAAGTCATAAAAAACGTCATAGTATAGTAAGGCGTCAAAATCGGACAAAAAAAGTCAAAAAATTTTTTGACCTCCAAAAGTCATAAAAAACGTCATAGTATAGTAAGGCGTCAAAATCGGACAAAAAAAGTCAAAATTTTTTTTGACCTCCAAAAGTCATAAAAAACGTCATAGTATAGTAAGGCGTCAAAATTGGACAAAAAAAGTCAAAAATTTTTTTGACCTCCAAAAGTCATAAAAAACGTCATAGTATAGTAAGGCGTCAAAATCGGACAAAAAAAGTCAAAAAAATTTTTGACCTCAAAATTTCATAAAAAATGTCATAGTATAGTAAGGCGTCAAAATCGGACAAAAAAAGTCAAAAAAAATTTTCACCTCCAAAAGTCATAAAAAACGTCATACTATAGTAAGGCGTCAAAATCGGACAAAAAAAGTCAAAAAATTTTTTGACCTCCAAAAGTCATAAAAAACGTCATAGTATAGTAAGGCGTCAAAATCGGACAAAAAAAGTCAAAATTTTTTTTGACCTCCAAAAGTCATAAAAAACGTCATAGTATAGTAAGGCGTCAAAATCGGACAAAAAAAGTCAAAAAAAATTTTCACCTCCAAAAGTCATAAAAAACGTCATAGTATAGTAAGGCGTCAAAATCGGACAAAAAAAGTCAAAAAAATTTTTGACCTCAAAATTTCATAAAAAACATCATAGTATAGTAAGGCGTCAAAATCGGACAAAAAAAGTCAAAAAAAAATTTCACCTCCAAAAGTCATAAAAAACGTCATACTATAGTAAGGCGTCAAAATCGGACAAAAAAAGTCAAAAAATTTTTTGACCTCCAAAAGTCATAAAAAACGTCATAGTATAGTAAGGCGTCAAAATCGGACAAAAAAAGTCAAAAAATTTTTTGACCTCCAAAAGTCATAAAAAACGTCATAGTATAGTAAGGCGTCAAAATCGGACAAAAAAAGTCAAAAAAATTTTTGACCTCAAAATTTCATAAAAAACGTCATAGTATAGTAAGGCGTCAAAATCGGACAAAAAAAGTCAAAAAAAATTTTCACCTCCAAAAGTCATAAAAAACGTCATAGTATAGTAAGGCGTCAAAATCGGACAAAAAAAGTCAAAAAAATTTTTGACCTCCAAAAGTCATAAAAAACATCATAGTATAGTAAGGCGTCAAAATCGGACAAAAAAAGTCAAAAAAAATTTTCACCTCCAAAAGTCATAAAAAACGTCATACTATAGTAAGGCGTCAAAATCGGACAAAAAAAGTCAAAAAATTTTTTGACCTCCAAAAGTCATAAAAAACGTCATAGTATAGTAAGGCGTCAAAATCGGACAAAAAAAGTCAAAATTTTTTTTGACCTCCAAAAGTCATAAAAAACGTCATAGTATAGTAAGGCGTCAAAATCGGACAAAAAAAGTCAAAAATTTTTTTGACCTCCAAAAGTCATAAAAAACGTCATAGTATAGTAAGGCGTCAAAATCGGACAAAAAAAGTCAAAAATTTTTTTGACCTCCAAAAGTCATAAAAAACGTCATAGTATAGTAAGGCGTCAAAATCGGACAAAAAAAGTCAAAAAATTTTTTGACCTCCAAAAGTCATAAAAAACGTCATAGTATAGTAAGGCGTCAAAATCGGACAAAAAAAGTCAAAATTTTTTTGACCTCAAAATTTCATAAAAAACATCATAGTATAGTAAGGCGTCAAAATCGGACAAAAAAAGTCAAAAAAAATTTTCACCTCCAAAAGTCATAAAAAACGTCATAGTATAGTAAGGCGTCAAAATCGGACAAAAAAAGGCAAAAAAATTTTTGACCTCATAATTTCATAAAAAACATCATAGTATAGTAAGGCGTCAAAATCGGACAAAAAAAGTCAAAAAAAATTTTCACCTCCAAAAGTCATAAAAAACGTCATACTATAGTAAGGCGTCAAAATCGGACAAAAAAAGTCAAAATTTTTTTTGACCTCCAAAAGTCAAAATTTTTTTGACCTCCAAAAGTCATAAAAAACGTCATAGTATAGTAAGGCGTCAAAATCGGACAAAAAAAGTCAAAAAATTTTTTGACCTCCAAAAGTCATAAAAAACGTCATAGTATAGTAAGGCGTCAAAATCGGACAAAAAAAGTCAAAAACATTTTTGACCTCCAAAAGTCATAAAAAACGTCATAGTATAGTAAGGCGTCAAAATCGGACAAAAAAAGTCAAAATTTTTTTTGACCTCCAAAAGTCATAAAAAACGTCATAGTATAGTAAGGCGTCAAAATCGGACAAAAAAAGTCAAAATTTTTTTTGACCTCCAAAAGTCATAAAAAACGTCATAGTATAGTAAGGCGTCAAAATCGGACAAAAAAAGTCAAAAAAAATTTTGACCTCAAAATTTCATAAGGAACGTCATTGTATAGTAAGGCGTCAAAATCGGACAAAAAAAGTCAAAATTTTTTTTGACCTCCAAAAGTCATAAAAAACGTCATAGTATAGTAAGGCGTCAAAATCGGACAAAAAAAGTCAAAAAAATTTTCACCTCCAAAAGTCATAAAAAACGTCATAGTATAGTAAGGCGTCAAAATCGGACAAAAAAAGTCAAAAAAATTTTTGACCTCAAAATTTCATAAAAAACGTCATAGTATAGTAAGGCGTCAAAATCGGACAAAAAAAGTCAAAAAAATTTTCACCTCCAAAAGTCATAAAAAACGTCATAGTATAGTAAGGCGTCAAAATCGGACAAAAAAAGTCAAAAAAATTTTTGACCTCAAAATTTCATAAAAAATGTCATAGTATAGTAAGGCGTCAAAATCGGACAAAAAAAGTCAAAAAAAATTTTCACCTCCAAAAGTCATAAAAAACGTCATAGTATAGTAAGGCGTCAAAATCGGACAAAAAAAGTCAAAAAAATTTTTGACCTCAAAATTTCATAAAAAACGTCATAGTATAGTAAGGCGTCAAAATCGGACAAAAAAAAGTCAAAATTTTTTTTGACCTTCAGAAGTCATAAAAAACGTCATAGTATAGTAAGGCGTCAAAATCGGACAAAAAAAGTCAAAAATTTTTTTGACCTCCAAAAGTCATAAAAAACGTCATAGTATAGTAAGGCGTCAAAATCGGACAAAAAAAGTCAAAAAAATTTTCACCTCAAAATTTCATAAAAAACGTCATAGTATAGTAAGGCGTCAAAATCGGACAAAAAAAGTCAAAATTTTTTTTGACCTCCAAAAGTCATAAAAAACGTCATAGTATAGTAAGGCGTCAAAATCGGACAAAAAAAGTCAAAAAAATTTTTGACCTCAAAATTTCATAAAAAACGTCATAGTATAGTAAGGCGTCAAAATCGGACAAAAAAAGTCAAAAAAATTTTTGACCTCCAAAAGTCATAAAAAACGTCATAGTATAGTAAGGCGTCAAAATCGGACAAAAAAAGTCAAAAAAAATTTTCACCTCCAAAAGTCATAAAAAACGTCATAGTATAGTAAGGCGTCAAAATCGGACAAAAAAAGTCAAAAAAATTTTTGACCTCAAAATTTCATAAAAAACATCATAGTATAGTAAGGCGTCAAAATCGGACAAAAAAAGTCAAAAAAAAAATTTCACCTCCAAAAGTCATAAAAAACGTCATACTATAGTAAGGCGTCAAAATCGGACAAAAAAAGTCAAAAAATTTTTTGACCTCCAAAAGTCATAAAAAACGTCATAGTATAGTAAGGCGTCAAAATCGGACAAAAAAAGTCAAAAAATTTTTTGACCTCCAAAAGTCATAAAAAACGTCATAGTATAGTAAGGCGTCAAAATCGGACAAAAAAAGTCAAAAAAATTTTTGACCTCAAAATTTCATAAAAAACGTCATAGTATAGTAAGGCGTCAAAATCGGACAAAAAAAGTCAAAAAAAATTTTCACCTCCAAAAGTCATAAAAAACGTCATAGTATAGTAAGGCGTCAAAATCGGACAAAAAAAGTCAAAAAAATTTTTGACCTCCAAAAGTCATAAAAAACGTCATAGTATAGTAAGGCGTCAAAATCGGACAAAAAAAGTCAAAAAAATTTTTGACCTCAAAATTTCATAAAAAATGTCATAGTATAGTAAGGCGTCAAAATCGGACAAAAAAAGTCAAAAAAAATTTTCACCTCCAAAAGTCATAAAAAACGTCATAGTATAGTAAGGCGTCAAAATCGGACAAAAAAAGTCAAAAAAATTTTTGACCTCAAAATTTCATAAAAAACGTCATAGTATAGTAAGGCGTCAAAATCGGACAAAAAAAAGTCAAAATTTTTTTTGACCTTCAAAAGTCATAAAAAACGTCATAGTATAGTAAGGCGTCAAAATCGGACAAAAAAAGTCAAAAATTTTTTTGACCTCCAAAAGTCATAAAAAACGTCATAGTATAGTAAGGCGTCAAAATCGGACAAAAAAAGTCAAAAAAATTTTCACCTCAAAATTTCATAAAAAACGTCATAGTATAGTAAGGCGTCAAAATCGGACAAAAAAAGTCAAAATTTTTTTTGACCTCCAAAAGTCATAAAAAACGTCATAGTATAGTAAGGCGTCAAAATCGGACAAAAAAAGTCAAAAAAATTTTTGACCTCAAAATTTCATAAAAAACGTCATAGTATAGTAAGGCGTCAAAATCGGACAAAAAAAGTCAAAAAAATTTTTGACCTCCAAAAGTCATAAAAAACGTCATAGTATAGTAAGGCGTCAAAATCGGACAAAAAAAGTCAAAAAAAATTTTCACCTCCAAAAGTCATAAAAAACGTCATACTATAGTAAGGCGTCAAAATCGGACAAAAAAAGTCAAAAACATTTTTGACCTCCAAAAGTCATAAAAAACGTCATAGTATAGTAAGGCGTCAAAATCGGACAAAAAAAGTCAAAAAAAATTTTGACCTCCAAAAGTCATAAAAAACGTCATAGTATAGTAAGGCGTCAAAATCGGACAAAAAAAGTCAAAAAATTTTTTGACCTCCAAAAGTCATAAAAAACGTCATAGTATAGTAAGGCGTCAAAATCGGACAAAAAAAGTCAAAATTTTTTTTGACCTTCAAAAGTCATAAAAAACGTCATAGTATAGTAAGGCGTCAAAATCGGACAAAAAAAGTCAAAAAAATTTTCACCTCCAAAAGTCATAAAAAACGTCATAGTATAGTAAGGCGTCAAAATCGGACAAAAAAAGTCAAAAAAATTTTTGACCTCAAAATTTCATAAAAAATGTCATAGTATAGTAAGGCGTCAAAATCGGACAAAAAAAGTCAAAAAAAATTTTCACCTCCAAAAGTCATAAAAAACGTCATAGTATAGTAAGGCGTCAAAATCGGACAAAAAAAGTCAAAAAAATTTTTGACCTCAAAATTTCATAAAAAACTTCATAGTATAGTAAGGCGTCAAAATCGGACAAAAAAAGTCAAAATTTTTTTTGACCTCCAAAAGTCATAAAAAACGTCATACTATAGTAAGGCGTCAAAATCGGACAAAAAAAGTCAAAATTTTTTTTGACATCCAAAAGTCATAAAAAACGTCATAGTATAGTAAGGCGTCAAAATCGGACAAAAAAAAAGTCAAAAAAAATTTTCACCTCCAAAAGTCATAAAAAACATCATAGTATAGTAAGGCGTCAAAATCGGACAAAAAAAGTCAAAAAAATTTTCACCTCCAAAAGTCATAAAAAACGTCATACTATAGTAAGGCGTCAAAATCGGACAAAAAAAAGTCAAAATTTTTTTTGACCTCCAAAAGTCATAAAAAACGTCATAGTATAGTAAGGCGTCAAAATCGGACAAAAAAAGTCAAAATTTTTTTTGACCTCCAAAAGTCATAAAAAACGTCATAGTATAGTAAGGCGTCAAAATCGGACAAAAAAAGTCAAAAATTTTTTTGACCTCCAAAAGTCATAAAAAACGTCATAGTATAGTAAGGCGTCAAAATCGGACAAAAAAAGTCAAAATTTTTTTTGACCTCCAAAAGTCATAAAAAACGTCATAGTATAGTAAGGCGTCAAAATCGGACAAAAAAAGTCAAAATTTTTTTTGACCTCCAAAATTTCATAAAAAACGTCATAGTATAGTAAGGCGTCAAAATCGGACAAAAAAAGTCAAAATTTTTTTTGACCTCCAAAAGTCATAAAAAACGTCATAGTATAGTAAGGCGTCAAAATCGGACAAAAAAAGTCAAAAAAAATTTCACCTCCAAAAGTCATAAAAAACGTCATAGTATAGTAAGGCGTCAAAATCGGACAAAAAAAGTCAAAATTTTTTTTGACCTCAAAATTTCATAAAAAACGTCATAGTATAGTAAGGCGTCAAAATCGGACAAAAAAAGTCAAAATTTTTTTTGACCTCCAAAAGTCATAAAAAACGTCATAGTATAGTAAGGCGTCAAAATCGGACAAAAAAAGTCAAAATTTTTTTTGACCTCCAAAAGTCATAAAAAACGTCATACTATAGTAAGGCGTCAAAATCGGACAAAAAAAGTCAAAATTTTTTTTGACCTCCAAAAGTCATAAAAAACGTCATAGTATAGTAAGGCGTCAAAATCGGACAAAATAGTCAAAAAAATTTTTGACCTCAAAATTTCATAAAAAACATCATAGTATAGTAAGGCGTCAAAATCGGACAAAAAAAGTCAAAATTTTTTTTGACCTTCAAAAGTCATAAAAAACGTCATAGTATAGTAAGGCGTCAAAATCGGACAAAAAAAGTCAAAAATTTTTTTGACCTCCAAAAGTCATAAAAAACGTCATAGTATAGTAAGGCGTCAAAATCGGACAAAAAAAGTCAAAATTTTTTTTGACCTTCAAAAGTCATAAAAAACGTCATACTATAGTAAGGCGTCAAAATCGGACAAAAAAAGTCAAAAATTTTTTTGACCTCCAAAAGTCATAAAAAACGTCATAGTATAGTAAGGCGTCAAAATCGGACAAAAAAAGTCAAAATTTTTTTTGACCTCCAAAAGTCATAAAAAACGTCATAGTATAGTAAGGCGTCAAAATCGGACAAAAAAAAGTCAAAATTTTTTTTGACCTTCAAAAGTCATAAAAAACGTCATAGTATAGTAAGGCGTCAAAATCGGACAAAAAAAGTCAAAAAATTTTTTGACCTCCAAAAGTCATAAAAAACGTCATAGTATAGTAAGGTGTCAAAATCGGACAAAAAAAGTCAAAAAAATTTTCACCTCAAAATTTCATAAAAAACGTCATAGTATAGTAAGGCGTCAAAATCGGACAAAAAAAGTCAAAATTTTTTTTGACCTCCAAAAGTCATAAAAAACGTCATAGTATAGTAAGGCGTCAAAATCGGACAAAAAAAGTCAAAAAAATTTTTGACCTCAAAATTTCATAAAAAACGTCATAGTATAGTAAGGCGTCAAAATCGGACAAAAAAAGTCAAAAAAATTTTTGACCTCCAAAAGTCATAAAAAACGTCATAGTATAGTAAGGCGTCAAAATCGGACAAAAAAAGTCAAAAAAAATTTTCACCTCCAAAAGTCATAAAAAACGTCATACTATAGTAAGGCGTCAAAATCGGACAAAAAAAGTCAAAAACATTTTTGACCTCCAAAAGTCATAAAAAACGTCATAGTATAGTAAGGCGTCAAAATCGGACAAAAAAAGTCAAAAAAAATTTTGACCTCCAAAAGTCATAAAAAACGTCATAGTATAGTAAGGCGTCAAAATCGGACAAAAAAAGTCAAAAAATTTTTTGACCTCCAAAAGTCATAAAAAACGTCATAGTATAGTAAGGCGTCAAAATCGGACAAAAAAAGTCAAAAAAATTTTCACCTCAAAATTTCATAAAAAACGTCATAGTATAGTAAGGCGTCAAAATCGGACAAAAAAAGTCAAAATTTTTTTTGACCTCCAAAAGTCATAAAAAACGTCATAGTATAGTAAGGCGTCAAAATCGGACAAAAAAAGTCAAAAAAATTTTTGACCTCAAAATTTCATAAAAAACGTCATAGTATAGTAAGGCGTCAAAATCGGACAAAAAAAGTCAAAAAAATTTTTGACCTCCAAAAGTCATAAAAAACGTCATAGTATAGTAAGGCGTCAAAATCGGACAAAAAAAGTCAAAAAAAATTTTCACCTCCAAAAGTCATAAAAAACGTCATACTATAGTAAGGCGTCAAAATCGGACAAAAAAGTCAAAAACATTTTTGACCTCCAAAAGTCATAAAAAACGTCATAGTATAGTAAGGCGTCAAAATCGGACAAAAAAAGTCAAAAAAAATTTTGACCTCCAAAATTCATAAAAAACGTCATAGTATAGTAAGGCGTCAAAATCGGACAAAAAAAGTCAAAATTTTTTTTGACCTCCAAAAGTCATAAAAAACGTCATAGTATAGTAAGGCGTCAAAATCGGACAAAAAAAGTCAAAATTTTTTTTGACCTCCAAAAGTCATAAAAAACGTCATAGTATAGTAAGGCGTCAAAATCGGACAAAAAAAGTCAAAAAAAATTTTCACCTCCAAAAGTCATAAAAAACGTCATAGTATAGTAAGGCGTCAAAATCGGACAAAAAAAGTCAAAAAAATTTTTGACCTCCAAAAGTCATAAAAAACGTCATAGTATAGTAAGGCGTCAAAATCGGACAAAAAAAGTCAAAAATTTTTTTGACCTCCAAAAGTCATAAAAAACGTCATAGTATAGTAAGGCGTCAAAATCGGACAAAAAAAGTCAAAAATTTTTTTGACCTCCAAAAGTCATAAAAAACGTCATAGTATAGTAAGGCGTCAAAATCGGACAAAAAAAGTCAAAAAATTTTTTCACCTCCAAAAGTCATAAAAAACGTCATAGTATAGTAAGGCGTCAAAATCGGACAAAAAAAGTCAAAATTTTTTTGACCTCAAAATTTCATAAAAAATGTCATAGTATAGTAAGGCGTCAAAATCGGACAAAAAAAGTCAAAAAAATTTTTGACCTCAAAATTTCATAAAAAACATCATAGTATAGTAAGGCGTCAAAATCGGACAAAAAAAGTCAAAAAAAATTTTCACCTCCAAAAGTCATAAAAAACGTCATAGTATAGTAAGGCGTCAAAATCGGACAAAAAAAGGCAAAAAAATTTTTGACCTCATAATTTCATAAAAAACATCATAGTATAGTAAGGCGTCAAAATCGGACAAAAAAAGTCAAAAAAAATTTTCACCTCCAAAAGTCATAAAAAACGTCATACTATAGTAAGGCGTCAAAATCGGACAAAAAAAGTCAAAATTTTTTTTGACCTCCAAAAGTCAAAATTTTTTTGACCTCCAAAAGTCATAAAAAACGTCATAGTATAGTAAGGCGTCAAAATCGGACAAAAAAAGTCAAAAAAATTTTCACCTCCAAAAGTCATAAAAAACGTCATAGTATAGTAAGGCGTCAAAATCGGACAAAAAAAGTCAAAAAAATTTTTGACCTCAAAATTTCATAAAAAACATCATAGTATAGTAAGGCGTCAAAATCGGACAAAAAAAGTCAAAAAAAATTTTCACCTCCAAAAGTCATAAAAAACGTCATAGTATAGTAAGGCGTCAAAATCGGACAAAAAAAGGCAAAAAAATTTTTGACCTCATAATTTCATAAAAAACATCATAGTATAGTAAGGCGTCAAAATCGGACAAAAAAAGTCAAAAAAAATTTTCACCTCCAAAAGTCATAAAAAACGTCATACTATAGTAAGGCGTCAAAATCGGACAAAAAAAGTCAAAATTTTTTTTGACCTCCAAAAGTCAAAATTTTTTTGACCTCCAAAAGTCATAAAAAACGTCATAGTATAGTAAGGCGTCAAAATCGGACAAAAAAAGTCAAAAAATTTTTTGACCTCCAAAAGTCATAAAAAACGTCATAGTATAGTAAGGCGTCAAAATCGGACAAAAAAAGTCAAAAACATTTTTGACCTCCAAAAGTCATAAAAAACGTCATAGTATAGTAAGGCGTCAAAATCGGACAAAAAAAGTCAAAATTTTTTTTGACCTCCAAAAGTCATAAAAAACGTCATAGTATAGTAAGGCGTCAAAATCGGACAAAAAAAGTCAAAAATTTTTTTGACCTCCAAAAGTCATAAAAAACGTCATAGTATAGTAAGGCGTCAAAATCGGACAAAAAAAGTCAAAAAAATTTTTGACCTCCAAAAGTCATAAAAAACATCATAGTATAGTAAGGCGTCAAAATCGGACAAAAAAAGTCAAAAAAAATTTTCACCTCCAAAAGTCATAAAAAACGTCATACTATAGTAAGGCGTCAAAATCGGACAAAAAAAGTCAAAAAATTTTTTGACCTCCAAAAGTCATAAAAAACGTCATAGTATAGTAAGGCGTCAAAATCGGACAAAAAAAGTCAAAATTTTTTTTGACCTCCAAAAGTCATAAAAAACGTCATAGTATAGTAAGGCGTCAAAATCGGACAAAAAAAGTCAAAATTTTTTTTGACCTCCAAAAGTCATAAAAAACGTCATAGTATAGTAAGGCGTCAAAATCGGACAAAAAAAGTCAAAAATTTTTTTGACCTCCAAAAGTCATAAAAAACGTCATAGTATAGTAAGGCGTCAAAATCGGACAAAAAAAGTCAAAAATTTTTTTGACCTCCAAAAGTCATAAAAAACGTCATAGTATAGTAAGGCGTCAAAATCGGACAAAAAAAGTCAAAAAATTTTTTGACCTCCAAAAGTCATAAAAAACGTCATAGTATAGTAAGGCGTCAAAATCGGACAAAAAAAGTCAAAATTTTTTTTGACCTCCAAAAGTCATAAAAAACGTCATAGTATAGTAAGGCGTCAAAATCGGACAAAAAAAGTCAAAAATTTTTTTGACCTCCAAAAGTCATAAAAAACGTCATAGTATAGTAAGGCGTCAAAATCGGACAAAAAAAGTCAAAAAAATTTTTGACCTCAAAATTTCATAAAAAATGTCATAGTATAGTAAGGCGTCAAAATCGGACAAAAAAAGTCAAAAAAAATTTTCACCTCCAAAAGTCATAAAAAACGTCATACTATAGTAAGGCGTCAAAATCGGACAAAAAAAGTCAAAAAATTTTTTGACCTCCAAAAGTCATAAAAAACGTCATAGTATAGTAAGGCGTCAAAATCGGACAAAAAAAGTCAAAATTTTTTTTGACCTCCAAAAGTCATAAAAAACGTCATAGTATAGTAAGGCGTCAAAATCGGACAAAAAAAGTCAAAAATTTTTTTGACCTCCAAAAGTCATAAAAAACGTCATAGTATAGTAAGGCGTCAAAATCGGACAAAAAAAGTCAAAAAAATTTTTGACCTCAAAATTTCATAAAAAACGTCATAGTATAGTAAGGCGTCAAAATCGGACAAAAAAAGTCAAAAAAAATTTTCACCTCCAAAAGTCATAAAAAACGTCATAGTATAGTAAGGCGTCAAAATCGGACAAAAAAAGTCAAAAAAATTTTGACCTCCAAAAGTCATAAAAAACATCATAGTATAGTAAGGCGTCAAAATCGGACAAAAAAAGTCAAAAAAAATTTTCACCTCCAAAAGTCATAAAAAACGTCATACTATAGTAAGGCGTCAAAATCGGACAAAAAAAGTCAAAAAATTTTTTGACCTCCAAAAGTCATAAAAAACGTCATAGTATAGTAAGGCGTCAAAATCGGACAAAAAAAGTCAAAATTTTTTTTGACCTCCAAAAGTCATAAAAAACGTCATAGTATAGTAAGGCGTCAAAATCGGACAAAAAAAGTCAAAAATTTTTTTGACCTCCAAAAGTCATAAAAAACGTCATAGTATAGTAAGGCGTCAAAATCGGACAAAAAAAGTCAAAAATTTTTTTGACCTCCAAAAGTCATAAAAAACGTCATAGTATAGTAAGGCGTCAAAATCGGACAAAAAAAGTCAAAAAATTTTTTGACCTCCAAAAGTCATAAAAAACGTCATAGTATAGTAAGGCGTCAAAATCGGACAAAAAAAGTCAAAATTTTTTTGACCTCAAAATTTCATAAAAAACGTCATAGTATAGTAAGGCGTCAAAATCGGACAAAAAAAGTCAAAAAAATTTTTGACCTCAAAATTTCATAAAAAACGTCATAGTATAGTAAGGCGTCAAAATCGGACAAAAAAAGTCAAAATTTTTTTTGACCTTCAAAAGTCATAAAAAACGTCATAGTATAGTAAGGCGTCAAAATCGGACAAAAAAAGTCAAAATTTTTTTTGACCTCCAAAAGTCATAAAAAACGTCATAGTATAGTAAGGCGTCAAAATCGGACAAAAAAAGTCAAAAAAAATTTTGACCTCAAAATTTCATAAAGAACGTCATTGTATAGTAAGGCGTCAAAATCGGACAAAAAAAGTCAAAATTTTTTTTGACCTCCAAAAGTCATAAAAAACGTCATAGTATAGTAAGGCGTCAAAATCGGACAAAAAAAGTCAAAAAAATTTTCACCTCCAAAAGTCATAAAAAACGTCATAGTATAGTAAGGCGTCAAAATCGGACAAAAAAAGTCAAAATTTTTTTTGACCTCCAAAAGTCATAAAAAACGTCATAGTATAGTAAGGCGTCAAAATCGGACAAAAAAAGTCAAAAATTTTTTTGACCTCCAAAAGTCATAAAAAACGTCATAGTATAGTAAGGCGTCAAAATCGGACAAAAAAAGTCAAAAATTTTTTTGACCTCCAAAAGTCATAAAAAACGTCATAGTATAGTAAGGCGTCAAAATCGGACAAAAAAAGTCAAAAAATTTTTTGACCTCCAAAAGTCATAAAAAACGTCATAGTATAGTAAGGCGTCAAAATCGGACAAAAAAAGTCAAAATTTTTTTGACCTCAAAATTTCATAAAAAACGTCATAGTATAGTAAGGCGTCAAAATCGGACAAAAAAAGTCAAAAAAATTTTTGACCTCAAAATTTCATAAAAAACGTCATAGTATAGTAAGGCGTCAAAATCGGACAAAAAAAGTCAAAATTTTTTTTGACCTTCAAAAGTCATAAAAAACGTCATAGTATAGTAAGGCGTCAAAATCGGACAAAAAAAGTCAAAATTTTTTTTGACCTCCAAAAGTCATAAAAAACGTCATAGTATAGTAAGGCGTCAAAATCGGACAAAAAAAGTCAAAAAAAATTTTGACCTCAAAATTTCATAAAGAACGTCATTGTATAGTAAGGCGTCAAAATCGGACAAAAAAAGTCAAAATTTTTTTTGACCTCCAAAAGTCATAAAAAACGTCATAGTATAGTAAGGCGTCAAAATCGGACAAAAAAAGTCAAAAAAATTTTCACCTCCAAAAGTCATAAAAAACGTCATAGTATAGTAAGGCGTCAAAATCGGACAAAAAAAGTCAAAAAAATTTTTGACCTCAAAATTTCATAAAAAACGTCATAGTATAGTAAGGCGTCAAAATCGGACAAAAAAAGTCAAAAAAATTTTTGACCTCAAAATTTCATAAAAAACGTCATAGTATAGTAAGGCGTCAAAATCGGACAAAAAAAAGTCAAAATTTTTTTTGACCTTCAAAAGTCATAAAAAACGTCATAGTATAGTAAGGCGTCAAAATCGGACAAAAAAAGTCAAAAATTTTTTTGACCTCCAAAAGTCATAAAAAACGTCATAGTATAGTAAGGCGTCAAAATCGGACAAAAAAAGTCAAAAAAATTTTCACCTCAAAATTTCATAAAAAACGTCATAGTATAGTAAGGCGTCAAAATCGGACAAAAAAAGTCAAAATTTTTTTTGACCTCCAAAAGTCATAAAAAACGTCATAGTATAGTAAGGCGTCAAAATCGGACAAAAAAAGTCAAAAAAATTTTTGACCTCAAAATTTCATAAAAAACGTCATAGTATAGTAAGGCGTCAAAATCGGACAAAAAAAGTCAAAAAAATTTTTGACCTCCAAAAGTCATAAAAAACGTCATAGTATAGTAAGGCGTCAAAATCGGACAAAAAAAGTCAAAAAAAATTTTCACCTCCAAAAGTCATAAAAAACGTCATACTATAGTAAGGCGTCAAAATCGGACAAAAAAAGTCAAAAACATTTTTGACCTCCAAAAGTCATAAAAAACGTCATAGTATAGTAAGGCGTCAAAATCGGACAAAAAAAGTCAAAAAAAATTTTGACCTCCAAAAGTCATAAAAAACGTCATAGTATAGTAAGGCGTCAAAATCGGACAAAAAAAGTCAAAAAATTTTTTGACCTCCAAAAGTCATAAAAAACGTCATAGTATAGTAAGGCGTCAAAATCGGACAAAAAAAGTCAAAATTTTTTTTGACCTTCAAAAGTCATAAAAAACGTCATAGTATAGTAAGGCGTCAAAATCGGACAAAAAAAGTCAAAAAAATTTTTGACCTCCAAAAGTCATAAAAAACGTCATAGTATAGTAAGGCGTCAAAATCGGACAAAAAAAGTCAAAAAAATTTTTGACCTCCAAAAGTCATAAAAAACGTCATAGTATAGTAAGGCGTCAAAATCGGACAAAAAAAGTCAAAATTTTTTTTGACCTTCAAAAGTCATAAAAAACGTCATAGTATAGTAAGGCGTCAAAATCGGACAAAAAAAGTCAAAATTTTTTTTGACCTCCAAAAGTCATAAAAAACGTCATAGTATAGTAAGGCGTCAAAATCGGACAAAAAAAGTCAAAAATTTTTTTGACCTCCAAAAGTCATAAAAAACGTCATAGTATAGTAAGGCGTCAAAATCGGACAAAAAAAGTCAAAATTTTTTTTGACCTCCAAAAGTCATAAAAAACGTCATAGTATAGTAAGGCGTCAAAATCGGACAAAAAAAGTCAAAAAAAATTTTCACCTCCAAAAGTCATAAAAAACGTCATAGTATAGTAAGGCGTCAAAATCGGACAAAAAAAGTCAAAAAAATTTTTGACCTCAAAATTTCATAAAAAACATCATAGTATAGTAAGGCGTCAAAATCGGACAAAAAAGTCAAAAAAAAATTTCACCTCCAAAAGTCATAAAAAACGTCATACTATAGTAAGGCGTCAAAATCGGACAAAAAAAGTCAAAAAATTTTTTGACCTCCAAAAGTCATAAAAAACGTCATAGTATAGTAAGGCGTCAAAATCGGACAAAAAAAGTCAAAAAATTTTTTGACCTCCAAAAGTCATAAAAAACGTCATAGTATAGTAAGGCGTCAAAATCGGACAAAAAAAGTCAAAAAAATTTTTGACCTCAAAATTTCATAAAAAACGTCATAGTATAGTAAGGCGTCAAAATCGGACAAAAAAAGTCAAAAAAAATTTTCACCTCCAAAAGTCATAAAAAACGTCATAGTATAGTAAGGCGTCAAAATCGGACAAAAAAAGTCAAAAAAATTTTTGACCTCCAAAAGTCATAAAAAACATCATAGTATAGTAAGGCGTCAAAATCGGACAAAAAAAGTCAAAAAAAATTTTCACCTCCAAAAGTCATAAAAAACGTCATACTATAGTAAGGCGTCAAAATCGGACAAAAAAAGTCAAAATTTTTTTTGACCTCCAAAAGTCATAAAAAACGTCATAGTATAGTAAGGCGTCAAAATCGGACAAAAAAAGTCAAATTTTTTTTTGACCTCCAAAAGTCATAAAAAACGTCATAGTATAGTAAGGCGTCAAAATCGGACAAAAAAAGTCAAAATTTTTTTTGACCTCCAAAAGTCATAAAAAACGTCATAGTATAGTAAGGCGTCAAAATCGGACAAAAAAAGTCAAAAAAAATTTTCACCTCCAAAAGTCATAAAAAACGTCATAGTATAGTAAGGCGTCAAAATCGGACAAAAAAAGTCAAAAAAATTTTTGACCTCAAAATTTCATAAAAAACATCATAGTATAGTAAGGCGTCAAAATCGGACAAAAAAGTCAAAAAAAAATTTCACCTCCAAAAGTCATAAAAAACGTCATACTATAGTAAGGCGTCAAAATCGGACAAAAAAAGTCAAAAAATTTTTTGACCTCCAAAAGTCATAAAAAACGTCATAGTATAGTAAGGCGTCAAAATCGGACAAAAAAAGTCAAAAAATTTTTTGACCTCCAAAAGTCATAAAAAACGTCATAGTATAGTAAGGCGTCAAAATCGGACAAAAAAAGTCAAAAAAATTTTTGACCTCAAAATTTCATAAAAAACGTCATAGTATAGTAAGGCGTCAAAATCGGACAAAAAAAGTCAAAAAAAATTTTCACCTCCAAAAGTCATAAAAAACGTCATAGTATAGTAAGGCGTCAAAATCGGACAAAAAAAGTCAAAAAAATTTTTGACCTCCAAAAGTCATAAAAAACATCATAGTATAGTAAGGCGTCAAAATCGGACAAAAAAAGTCAAAAAAAATTTTCACCTCCAAAAGTCATAAAAAACGTCATACTATAGTAAGGCGTCAAAATCGGACAAAAAAAGTCAAAAAATTTTTTGACCTCCAAAAGTCATAAAAAACGTCATAGTATAGTAAGGCGTCAAAATCGGACAAAAAAAGTCAAAATTTTTTTTGACCTCCAAAAGTCATAAAAAACGTCATAGTATAGTAAGGCGTCAAAATCGGACAAAAAAAGTCAAAAATTTTTTTGACCTCCAAAAGTCATAAAAAACGTCATAGTATAGTAAGGCGTCAAAATCGGACAAAAAAAGTCAAAAATTTTTTTGACCTCCAAAAGTCATAAAAAACGTCATAGTATAGTAAGGCGTCAAAATCGGACAAAAAAAGTCAAAAAATTTTTTGACCTCCAAAAGTCATAAAAAACGTCATAGTATAGTAAGGCGTCAAAATCGGACAAAAAAAGTCAAAATTTTTTTGACCTCAAAATTTCATAAAAAACGTCATAGTATAGTAAGGCGTCAAAATCGGACAAAAAAAGTCAAAAAAATTTTTGACCTCAAAATTTCATAAAAAACGTCATAGTATAGTAAGGCGTCAAAATCGGACAAAAAAAGTCAAAATTTTTTTTGACCTTCAAAAGTCATAAAAAACGTCATAGTATAGTAAGGCGTCAAAATCGGACAAAAAAAGTCAAAATTTTTTTTGACCTCCAAAAGTCATAAAAAACGTCATAGTATAGTAAGGCGTCAAAATCGGACAAAAAAAGTCAAAAATTTTTTTGACCTCCAAAAGTCATAAAAAACGTCATAGTATAGTAAGGCGTCAAAATCGGACAAAAAAAGTCAAAAAAATTTTTGACCTCCAAAAGTCATAAAAAACATCATAGTATAGTAAGGCGTCAAAATCGGACAAAAAAAGTCAAAAAAAATTTTCACCTCCAAAAGTCATAAAAAACGTCATACTATAGTAAGGCGTCAAAATCGGACAAAAAAAGTCAAAAAATTTTTTGACCTCCAAAAGTCATAAAAAACGTCATAGTATAGTAAGGCGTCAAAATCGGACAAAAAAAGTCAAAATTTTTTTTGACCTCCAAAAGTCATAAAAAACGTCATAGTATAGTAAGGCGTCAAAATCGGACAAAAAAAGTCAAAATTTTTTTTGACCTCCAAAAGTCATAAAAAACGTCATAGTATAGTAAGGCGTCAAAATCGGACAAAAAAAGTCAAAAATTTTTTTGACCTCCAAAAGTCATAAAAAACGTCATAGTATAGTAAGGCGTCAAAATCGGACAAAAAAAGTCAAAAATTTTTTTGACCTCCAAAAGTCATAAAAAACGTCATAGTATAGTAAGGCGTCAAAATCGGACAAAAAAAGTCAAAAAATTTTTTGACCTCCAAAAGTCATAAAAAACGTCATAGTATAGTAAGGCGTCAAAATCGGACAAAAAAAGTCAAAATTTTTTTTGACCTCCAAAAGTCATAAAAAACGTCATAGTATAGTAAGGCGTCAAAATCGGACAAAAAAAGTCAAAAATTTTTTTGACCTCCAAAAGTCATAAAAAACGTCATAGTATAGTAAGGCGTCAAAATCGGACAAAAAAAGTCAAAAAAATTTTTGACCTCAAAATTTCATAAAAAATGTCATAGTATAGTAAGGCGTCAAAATCGGACAAAAAAAGTCAAAAAAAATTTTCACCTCCAAAAGTCATAAAAAACGTCATACTATAGTAAGGCGTCAAAATCGGACAAAAAAAGTCAAAAAATTTTTTGACCTCCAAAAGTCATAAAAAACGTCATAGTATAGTAAGGCGTCAAAATCGGACAAAAAAAGTCAAAATTTTTTTTGACCTCCAAAAGTCATAAAAAACGTCATAGTATAGTAAGGCGTCAAAATCGGACAAAAAAAGTCAAAAATTTTTTTGACCTCCAAAAGTCATAAAAAACGTCATAGTATAGTAAGGCGTCAAAATCGGACAAAAAAAGTCAAAAAAATTTTTGACCTCAAAATTTCATAAAAAACGTCATAGTATAGTAAGGCGTCAAAATCGGACAAAAAAAGTCAAAAAAAATTTTCACCTCCAAAAGTCATAAAAAACGTCATAGTATAGTAAGGCGTCAAAATCGGACAAAAAAAGTCAAAAAAATTTTGACCTCCAAAAGTCATAAAAAACATCATAGTATAGTAAGGCGTCAAAATCGGACAAAAAAAGTCAAAAAAAATTTTCACCTCCAAAAGTCATAAAAAACGTCATACTATAGTAAGGCGTCAAAATCGGACAAAAAAAGTCAAAAAAATTTTTGACCTCCAAAAGTCATAAAAAACGTCATAGTATAGTAAGGCGTCAAAATCGGACAAAAAAAGTCAAAATTTTTTTTGACCTCCAAAAGTCATAAAAAACGTCATAGTATAGTAAGGCGTCAAAATCGGACAAAAAAAGTCAAAAATTTTTTTGACCTCCAAAAGTCATAAAAAACGTCATAGTATAGTAAGGCGTCAAAATCGGACAAAAAAAGTCAAAAATTTTTTTGACCTCCAAAAGTCATAAAAAACGTCATAGTATAGTAAGGCGTCAAAATCGGACAAAAAAAGTCAAAAAATTTTTTGACCTCCAAAAGTCATAAAAAACGTCATAGTATAGTAAGGCGTCAAAATCGGACAAAAAAAGTCAAAATTTTTTTGACCTCAAAATTTCATAAAAAACGTCATAGTATAGTAAGGCGTCAAAATCGGACAAAAAAAGTCAAAAAAATTTTTGACCTCAAAATTTCATAAAAAACGTCATAGTATAGTAAGGCGTCAAAATCGGACAAAAAAAGTCAAAATTTTTTTTGACCTTCAAAAGTCATAAAAAACGTCATAGTATAGTAAGGCGTCAAAATCGGACAAAAAAAGTCAAAATTTTTTTTGACCTCCAAAAGTCATAAAAAACGTCATAGTATAGTAAGGCGTCAAAATCGGACAAAAAAAGTCAAAAAAAATTTTGACCTCAAAATTTCATAAAGAACGTCATTGTATAGTAAGGCGTCAAAATCGGACAAAAAAAGTCAAAATTTTTTTTGACCTCCAAAAGTCATAAAAAACGTCATAGTATAGTAAGGCGTCAAAATCGGACAAAAAAAGTCAAAAAAATTTTCACCTCCAAAAGTCATAAAAAACGTCATAGTATAGTAAGGCGTCAAAATCGGACAAAAAAAGTCAAAAAAATTTTTGACCTCAAAATTTCATAAAAAACGTCATAGTATAGTAAGGCGTCAAAATCGGACAAAAAAAGTCAAAAAAATTTTCACCTCCAAAAGTCATAAAAAACGTCATAGTATAGTAAGGCGTCAAAATCGGACAAAAAAAGTCAAAAAAATTTTTGACCTCAAAATTTCATAAAAAATGTCATAGTATAGTAAGGCGTCAAAATCGGACAAAAAAAGTCAAAAAAAATTTTCACCTCCAAAAGTCATAAAAAACGTCATAGTATAGTAAGGCGTCAAAATCGGACAAAAAAAGTCAAAAAAATTTTTGACCTCAAAATTTCATAAAAAACGTCATAGTATAGTAAGGCGTCAAAATCGGACAAAAAAAAGTCAAAATTTTTTTTGACCTTCAAAAGTCATAAAAAACGTCATAGTATAGTAAGGCGTCAAAATCGGACAAAAAAAGTCAAAAATTTTTTTGACCTCCAAAAGTCATAAAAAACGTCATAGTATAGTAAGGCGTCAAAATCGGACAAAAAAAGTCAAAAAAATTTTCACCTCAAAATTTCATAAAAAACGTCATAGTATAGTAAGGCGTCAAAATCGGACAAAAAAAGTCAAAATTTTTTTTGACCTCCAAAAGTCATAAAAAACGTCATAGTATAGTAAGGCGTCAAAATCGGACAAAAAAAGTCAAAAAAATTTTTGACCTCAAAATTTCATAAAAAACGTCATAGTATAGTAAGGCGTCAAAATCGGACAAAAAAAGTCAAAAAAATTTTTGACCTCCAAAAGTCATAAAAAACGTCATAGTATAGTAAGGCGTCAAAATCGGACAAAAAAAGTCAAAAAAAATTTTCACCTCCAAAAGTCATAAAAAACGTCATACTATAGTAAGGCGTCAAAATCGGACAAAAAAAGTCAAAAACATTTTTGACCTCCAAAAGTCATAAAAAACGTCATAGTATAGTAAGGCGTCAAAATCGGACAAAAAAAGTCAAAAAAAATTTTGACCTCCAAAAGTCATAAAAAACGTCATAGTATAGTAAGGCGTCAAAATCGGACAAAAAAAGTCAAAAAATTTTTTGACCTCCAAAAGTCATAAAAAACGTCATAGTATAGTAAGGCGTCAAAATCGGACAAAAAAAGTCAAAATTTTTTTTGACCTTCAAAAGTCATAAAAAACGTCATAGTATAGTAAGGCGTCAAAATCGGACAAAAAAAGTCAAAAAATTTTTTGACCTCCAAAAGTCATAAAAAACGTCATAGTATAGTAAGGCGTCAAAATCGGACAAAAAAAGTCAAAAAAAATTTTGACCTCCAAAAGTCATAAAAAACGTCATAGTATAGTAAGGCGTCAAAATCGGACAAAAAAAGTCAAAAATTTTTTTGACCTCAAAATGTCATAAAAAACGTCATAGTATAGTAAGGCGTCAAAATCGGACAAAAAAAGTCAAAATTTTTTTTGACCTCAAAATGTCAAAAAACGTCATAGTATAGTAAGGCGTCAAAATCGGACAAAAGTCAAAAAAATTTTTCACCGTCAAAAGTCATAAAAAACGTCATAGTATAGTAAAGCGTCAAAATCGGACAAAAAAAGTCAAAAATTTTTTTGACCTCCAAAAGTCAAAAAATGTCATACGGCCGTAAGACGTCAAAATTTTTTTCGACGTCAAAATGTCATAAAAATGGTCATAGTATATAGTAAGGCGTCAAAATCGGACAAAAAAAAGTCAAAATTTTTTTTGACCTTCAAAAGTCATAAAAAACGTCATAGTATAGTAAGGCGTCAAAATCGGACAAAAAAAGTCAAAAAAATTTTCACCTCCAAAAGTCATAAAAAACGTCATAGTATAGTAAGGCGTCAAAATTGGACAAAAAAAGTCAAAAATTTTTTTGACCTCCAAAAGTCATAAAAAACGTCATAGTATAGTAAGGCGTCAAAATCGGACAAAAAAAGTCAAAAAAAATTTTCACCTCCAAAAGTCATAAAAAACGTCATAGTATAGTAAGGCGTCAAAATCGGACAAAAAAAGTCAAAAACATTTTTGACCTCCAAAAGTCATAAAAAACGTCATAGTATAGTAAGGCGTCAAAATCGGACAAAAAAAGTCAAAAAAAATTTTGACCTCCAAAAGTCATAAAAAACGTCATAGTATAGTAAGGCCTCAAAATCGGACAAAAAAAGTCAAAATTTTTTTGACCTCAAAATGTCATAAAAAACGTCATAGTATAGTAAGGCGTCAAAATCGGACAAAAAAAGTCAAAAATTTTTTTGACCTCAAAATGTCAAAAAACGTCATAGTATAGTAAGGCGTCAAAATCGGACAAAAGTCAAAAAAATTTTTCACCGTGAAAAGTCATAAAAAACGTCATAGTATAGTAAAGCGTCAAAATCGGACAAAAAAAGTCAAAATTTTTTTTGACCTACAAAAGTCAAAAAATGTCATACGGCCGTAAGACGTCAAAATTTTTTTCGACGTCAAAATGTCATAAAAATGGTCATAGTATATAGTAAGGCGTCAAAATCGGCAAAACAAGGTCATATTTTTTTTAACCTCAAAATGTCATAAAACAGTTTTTTGTGAGAAATTTGTGAGATTTAATATAAAAGGATTTCATTCTTTGTACTTGAGAGCACTAACATCTGTATGCAATTAGATGTCTTTTTTTAATGTCTCATCTTTCCCTTAAATGGCCTACAGGACTCAGAGTGAGAGTATTCATCAGCATTGACAGCAGATGAAGCACTGACGTACTAGAACTTACTCTTTCACACATTTTACAAACTTGGTTCAATAAAAACCCAAGGTGGGAGGTGATCGTTTGACACACTTGCTTACTTGGTTTTCCCCACTAAAGGCTTCTGTGTGGACACTCAACTTAAACAGCACAAAGGATAATTATGATGGAGATCATGTATGGGGTATGTGGTTGTAAGCAGAAGAAAAACAAAGGGTGTGTACATTTGGAAAAATCATGTTTTTTTAAAAAAACTGACAATGCAAAAAATTTATCGACCATCTTTATTTACCGACAGAGGTCTCTAATAGCAGGGCTAGAATTCACACATTTGCAGAGCACTTCAGTTGTTCCACACAATGAACGACTGTATTTCTTTCAGAGCAATTATGCAGTGGTGCCACTGTGGAAGCTACAGGGCAAGTCAACAGTGGAGGAAAATACCAGCACAGAACAGACTCCAGAGACAAACTGATACTGGGCTGAGTTTAAATCTGTGGAAGGATGCTCGAGTGGAGTGTATAAACAGTTGAAGGTGGTCTGAGGGGGGCTACAGCCGCATCTCAACTGTGTAAAGACACTTCCTCTCCCTATCACTCTTTGAAGTAGAAACAAAGGCTTTGATTGACTTGCACATGGTGAGTAATCAGAGGTGAAATGGGCGAGGCGAAAGAGAAATTAGATGGTGAACAGTACCCCAAATGCGAGTAAATCAGAACACATGGAATAACTTTCAGCTTCATATGAATCCACTTGACAAATGTCTCAGGATCAATGCAAATTTAGGAGAGTAATCACCAATATGTTCCTGCAAAATGACCTAAGTTCCTCCTCCAAAACATTTCAGTACAAAAGAACCTTAACACAGATTTAGGCGCCATTTCATCAATGCATTCAAATATAGACAGCACTGCTTGATCAATAGATCAAGGGGTGTCCTATTTGCACCATTTGAAATACAGTCTCTGAAAGAATTTATGAAAATAGTCAAGATTTACAGGCCGAAGATCATAGAAGAATAGACCTCCTGTATAAAATATAAAACAATACCCCAGTGCTAAAGAAAAAAATCCATAAATCTCAATGAGTGAAGCTGTAACTTCATCAGAAATACCTGGTGTGGCAGAGTTTATGAGCTTGGGTTGACGCTCTTCAGTGCCTATTTTAAAGCAAGCAAGCAAGGGCACACACCAAGCTAAAGACTCTTCTTATGCTTATATTTCGAAATGCATATTTTCAAGCAGCAATTACAAAAATTTATCAATGGACAATGCATAACCTCTGAAAAAAATACTGTATGAAAACATCCCTGCTACTTTGTTTCCAAGTACAAAACCTCTACCAATAAGTTGCTCCGGAGTAGCAAGAAGTCCTTTTCTTTTTTTGTTTCTTTTTTTCCTTACTTTCTGTTTTTTTTTCCATCTTCGTTTTGTTTTTATTGGGTAAAACTCAGTCCTCACGTTGAGTGCCTTAGTTAATGACAGTCTTCTCCATCATTTCACTTTGCTGAAGGATCCAGGAACATGCAAGCCTCGTAGTGGAGGTGCTCAGGAGGCTCCTGTAGGCCTGAGGGACAGCAGCCGGGGTTTAAGCCAGGGCTGGGAAGGCCTCTGGGTCGTCCACATTGGGCACAGACGCAGATGACTGCGAGGAAAAGGGAACATTAAGTTGAGGTACAGTGACCCTGTAAAATGGACAAAGATGCAGATATTTGGACCTTAATGAAGTGACAACAGCTAAGTCTCCATAACATTGTCTACCTTGTCAGTTCTTCCTCCGCGGGCCGGCCTAGTGGTATCGCCGCGGCCACGACCACCCCGGCCGCCACGTGGTCCTCCACGTCCACGGCCTGGACGGCCCAGGTCTCCAAAGTTGATCTCCAGCTGGGACGTAATGTCATTCGCTGGCTTCCGGAAGTGGTGCTCGTCCTCTCCCTGAATTATAATGAATAAAGGGTTGAAAAGCCAATTCAGATTTTTTTTTTTTTTTTTTTTTACTTACAGCCTTGGATTATTTTGTTTGTAAGTATCTGATATCAGATACTGAGCAACAGCAGTAGAGATTTTTACCTTAGGCTCATCAATCTCAGGGTCAATCAAATCACCTTTCTTATCCTGTGATAGACAAACACAAAATATTCCAAACATTACCACAACATACTGAACAAAATTATGTTTGTACAAACAACAACTGACAAAGTTTTAAAAGAAACAGCAATTTAATTTTGTAGGAAAAAAAGCCCATCCCATCAAAACCTGCATTTCCTGTCTGCTAAAAATCTTTAACTCCATATTCCAACCCTACTGTGGATCCGGGCTCACTTAAAAATAAATGCCAGCGTATGTACATTGTGTCAGGCCTACAAATTCTCTGCATGGCATTTCTCTTTTTTAAATATGATGTATAAAACGAACAGTTGATTTGCACTGATGTCAGGAAGCTACATTTTCTACACATTTCTGTGGTTAGAGAGGAGCCTGGGACATGAAGCTGCCAGGGACCTTTAGCACTTTTATTTAGAAACTAACTCAGACAATGACGCTTGTGTTAACACCAACCACCCCGGTGTATTTCACAGGAAACTGGTGCAACACTTTTTATAGTTATGAATCGGTGGCTGGGTTGCGTTGGAAATAAAGAAATGTAGTTTAACTTAAATCAACTTTAATATCCTGACAAAAATCAGTAAGTTCTACAATGAATTTAGATCCTCAAATTATGATCAGGTGATCAAGCGAATCAAAATTAAATACCATAACTTACTGCCATGACATGACTCACTTCTGCCTTAGACTTGTGCAGCACAAATCCCTTGTTCCAATCAGCTCCCTCGTTGGCCTTACGGATGTTGAACTCCACCTTGGCCCGTTCCTTGTCCTGCATGGCCTTCCACTCATCCAGAGTCATCTCCTTGGGACCTTCCTCCTTAACCTCCTCTACCTCATTCTCCCTTTAAAAAAAAAAACAAAAAAAAAAACACACACACAGGTGAGCATTACTAGTAACCTTAACATCACTTTAACTTTCATTTGAATATAAAGTCAGGTTCATTTGCACCTTGTGTCCTTCGTCAGAAGTTAATAAAAGAAATATTGTTCTTACTTGTTCTCAGAGTCAGCAGGTGGATGCTCCTCTCCTTCGGGGTTCTCTTCAGTGTTGTTTGATTGGTCAAGTTCACTATGAAGAAAAAAATAATTCATGGTCAGATGGCAACATTTCCTATTCACCAAAACAAAAGGCTAGGTACTGAGGACTGAGAAATCATTGTAGATACATTATGTAACCTTCATGAAGTTTTTTTAGTAACTTTTGAGAAACTTATCACATGGAGGAGTGTAATTTCACAAAAAAAGTGTGTGCTCATGCTCTTTCACTCCCCAAGTTAAATTCAAATTTTGTCATTTTGCATATATAGGAACTTACTTCAGTTCATCCTTGACGGTGCCCCAGTTGTGAGAGCCACTTCCACCACGCTTCTCCTCACCTTTCAGACTACTGAAACAAAACTTGCTTTAGCCAGGATCATTACACATGCACTGAATTAGAACAAAACACGAAGGTCTTTAACAGACCTGATGTCAATCAAGAATGTTTCATTCAAGGACTATATAAGAACTGAAGCAGTACTTACGATCGGTCACTGCCACTGTGTCTATCAAATTCACGTTTTCCTCGGGAGTCAAAGCCATCGCTGCGACCCATGCCGCGTCCTCTGCCTCCACGGGCTCCTCTGCCACCGCCACGCCCTCTCATCGGCCTGTCACCAATGGGTCTAAAGCGATGAATAAAGAACATCAGTGAACTCACTGGAAAAGCGTGTTTATCTGCCTGTCAGAAGCTTTGATCTAATGCAGGGCTGTTAACAGGCTTTATTTTATTTATCAAGTTTTTTCCCCCCATTTTGTTGACAAGACTAAAATAATGAGTGTTAACAGAAAATATGGTTAACATGCTACATGTGCAACTCATTCTACTACTCCTCTGCATTCAGCAGGTGCCACTAACAAGTATTTTGTATTTCCTTAAGATGCTTTAAATTACAAGTTCACAGAAAAAGCAAGATTGTGGCTTTTAATTTAGCTCAGTTTGACTGTTACTTGTTCTAAAGTAAACTGATGAGACACATGTGCCTGCAGCAGTTTGGGCAAAACTCTTAAAATGCTAAGCCTTATCATTGTAAACAACGCCTTTAACAGTTGCTGACCCTACCCACACCCCATAGTGAGCGCTGCTTTTGCCTGGAACTAGAAAACGCCCCGGAAAAAGTTAGGACAGTAGTGAACTCACTCTACTCCTCCTTGCTTATATAGTTAATGTCCAATTACAACATTTACTGATTGAAAATAAAACTTACTTCTCCACTGAGAATTCGCCGCCCTCAGGCTTCTCACCAGCTTCACCAGCAGGCCTCTCAAAGCGGCGAGGGGGCCGCCTGTCCACAGGCCGTCTGTCTGTGGGGGGGCGCCCTTCTCCCTGGCCGCCCTGGGGTCTGGAGCCATCACCCTCCGGCTTGCGGCCCATTCTCCTCATGCCGGCACCTAGGGTTGAGCACAACAGGAGGATTAGAGGACCAATAGCACCGATAGATCAGGACCCACTGCTGAGCAGCAGACATGAGAAAGAGGAGGGGGTGATTGTTCTGTTTAACTGGAGCAAATAATTCCAATTAATGTGCAGAGTTTTCAAAAAAAATGGCAGGATCCATTAATTAAATTCTCTGCAACTGTATTCTACTTGATTTTAAACTGTTGTGTAAACAACTGAAATTATTATGTACACAAAACTCAAACAATTCTGTGAAATAAACTTTAATAATTTACATTAATTTACATTATGAAGGCCTCAGGAGTCTTAAGCATGATCACTCAGTTCCTACTCTTTTTGAAAGTGTGCTGATCAGTTAAATCACCCGGTTATCCTGTGGATAGAATTAACACCTTCATAGTCTTTAACCCTCAGTGACACATGGTTGACCGCAACTGGCCCAGTCCCACCCACTGCCTAAATCACCAGATACCAAAATAGACACACTCCACGACACAGCAGCAGCTGGGTGCACCATGGTCAGGGCACCTGTCTCATCTTCTCTCGAGCAAACAGATATGAGCCCACTTGGCAGCCTGACATGATGATAATGGCCAACTAACTGCCTGTGAGTAGTATCCATCTGGGTCATTCCCTGACACTGGATGCTTCGCTATTACGCGTTGTAAACTGAAGTTGGCCCAAACACTTGTCAACATAAGAATATAAACTCGGACTCTATTTTTACAGGCAACGTGGTGAATTCAATGTTATACCAATCTACACGGATATCGTCTGTTGAAACAGAAACGAAAAAAACAAAAATGCGCAAAAGCAGGTCGATCGCATGCATGGAGCACGCATTGTGCGCCAATAGGAAGTGGCAGCTTGGAGGCAGCGCTTTAACACGCCCCACACTGCAACCACGAGGTGCATCACCATGAGACCTCTGCTGCTCCTAATGTCTGCGATAAATCCACCGACACATCGACCACAATTAAACTCATGTACCGGCTCCACGTTATTTGAAAAAGATGTATTTTTGCAAGCGTCCGATTTCGCACGTTTTATTTAAATATGTATTAAAATGCTAATAGAAACTCAAATAAAAAAAACTACCTGCTATCGGTGAATTCTGGGCAAAATCAGCAACAAGTGGACTCGCTGAAAGTCAAGACCTGACCAGAGTAAAATCGATCATTTTTTTAAGACCGCTTTATCTGGTTAGCGAGGCTATCGGGTTCTACCTGCTCAACAAGGCCGGTGGGGAGAACAAGCCAAAACAAGTTGGTCTGCAAACTGTTTATTGCTGAATCGCTTAAACCGCGTGGCTCCCACCGCAATACACTTTGTTTAAATGTCATTGTTCTCCTAAATGACAGCACACGGGGACACAAAAGCAGCCACGCGGACCTCATGTCACGGGGGCTTATGAACCGTGCTTGCTAGCTAGTAAGCAAGCAACCGAACCTGTTAGCCTGAAACATTTTCGTTGCAACTTGACCAAGACCTGAAGAGCGAAAAAAAGAGAAGAAATGATTTTACCATCTTTTTTGAGTGGGACAGGTGCCTGGGTCTCCTCCTTCTTATCAGCTAGTGGGACCTTTCTGTCTTTCTGGGACTCCCTTTTCGGCTGCTTGGCAGCCTGGGCTGCAGTCTTGGCGGCACCCGGAGCAGGAGCCTCCTTCTTCTTCTTCACTTCGGCTTGCTTCAGCAGCTCAAATGGATCCGACTCGTCGTCAAATAACTGGTCGAACCGATTGGTTATGGCACAGCCAAACCCTTCTTGCATTTGTCCGGGCATGATGGCGCCCCTTCAGCAGGATTTTCCTCCGATTCTACGAGGCTTGGTGCGAACACTTCGCTAGATGAAGCCACAAGATGGCTGGGAAAAGGACCTTCTTCTCTTCCGGCGCGATAGACATCCGGGACCTCGGAGTTGGCGCGGATGGGGTGTGTAGTTCTCTGGCGACGAGGAGCTACTGACGTTGATACAGGGCACGATGATGGGAAAACTACAGTACCCACAATGCCGTTGTCACCAGTGTTGCTAGCTTCTGTGTAGCCAAGCATGGGTGCCCTCATACACGCTCTTGTTTTGACTCCTCGGCTAAACCTCCTCAGACCTTCAAGCTGCTGCTGCACAGCACTGTGTCAGTTTGAAAGCTAAATAGGGCTCAATTACACCTTCACCACTGTTTTTATCATACGATAGTACCTTTTCAAACCTCGAAGACAGAAAGCAGGTGCATCTGTTAGTCACTAATATGAGTTTAGCTACAAAAAAAATGAGGAAAGGTCAATATTTAATATATTAATTTTCGTCAGTTCTTCTTAATCTTAAGTAAAGTTCTTCATCGTGACAAAATCTACGCTGACACTCTGTCCTGACATTTAATGGTGGCTCACAACAAGTATTCACAACTCACTTAGCCCCAGGCTCATTTTAAACCCTGCATGTAGAGCTGGTGTAAACAACATTTCACACTTGCATGTAGATATAGAGTTAGCACCACTCCTCGGGATAACAAAACTTGATCCTTGGCATATGTTGTTCTGTACACAACTGTGAGAACATGGTGAAAGGGACCAATACTTAGGTTATAGAAAACATCTCTCATTTCTCAGCCACAGTCTCTTTGATGCCAGAGCTGGTAAAAATGAATAAACAACACACGGTAATGAGTTGCAGTTTGTGGATATACACATTTGTTCAGTAATGTATATATGCTCTGTTTTAGGTATGACTTTTACCCGTTTAGAAGGAGAAGATGTTTTCACCTCTCTGTGTCTGCTCACACATAGGTCAGTCTATTTGTGTATATATCTGAAATATATCCCAAGGTCTGCCACATCTAAATCCTAAAGCTATCAGTAAAAATATTACTCATATTTTTTAAATTAAAAAATTATTTTAGAAGATATACTTATCAAGTGGTTCTACTGCAACATTCACTATAGGATGTTATAGTTTTATTTGGGTATCTTAACAATTTAGCATGCCTCTACCCAGCACGGTTAGTTTGTAAAACCTGGGCTAACATATTGATTGATTATTGCTGGTATTTTGGGAGTTGTGAGTACAGGTGTTTGACCTTATAAGGAAAGTTAAACCCTGCCAGCTGATGGTCTTGTTAGGAACTCGCTGACCTGTGTGATTGTCAGGGAGACAAACTGAAGGCACTTAAGACCTGTTTAAATACTGTTACAGTCACTCATAATCAGTCTGTATCTTTCTTTGTAACAAAGGTGCACTTTCATTATTTACATCCCTACTTGGGTATTTACACTAAGTAGAGACAACCAAATACAAAGAGGATTAAAAGTTAACCTTTAATAATACACATTTTGAGTGGGTATAGAGAGTCTGTACATTGGTGTTATTCTAAGTGGTTATGCAGAATTCCCCAACTGAATTCAACTTAATCTGTTTTTCTTAATTCTTTCCAGAAATTTTTCAACTGAGCCAATCAGGCAGAAGTTTTCCACTGTCTCCAAGGCCTTTAAAGGCCTGCTGATTTGTTTCCAGTTTTATCACTGAACGTATCAGCTGTTCCTTCTGGCTTTATTTCCTACATTTAAAATCATCATCATTATCATGTATCATATTAAATGATATACATTACCATACTTACATAAAGTGAAAGAAATTCAATATTGCACTCAGTATACAAAATGAGTGAAATATCTGATTAATATAATACTGCAAACGTTATGACTTTCCTCCTATGAAAAGTAATTCTTTTACAGCCATCCATCCACGTTATTTGGATTTTATTTGAATTACGTTTTATCCACCAAAATTAAGGTGATTATTTGTGCGAATTTATTTGCAATATTACTTTTTAGATTTTTTTTTTTTTTAATAACATCAAAATGGGTTTGTTAAACCTACATTTGGACTCGTGTGCTGTTTCTCACACAGTTGTCATTATGGTCATTCATAAAGTTTAGTTTAAGCAACTAAAGCAATAATTTCTTTTCTGATTGTCTCTGTCTCGCGTTACTGAAGCCAGTGCTGCTGTAGTGGTCCAACCCACATGGATGATGCCACTCGCACTGACCATCCCTCCTGAACGCACTTTGGGAACTCAACCGATTATCATTGCTGCGCATCCAAAGATGACATCTCCAGTCAACAAAGCCATGATAGAGTCCTACGCGCTCATGGTTATGGTCATGGGCACGTTTTTCCTCTATTTCTGCGGGATGGTGTGGGCTTTTTGCAACCCGAAAGTAAGCGGAGCAGAGGAGGAGTGCGGGACTGGGAAACAAGCAACGGAACACGGAGACGACTGCTGCACCTCAAATCCTCCAGAGCGGAATTTCAGGTGCGCCTGCGCGCATGTGCCACCGGCACCGCCGTACACCGCACAGGGCTTCACACAGACAACTTATATTAACTTCTGGGATGATACTGATAGTCTGCTGTCAGACTGCACTGCATTCTGTCGCGAGGATCATGGAATTAACAACAAGATTGGATATTACCCGCCGTGCACCGCATAGGCTGAAAAGCTTGTGACCTGGCCCAGCATCCAAGCATAAGTGTATGGAAACGTGTAGCGCTCAGTTTTATTGTAAACTCTTTCCTAAAACCATCACAGCAGACATTTTATTTTGTGTCTGATAGAGATATTACAGATGGAAACAGCAAATCCAACTTAAGATGCGTATAGAGTTGCTTATAGGGTCACTGTAACTTGTTTATCCCTGATTTGAATTCAGGAGTGCACGTTGCTGCGTCGGGCGGAGGAGTGTTATTTTTGTGAGGTCTGACAGCCAGTGTGCATGCTGCTCCCAAGTGACCTGCGAGACAGGAATAAAACTCTCTCCATCCCAGAACTGTGTGACATGCATGAAGATGATCCAGATCCTGCAGGACTACTGCTGGACATGCTGAGATTGTTTTTGTTTTTCTTTCAGTTTCTTCCTCACTTCACATTCTAGTTGCAGTAATTTCTCATACAAAGCCTCTGACGTTTCCAAGTCAATATCCATCTGCAAAGAGGAGCAGAAGACACAAAACTCATCATATGAACTATTTTACAAGACTATTTAAACTTACTTATGAAGGATAGTATTTCTTGCTGTACCTTACGTGGCTGTATGTAGTTGTTTCCTAGCCCAGATGTTAAGCTGTGGTACTTCACTTGTGGGTCCAGTGATTCAGGCTTTTGCTTATACAACCATAACTACAACAGAGAGCAGTATTTCTGAATTAATTTGTACTAAACTGTTTAATGAAATTAGAAATGTAGTTTCACATACCAGTGCTTCAGCTCCGTTATATGGTGTCAGGGTAAAAGTATTGGTCAGCATTCTTATCTGTGATCATGAAAGACAGATGCAGTCAGAAATAAAACAAATGACTCCAAATTGATGTTTATACTGATTTTAAACACACAAGGCAACATAAAGACAGTCAAGACTAACTGGAAGAACAGGTATGTGTCAGAAAGTTGCACAGTGAGAGCTGCACTCACAAGCCAAAAGAGAGGCATTAGCAGGGTCCAGAGGAATGGGAAGGAGGGCAGGATGCCGTAGGTCAGACTGGTCCTCACAAATCCAGGACAAATCACTGATGAGTACAAACCCTAAAAAGCAGAAAGGCACTATAGGATCATGGTCATTAATATCCTTAGAGGTGATGTACAGCATGTGAGGTGTGTGAGAGCCGACCTGTTTGTTGTAGTGTGTGTTGAGTGCCAGGCTGAGCAGGTCGGAGGCATATTTGGAGGAGCTGTAGGGCTGCGTTCCTCTCTGGTGCTGTACGTCTTCAAGGTTAAAAGCTGAGCGGTGGGCGTTACTTGAGGAGGTCCAGATCAGCTGCGAGGTCCGACCTGCTTGGCACAGAACAGGCTCCAGCTCTCTGATCTGGGCCACGACACAGGGGGACACCAGAATACTCATGTTAACAAGTCACTGAAGATTAGTTTCAGCCTTAAAAAAAAAAATCTTGCATGTGTTTCCACTGCAATTTGTCTTTTAACAAGACAGAATGAGGCAGGCTGCTGATTTGAATAAAGAAAATAAGTACACTTTAGACACTCAGTTGATCTGTGTGAAACAAAAGTTTAAATTACTTTATCTTACTCACTAATCACTAATGAATGCACTTTTACATTAATATATCTTAGATTTTCTCATTGAAATTTAGATTTTACGGAGCAATGACAATGATATACCATCCCTGAGATGGTTTCTCTTTGATGGGAACTTAATATACATCAGAATTCGCCTAAAAACCCACAGTAAGCAGAAAACTGTCCGCAGCGACCTTATGGCTAGAACAGTAGGCACTTTTAATTTTTAATGAGTATCGTTGCTAAGTGACAGACAGATCCAGTATCACCTATACTTGTTCCACAAGGACAAACAGCTGACAGGACAACTGAAGGAAATGTGCTTTCGTGCAGTATTCTAAGTGTGAATTGGACCTAAGACCAGATTATTCAGTTGACAAAGTTGCAGTGACTCACTAGCAGGAAGTGACCAAAGAGGTTGGTTGCAAAAACTTCTTGCAGGCCATCAGAGGTGACACCGTCCTTCTGCGTCAGAATACCCTCGCCGGTGGCAAACATGGTAATGATTTTGCTGAAATAAAAGGACCATAGAAATGTGAACTCTAGGAGGGAAGCATGGGAAATAAACGATTAAAGTACATAAAGTTAGAATATACAGTACGCTGGACATGTCAGATTGGAAAGAAAAAAACACCACTGGACTTCACAATGACATGGAGAAGCTTCAGGAGCAACTAAATTTGACAGTGTACCTGGAGAAGAGACCTTTAAAAAAGGCCTTTACATCAAACTGTGGGTTGGGCATGATGCCTGCGTTCAGGTAGAGGTAATCCAACCGGTTATACCTGTAGATGACAAGCAAAGGCACAGATGATGAATTCTGTAGCTTTCTAACATGCATAGATAACCAGCATCATAACCTTTTCAAAGATTACTGTGAATGTGTGTTAGAATTCCATGCAGCTGTGAGTCCATCCTCCCACCTGAGTTTGACCTCCTGTGCAGCACGAATGACAGAGGGGATGCTGCTGGAGTCCATCTGCAGCAGGGCCACCTGAGCTGTGGGGTGGGAGGTGAGGAGGGCAGAGCGAGCAGCCTGAGCCCGTTGCATGTTCCTGCAGGCCAGACACAGCTGCAGACCCTCTGTGTCCTGGGAGAGGAGACGCTCACAAAGTGCCAGGCCAATGCCACTGTCAATAAAATGCCAATAAAAATATCTGACATGTAAAAAAAAAATCCTCAAATCTCATTCAACAAATTTGTACAGAAGAAACATTATGAATTCTTTACGCTTAAGAAGCCAGACATCAGGATTAGAAAAATAAATGCAGTCTTTACCTATTTGCTCCCGTCACCAAAACAACCTTATTCATCTCTTCACGTCCACGCTGGAAACAAATTACATAGAGAAAACATTAATTTTACTGTTAAATGTTCCACCAATGCAACAAGTGTTGTGTATGGTTCATGGAGTGTTCTTCTTCACCCTTCACTCCACCTCCATGCTGTGATTGGACACTACAGAAGGACCCAGCCAATAAGATCCTGACACCACCGCCCAGGACCACCCACACAGTTTAAAATATTCAACTCTTATGAATTAGACAAGAGTTCACAGAGAGAGATAGACTTCCCTGTTTAAATTTTATTTGTGGTTTGTCTATCAATGTACAACTTTTGTTTACAAAGTATATAAAAACATTCTCAGTGGAAAACATTTGAGTAAAAAGTTGTAATAAAAGTAAACAAATTATGAAATTTGCCAGGGTGCGCGTCCGTCTCCAATTCATGTATAATTCTAAGAAGATTGTAAATGCCATGAAAAGATTTCTTTTTCCAATGCAAATCGCCACATGCTTCACAAACAGCCAAATTCCTCTCTAAACAAACTATTATTTAGATTATTTAGAAACAGATTTGTTTGCTTAGATTGAAAAGTAAAATAAGAATGACTTCCACATTAAGGCTGACACACCATGCGTTAGGGCAAACAGGAGTGTCTTTAATGTACGAGGTAAGTGGGACAAAGGCCTCTGATAAGAGTGCAGAACCTGTAAATACAGCTGATCTAGCTGAAACAGTGGTATGCAGTATGAAGTTCAAGCTCTTAGAATAAAACACAGAATGCACAGAATAATTCCACATGGAAAAACAAGTAGAAAAGATGAAGAAAGGATCCAGCATACATCAAACACAGAAAAAGCAAACCGACTGCTGATAACTAATTTCGATAGATGAATCATTAGAATGTGTTAGTTTTCGTGTTAGTTTTCATGAGCCGACATAATCTACTGTGGAAGTGATCTGCAGCAGTTATATCAGTTCATTGGATCCGATTAAACACATGAATTAAAGTGAATATTCCCATTTCCTCCACATTCCTGATTTAAAAGACTTTTAACTTTCCCTTTAACTTGTTCAACATCCACAACACATGTAGTTACATCTTTCCAATGACACAGACATGTAAACATACTGTGGAACCAACATAGCACATGACTAAAACACAGCCTGGATTCCAGATTTTGCAGTTTGCACTGGGAAAAAGAAATAAATGTATTCTGAAGCTGTTTGTTTGGTGTGTAAATCTAAAATTTGACCAAGAAAGTTACTGAATCAAGTCAAATATTGTACTCCACATACATCAACTTAAAGAGCATATCAGTACACAAATATATAAACAAAACATAAACGGAACAAACACATATGAACATATAAATATAAAATACAAAATACTGATATTTGAGATTTAGACTTAACTATTGAAAATACACAGTCATATACACGTCATGTTCAAATCACTGTAGGAAAACTGCTGGGAGATGAGAAAGACTGAGTTACTTGTTACTCTTATTTAAAATGTCTGAGCAACTGAGATGAAATACTTAAAATATGATGAAATGTAACAGTAATGGGTTGCTGCACTTTTCCCTTCTACATTCAAGCAGTCCTCCAAAAGAAAACACAAGAAAGCTCTTCAACAAAGTTTCATAAATTTTGTCATCGCACAAAGCAACAAGGGAAATTTAAACTCATATTAACAAATGAAATTAAAACATATTTTCAAAAGTGCCGAATGTCACCTGCTACATTTAATTTTGGCTTCAGCAACGTGTGCCACAACTAAACCTTTATCATGTTTGTGTGTGTGATTCAGGGTTGGTGAACTAAAAAACAGATTTGATTTTCATAAGAATTCCTGTATGTCTAAAAAACGTCTTTGCCGACGTGACTGTGCTAATTAAACTCAAACTGACACACACAAAATGTCTCTGGTAGTCAGTCCATCTTTGTAGTGTGTGAAGTCCATGGAACAGTGTTTCCCAAAATGTAGCTTGTGGCCCCACAGGTGGCTCTCACCCTGTTTCTCTACTGAAACGAGACAGCTTAAACCTGGAGTGTATCTGCTACTCTCAAGCACCATTTCTTCCAGAGATGAGCAGGCTGGGAATCACTGTTTTAATTAGCCCCAGCTTAAGGCTGTATCTCCAGGAGGGCTTGGTGTATTTCCTGGAACGAGGGCCGCTCTTTTGTGTTCCTCCTCCAGCAGCTCAGCATGATCTTGTAGAGCAAGTCTGGACACAGCACAGGCTGAGGCAAGTAGATCTACACGACAGGGAGAAAGACATGAAGCCAGATATTCACTGGTTTTTACATGCAGGTGCAGCGTTTGTGACAGCACTCACCTGTCTTTTCTGGTCCCTGAAAAACTCCCCCGTGTTTTCTATCACCTGTTCGTCGGTGAGCTGAGAGTAGGGTTGTTCTTTGCAGAAGTTCAGTATCTCCCACAGGGTCACCCCGAAGGCCCACACATCGCTAGCTGTGGTGAATTTACCCTACAACAACAAGACGGTGTAAGTAGTAATGAGTGTGCTTTCATGCACAACCTGCAAATATTTTGGTTTACTTCCAAGAAATATGTACATAAACACAGAGAGAAAAATATTAAATGAAAGAATTTTCTTCATAGTAAAAGAAGTAGTAGTCCTCACCAGCAGGATACTCTCCCATGACATCCAGCGTATAGGCAGCACAGCTCTGCCCTGGATGCGGTAGTAGTCACCACTGTACAGGTTTCTGCTCATGCCAAAGTCAGCTATCTTTATTGTATAATTCTTGCCCACCAGGCAATTTCGTGTGGCCAAGTCTCGGTGAACAAAGTTTAGAGAGGAGAGGTACTTCATCCCTGACGCTATCTGAGTGGCCATGTAACACAGATTACTGAAGCTGGAAAGGAGATAGAAGAGATAGTGTCATGGGTTGGGATGGAAAGAAAAACAAACAAACAAACATGTAAACTTGTATTTACAGCAGCCACTTGCTCACCTGACAGTAGGTGCATTGCTGAGCAGAGCGAGTTGTCCCTCAGGTTCGTGGCGGGACAGAAACTGGTTGAGGTCTCCGTTCTCCATGTACTCTGTGATCATACAGAGCGGGTCGCTGTAGATGCACACAGCTAGGAGGCGAATGATGTTAGGGTCCTTCAGACGCGACATGATCTTTATCTCTTTCAGGAAGTCATTCCTATCAACACAAAAGTGTTAAGTGACTTACAAACAAATACAAATTATATTAACTTCATATTTACAATTCAAGTTACAGGCTACAAGAGGCCCTCAGATTCAATACCTAGCATTTTTGTTGGCATCTGAACGAAGCATCTTCACAGCCACTAAAACTGGCAGGTCCTCAGGGATGTCAAATAAAAACTCTTTATTCATGAACTCCTGCATCCCCTCTGCCTCACACAGGTGCACCTGAGAAGAGAGGAGAGCAAGATGAATGTTAAAATTGTAACTTGCCTTCAGCTCATGTAAAGCTGTAAGTAAAGCTGTAGAAGACTGGCAAAGAGCACACACCTCTCCGAACTGGCCCTCTCCCAGCTTCTCTTTGAAAGTGAGCAGTTTTCGCGGGAACTCCTCCACTGCAACATCCTTCCCTGATAACAGGTCCATGGTTAATGCAGGGATGGCATATGTGTTGCTTCCAGTCACACCTTGCAGGTTTACAATGTCTGCCTCCGCATAGTGAGGGACGCCATCTTGGACCACAGTAGCTGTGGTGGATTTAGATGCTGATGTGCTGGTAGAAGCTGGAACAAAATACAGTGGGACTGTAACTAGGAATGTCAATAAATGAATAAGCTTGTTTATTGTGTTTATTGTATATCAGTTTAAATTGATGTGTATATGTAAACAGTCATGTGTCCACCTACCAGGCTCCTCTGAGCTCTGTGCAAACTCTGGCAGCTTACATATGAGTCGCGAAGGCTCCTGGTAGTCTGGGCCGAGGGGGAAGATGCGCTCATAGGTGGAGTTAGACTCCTGCTCGCTAGTTGTACTTGACTGGTTGTGGTTGTGGTTGTAGGCAAATGTCTCGCTCTGTATTGACAAACTAGCAGTTAGTTCATCATCCAGCATCCGACGAGAGGCCTAGAATAAAGGACGTGGGGGTAAAGGAACAGATCTGACCACCTCCCAGAGGATAACTCAGGAATTACAACGAAAAATGTGCAAAATCTACGCAAACATCTGTGGGCTGATGTTTGCTTGATGCATTTTGTTTAGTAAATCATCGATGAACTCACCTTCTCCAGCATCTTCTGCCACACCTGCCTCCACAAGATGATGACAATGATGGCTACAAGGATGAAGATGATGGCCACTAAACAACCAATCAAAATTCGGGTGTTGCTGTCATCTACTTTGTGGGTGGGGTCATCCTCTGCAGGGGGAGAACAAGGAGATCCAGCTTTTAGTGAATTAAATCTGACTAGTCCTGAAACATTTGGCCATGCAAATAACTAGACTGAATTATATTTTTTTAATTTCAGTGTCAGTTAAGAATTCTTAACTGAATCTTGTACCCGTCTATCATTAGCACAGATGTGTGGGTGGGTGTGTATGTGTTGCAATCACTAACCTGGTTGAGTGTTAGGTGGGTGTCCCGTCTTGGGTGGAGCCAGAGTTGTGTTGTACATGGCTGTGTCTGAAAGGGCAAATGGCACAAAGCTGATCAGAGACTAATTATTGATAATGAACCAGAGCATCAGAACTGACTTTGATAGTTTCTTTAGCACCGCTTGAATAAGAACGTACAGCCAGGAGCGGGCATTTCACTGCAGTTACACAACGTACACACAGTTCTTCAGTCTGTACCTGACTGGAAGGTGATCTCACTGAACAACATCCAGGCATCGGCAAAGTAGAACTGGCATTTGATGGCACTGGCCATGTGATTGGCCAGGTTGAAGGTGACGAATCGGGCACTGGGATTCTTCTCGTCCACCACGGGGCTGAAGGAGAGCGGTGTGGCCTCCCAGTCTGATTCAGAGCGGAAGTAACACACCACCTGGCGGAAAGCCTTGACGTGCCGGGAGAACATGTTGTTGCAGTGGACCTGGACATGAGGACACATGGGAGGGAGAGTTTTAGCACTAATGATAAAAACACTAGAGAAAATATTAGCTTGTATTATCAGGACTCTCACCTTCATGGTGGTAAAGTTTCGCGTGCGGTCAAACTCAAACATGATTTCCACATATCCACTGGGGAAACTTTCATTGTTCCAGCCCACGTAGTCATACCCAGGCCACACATTGTAGACGTGACTGTGTGTAAAATCGTCCAGGCCACACACTCCATCGGTCAGCTGGCCTAAGCCCTCTGTCATACTGAGAAAAACAAAGACAGTGAGAGTGTGAGAGACAGAAAACACACAGGAAACATCTTGCATTTTCAAAGTATCATCACCTCTGTCAAAAATATTTTTAATATTACAACCATTCAACACCAGGTGGCAGCATTACAAAACCAAATCCTCACTCATGCCTTTGGCTGTGAGATTGTAATATGGGCCATGTTTCCTTGACAGAGAAAAGGAGGTCTGTGTCATGGAGGACATTATTCACCATGCCATAATCCAAACACTAATGTCAACAAAAGACTCTGATTTGTTCATTCCGGTTTTGAAACTTTGCAAGTACAGTTGACTCAGTCATTCCCATGAGGTATTGCCTAACAGTAAACCACCATGACCCACTCACCCCAGTCTGTCTCTTTGCTTTCACCATGGTGACCAGGCAACAACAAGGTGAGGGGGGAAAAGTACTGACGAAGGATGAGAGCAATGATGAAGCAGTGCAGTGGTGTGTGAGAACAGAAGGGATGAGATGTGTTGGTGAGGAGGGAATAACGAAACACACAATCACACAGAAACACACACACACACACACATACACACACACCTGTAGATGACAGCTCCGTCGTACACAGAGTCGTTGAGATAAACAGGATGAGCAGGCAAGGTCATCTGTTCTCCTGCTGGAGCGTTGTATGACACAAGACCATCTGTAAAACAGATTTTTTTTTTTTTTATGAGTCCGTCATTTCAAAATTACGATGTGCAGAAAAGCATAAATCAAAACCACAGAAGTTTGTTTGAAGCTTCCTTCAGTGAAATTTTGTGTAATACAAAAATTGCAGGTGCGATATTGCAGGTGTGATAGTGAAGCACAAACAAATAGATACAAAAAATATATCATGTTGTCGAACAGCACACGAAAGAAATTTATTAGGGGGCCTTGCGGCACTCTTCTCAGATTAATAATCTGTTTGGGTGCCAGAAAGTTTTCACGACCAAAGAATATGGAGTCACCACAAAGAGATGAAAGAATGAGAAATCCCTTCTTTTTGTATCTCTTCTTTTTTGCACATACTTTGTGTGTGTGCTTTGTACTATTTCTCATTAACAAGAAAGGGAATGAACAGTATGAATGAAATTGCACTGAGGTGGCCTTAAAATGCTGCTGCTTTCTTGTTTATTTGTCGTCTTTTTCCTCTTCATCTTACACTTTGATTGGACCTGAATTTCACCCAGTTCTCATAATCAAAAGACTAAAAAAAAACACCCGGAAAAAATGTCCATGTACTTCTTACGCTATACAGTTTTTGTCCCATCACATGTGTGCACAAAAAGCACTAACACACAGTGCTGCCAAATTTAAATGTGAGATTTGAGGTTTGCATGCTCCTCAAATAAAAAAAAAATCAACAGGAGTCATGGGGTGTCTAAGAACTGCTCCATAACTGGAAGTATTAATTAACAGGCGCCAAGTGCACGCAGCTATAAACTGTGATTTGTCCAATACTTCTCAAAAACAAAACTACAAAGTGTTCACATTTATTGGACATAACATTGTTTACATAATATTGGAAACAGTAGCTTAGCTATTAGTGGCTTGGTTATTCACTGTTTTGTCAGTGATATGATTGTTGTAGTACAGTATATCTATGTTGTCTAAACAGCAGTGCCCTGCCTGTAATAAAATGGTGGCATAGAATCAGCTGATCCTTTCTATCTTTATGGCCTCAAAGGTAAAGACTGGTGCCTCAGCTTAGGTGTGATCTTTGCTCCTCACTGCCTTGCTCATGAGTCCTTACATACCCACTCTTTCCTCATCAGTCCTTCTCTTTCCACCTCAGCCACATCTTACCCAGCCATTCACAGCCGTAGAGCTCCACTCTCATGCAGACATTCATGGAGTGGTCTGTGACAGGCATGAAGCGGACAAAGCGAGCGATGATGGGCGGCTCGAGGTCCTTGAGTACAATGTCGTAGGCGTTTCTGTTTCCTTCAATCACCTGCATGTAAAACAAACACACACTGACCTCACAAAGAAACTCACTAATGATTGAGGATGTTTGACTCTGCATGATAATATCAACACAGTCATGGCGGGTAAAAGCAATGAGAGGCCATAAAAATTTGACCTGAAGACAGCGCATCCTTATCAGAAGTTTGTTATAAAGGTCAAAGTAGATTGTACGGTGACATTCAAACCAGAAAAACTTGGCTTATACCCCAGCCAGTGCACTGATTACTAGTTTGACTTGCCTGCTTGCCCTGCCTGTTTCTCCATGAGATCCAGCGGCTTCCATCACGGCTGTACTTAATCTTGTACATCTGGGCGAACTCATTACCGATGCCCCCGGCGTGTCGGCCCTGGGTGCCCACAAGAGTGATGAAGTGAAGCGAGCGCAGGTCAATCTGGAGGAACTCCTTCAGGCTGTCTGGCTCAACTGTTATCTCTGGACACCACGCGCCATCGCCTTCCTCAAAGTCCAACCTGGAGCGAGACACATGGAAAGGGGTGAATGTTAATATTAGAATTACAGCAGGAAAGGGAAAAGAGCAAGGGAGAGGAAAAATTAGGACAGGATGGAGAGAGAAAGGTGAGAGGAAAGTAAAAGTGAGTGCGGTGGTGGATTTCAGCTCTTACAACCTGTAATGAAAACACTTCGGTGAAAGCCTGCATCGTAAATTCATCTTAAAGTGTTAATTTTGGGCAAGGGGCTGGCAGGGGAGAGGGGGAGCTGGCTGAAACTGAAAACACAGCCAGGATGGATGGGGAAAGTGTATTACATCATTATCCTGATACTTACTGAAGGCCACCCAAGTTTTGCTACGCTCACACACACACACACGCTTCCTTAATCATGTGGCTGTGAGTAGAGCTGATACCCCAGCTTGTGGTTTACTGCAAATAAACAGGCATGGGCACCTTACAGGGTAAACCACCCAGACACACACTCATTATCAGGGTAAACATACTATGAAACATGTGTGAGTTTGTGTCTGTGTGTGTGTGTGTGTGTGTAGGACCTACCTGCCATATCTAGCAGCAGTGGATTCGGACCACTGGCTGGAGGCAGAGATGTCCTCGTCCTGTATCTGCCCTCCTGACATGCCCAGAGGATACCGACACACACCTGAGACACAACAACGCATTTTGTTAAAATTACAGATAAACAGATGAATATGGAAACTGTAATGAAGGTCAGTGAAAAACCACCAGACTAACATTCTCCATTTGTTCTGCCATAAACACTATTTACCAAAAGGGGGAAGTGACTAATTACAAGCACTGTCGTTAAAGACTAGCTTTTTGTTTTTGCCCGCACTTTTTTGAGTACAATCTGAGAGCAGTAATTCTACTTTAACTTACAGTGAGTCCAGTTTTGATTGCACACTTCTGGAAAAGCCAGAATTACAGAAAAACCTTTGGTCATATTGATATGACACATTTAGGAAAATATGACATTTCTGTTTAGTTCCACTTTTTCTTCAAAAGTGACCAGTGGAAAAGATTTGTCATTTAAAAAAATGGCCATCACATGTGTCTTCATGCTTCCATTTCACCTCATTTCAGAGGGAAATATGTCCTTTTTTACATCCATATGGAGTTTAAGATTTTAAAAAACCAACAAGGACATAAAATATGATGTTCTAAAATATATTTAATTATTTTTACCTTACATTTTAAGTTTAAGTTGTTTTTCTGGTAATGCATAAATACCATGACTTGAGTAATATATTGAATGCAGGACTTTACTACTTGTGAGTGACTCGTATTTTTTTACACTGTTGTACTGCTAGTTTTACTGACTTCAGTGTGTCTTGTCCCAGTGAGGTTGCCATGCTACACGTATGCAAAGCTAAACTGTCTCTTGGTTGTAGCTTCGCAAGCAGATATGAGACAGGTGTCAGTTTAACTCTTAGCAAATATGGAAATTATCATATTTTATTTAACTATTTATCTAAGTAAAGGCTCTGAATACAGTTGGCAGGCTTTATTGACTTTATTGATCCGACAGCAGACCAAGTATATGACAATAGGATATTCTAGTAGTTTTTCCACCTGTGGTATTCACCTGGATTATCACACTCTGAAACATGCAGCTCTCCTCACTTCTCTCAGACCAACCACAGTGCTGGCTGGTGCCAGCATATTTCAAACATTCACCAGACGCTCTCAGACATTTCTAAGACAGAACTACTGAACTCCCAGCTCCTGTCAAGAAACCTGCAAAATGTGATGGATAGTGCTGAACGAAGGGGTGGTGGTGTGAGGGGACTCCACACACACACGCACACATGCACGCACGCACGCACACACACATGCAAGCACACTGCACTCAAATTGTGGTTGCTTTATTGAAATAATAAGCTAGATCCATTCAGTGTCTCTGCCAGTCCAAACAGCACTGATATCAAGCACATGTACAGGAGTTAGTTACTGTGTGTGTGTGTGTGTGTGTGTGGTAAAACTGGCTGGTTTCTAGCCCATCACGCCCCCACTGTGCGGTCAATAGAAGCAATATGCCCTCTGTTTCCTGCATGCCCCTCCACCCCCTCATCCTCCTTTTTCTTCTGTCTCCTCTCTGTCCTCTCCTCCTGTGTGGTCTCACCGCTCTCTCTTTTCTTCGGTCCCCTTCAGTGGTCAGAGCTGATTTAAGTTAACGCCGTTATTTAGAAAATCTTCACCTCTTTAAGACTCAGTGGGTTAGCGGCCAACTGAGTGTGATACAGCCAATATGGTATCTATTAACTTTTACAAGACTCTGAATGAATTTACTGATTCCTGGGTGTTTCCAAGGGTAAAAATAAAAGCGTAATTTTCCATCATGCGTTATCTACAGGGTTTGGTTGTTTTTGGTCCAACACTGATAACTCAACCTAACAGGATATGACCGCTAGGTAGCCTCATTTATGGATGAAAGAGCCTTTGGAAAAACATGATATCTGTGTATGCGATAGCATTGGGTTGTGGCTTTCAGTGAAGCTGGAGGCAGAAGTTGAAGGGAGTCTGACCCTTTTAGCCTGGCCCCTTGTCTCACAGAAAAACCTTTGAGAAGATGCCAGCAACAGCAGAGCTGGAGGTTCAAGGCCTTCTCTGTCCCTCTCCTGCTTCTTTCTTTCTTCCCGTGATTCTCCCTTCCTCTTTTCTTGATCTCCTCCAAATATTTGCTTAAAAGTCAAGATGTGGAAACCCCTGAAGGGTTGGGACCGGGACTCATGACCCGATGCACTGCTTGCTTGTCTGCATGCACACACACACACACACACTCCAGACAAGCAAAAAGCAGGCGTAGATGTAACCACACACACGCATGCAGGGCTCGTCTTGGCAGTGACACAGTGACAGTTTGAAGGAGGCACAAACAAAAACTCTTCCAGATGTCTACATTCGCCTCATCTGCCCTCCTTTCATCTTGTCCTCCCTAACCTTTGTTCCATGCTGCCCTCTTCATTTCAGCCCTCATCATTTATCCCCAACTGTTTACACCCCTCCCCTCCACTCCTGTTTCTCCCCTTGCACCAGATCGCCTTGGCTATAAGCAGACCACATCAACCGAAACCATCTCACTCATCTCATATTCTCAGCGTATTAGCGGTATCCTGGGCGACATAATTACAAAACCATTTCAGTGATAGGTGCGGTGCTCAAATTGCAAGTATGATAGCTGTAGTAAAACACAAATCGTCAGAACCTGCTTCAAGTGAAACAACCGAGATCTCCAACAAGTGATTTAAAATCAAATCAGGGCAGGATAAGATGACGAAGAACGTCAGAGTTTGAAAATAAAGTGGAACCTTTGGATTGATAATATCTGGCATCTAGTAGCTTAAATGTTGTATCTGTCCTGGTGTTACAGTATTGCTGTTAGAGCCCAGTCCAGCAAGAGGTTGTGGGGTTTGAGGTGGTTGGTGTTCCTGAACTTATGACTGTAGGCCAGCAGGGCCTAATGCACGCAGAGGCGAAGAGTGTAAACAGGCACAGCATCTCCCCTTTTACTCCTACTGAGTCCACACTGCGATGAAACATCGTCAAAAAATACTTTTAGTGGCAATGCCGGGTTAATTGTGTGCATGTGTGTGAGGTGGTGACATAAATTGTGTAATTTTTCTATAAAGCCTTGCCAGACAGATACAGTGATACAGACCACAGACAGTGCAATGTCACCAGTTGGGGAAAACACAGCAATTTCCTGGGACATAATTGATGAAAATAGGAGTCATTATCAGAGTCTTTAACCACATCCGAGAGAGTCAGAGAGAGAGAGAGAGAGAGACAGAGACAGAGACAGAGAGAGAGAGAGAGAAACGTGTTTCAGTCTGTCGTGCCGGATGTATGACCGCTCTTCCAAATGTTGGTTTTTGCTGTGTTTATTTATCTACCCAACCCACTCAGAGGTGACCCCTGGGGTGAGTTGCGGGGGACAGGCGAGTGTGTGCATTTAGACGCGCACACACACATACGCAGATTTACCCCCTCCCGCCACACACACACACACAAACACACACACACACACACTTCCCCCACCACCCATCAGGCTTCACATTTGGCCAAAGCATCTAAAAATATCACCCGAGAAAAAGGTGGAAAAATACCAGCCCTGTGTGGTGGAGGAATAGTGAGAGAGAGAGAGAGAGGGAGAGAGAGATGAAGGAGTAACGGACCAAACCCCCCTCTCTCACCTCTTGATTTTTACCGCACCCTGACTACTGAAAGGCAGGCTTGTTCTGTAATGTTTGCTGTCCAACCGCTGACTCCAAACACACTCACACATACACACACTGTGTAGTCACGCAAGTTGCCGCATAATACCTGTCCGTTTAAATGTCAGGGGCAGTTTTGGCTGTGTCTCTTATGAATTTAATTTCTATTTTATAAAAGCAGATAGACAGACAGACCAGCTAGTCGCATTCAGCAGCTATAGCAATATTTGCCTCAGGAGTTGGTGGAGAACAAAACAGTGGTAAAAGGAGAGAAAATATTATAAATAATTTTCTGGGGTCTGCTGGATGTGCAAACAGGCTAACACCACAACAACCTTTTTAATGCAACAATAAGTCAGTGTTGTGTGTTGGGTTTATTGCTTATGCTTATGGTAAGAGGAATATTATTTCTTCATTCAGAAGTTAGTCTCAGTGGGATGTGATTTTCATCGTTGAAAGCTGAAAGTCCTGATGCATTCATTTATTCACTTGGTCATTTATTCATCTGGGATTTATTTCAAACATCCTCAAGGGGAAGAAGCCCACACAGTAATAATACTGCGTGATATTTGGCTGCTCTGCCCAGGCCTGTGCTCATGTCCACACCTCCTCCTCCCTCTGCAGTGAAATAAAGTTCGCCCACTCACGAGTAAAATGGGAAAGACAGGGATGGTATAACTCCATTGCTTGGGAATTTTAAACAGGGGAAAGTTGGCATCACTCTACATCTCGGCTCTACTAAATTCAGCCATGAATATTTCCAGACTGTGGAAAAATGACCCTCTTCTCAATGCAGCAGAACTAAAGCATTAGACAGAGTTATAGGTGGATATATCCTGCTTCCATATATTAGAACAGGTTGAGATTTGAGCTTTTAGTGACACTGGAGGTGATCGTTGGTGGTTTCTGAGTGGAGAAATCCCTTGGGTCAGATTTTAGATACAAAACTTTGTCTTAAATGGTGAACTTCTTGAACTTTGACCATGATCAGATGCACAAACAGTCCTTTCCATGACTTATGAGTGGTCAAGTACTGGGAAACGCGCACACGTGCACGCACGCACACAAACACACACAAACACACACACACACACACACACACACACACACACACACACACACACACACACACACACACACACACACACACACACACAAACACACACACACACACAGTGCTGGGGAGAAAGACAGAGCTTATTTCAATGGACTTTCCTGCTGTCAGAATGTCTGGTATGCATTAGCCACAGACTCCAGTGGGATAGCTGGATCCACAGCATGCGTGTGCATGCGGGTATATGCATGTGAGCAGGCGCACAAAAACACAACACACACACACACACACACACGTACACACACTCACAAAAACAAAGAAAGAGGAGAGACAAGCGGGAGAAGTACCACAGGGGTCAAACAATCAAATCCTTGATTAAGTGTAGTTGAAAAGATGTCTCTTCTTCTTCTGTCGTTTTTTGGTGCAGAATGCTAAATGGTACAAGATCTAAGATTGCGTGTAAAATCTGAAATGTAAAAAGCATCTTAGGTTACATTTACATCTGGTTAAATGGGTCAGAAATGTAGCTATTAACATATACAGACATGTGCATGAAAGCAACCACAGCATGAACACACTATTTTACACGAAAACTCCCTCTATAAACACTCTCTATGATCTCTATCTCACTCGTTCACTCTATTTCTTTTAACTCTCTATAAAACTCTCTTTTATTCTGTTAGTTTTGGCACAAAGAATATGAACATATGAATGACACTAAGGGTAAGCCCAGTTTAAGAGTGTGTTTATGTGTGGTGTTGTGTGTGTGTGTGTGTGTTTGGGCATGGGAATGGGAGAATGTTTCAGTGTATGGATAAATTCTCTAGAAAACAGCTGCTGTTAAAAAAAAATCTTCAGGTTTAAACATAAAAATGTAATGTTTGCAGTTTTTCCTTCTGATCTGGAGCAGAAAACCCCTTTGGGAAAGCTTTAAACACGGCTGTCATCATGACCTCATGTTTGCTTTTATTTTCATACTTTCTTAAAATATAACTAGGCTTACAGTTATAAAACACAGAAGAATATAATGTCAAAAGTTTTATTTTGAAAGTGGAAATGGGGTGGAGTAAGGCGGGAGGATGTGGAAGTGATGGCGCGTTTTTTTTTTTTTTTTTCCACTGCTGTTTTTTTCTTCTTAAGCAGTATTTGGCAGTGAGGTCAGTGTGACCTGTATACTCTGCGTTTAACTTTTTTTTTTTTGACAAAACCATCATTTATAACTCTTTAGATCAGAGCATATTCATTCATTATCCTTTCAACAATGAAGAAAACTCAGCGTGATGACAGAAGCTTTGAGACTGAAATCATAAACAGTAGCCAGTTCGGGGTTTTTACTGGCAAATATCTGCTGTATTTCTACTATTTCAACAATAACCAAAAAACCTCTCTTTGATTCCTATTTGACTCTGTCTCTGCCCACCAAATGTTGCTACTCTATTTCCTTGTAAAAAAAAAAAAAAAAATTATTGGTCCTTTTTCATTGACATCACAAAACCACCCGTGCAGTGGAAGGAGAGCTGGAGAAAGACGTGCATGCTGGGATCAAAGAGGCCAAACCAGAGAGAGGGGACCACATGGCTCCCACAAAGCAGCACTTATCCAAAATCTGAATCAGTCACAGTCTGGACTACCGGACTGCAACACCAAACCCAAGAACACTACCCAAAACTCACAAAAGTCATTTTATAGTATTCACAAAGTCTCGAATATGATTTCATTGCAGTCTGAGACTCGAACACAGACGCCCTGAAAAATGAAGAAGATGAAGCCTCTCATGGTGGCACATACTTGGGTTGACCTGCGACATGACGGCTCCTAACAGGTAGAAGAGGATGAGCAGGAGGAAGTGAATGTCCCACAGGTGCTTCATCCCAAACACATGCACAGAGACAGGCTTCCAATCTGAAAGGCAAGATAGAAACAGCAGGTTACACAACAGTCAGTGCCACATTTTGATATATAGTTTGACCACAAGGGTAAAACTGTTAAAAATAGCTCAGTATGTAAACTGCAGCATGAACACATTTTATTTTGTACTTACTCCTCTGTATTCATGGGAACCAAACATTTGTTTAGACATACAAGGGAAAATGGGAGTTTAATTGGAAGCATGTTTTTATTCCACTCAATAAAAATAATAATTGCCACCAAACAGTGGAATTTCCATTTCTTTCGAGGTTTATCACTCTTTGAGAAAAGGCCTGTTAAATTCTAACTGTGGTGATATTTCAGTATCAGACCTACAAGAAAGAAAAGTCTCACTTCATTTGCAATTAAAATGCAGGTCATTACTTTATAATTTTTCACAGCACACACTAATTGTAGGAACAAGTGATGAATGAATGAATGAATGAATGAACGAAAGGACAAATGATGGAGGCAGAGGGAGACACAGAGACACTGAGTCACAGACATGACTTCAGCAGGACAGATGCAGCGCCAACAAGCCGCCTCCAACTGACCACTTAGTCCAACAGCAGAGAAAAACAACTAGTTTCAACTAGTTTCAGTCCACACTTCATTTAGGATTTCACTGCCCAAATGTAGAAGCACAAAAACAATGGACTAACAAGGAAATACAGACATCTTTGGTACCTCCACATAAAACTTTGCTTATTAAATGTTTACAATGGGACAGGGATGTTTTCAGTTTCTGTTAGTGTTATCTGATCATGACCAGGTTAACTACTGGGAAAAACCAACTGGGCCATTTTTACTGCTGCTCAAAGTCTCTGTTATATAACTGAGGTTAGTTTTATTTGTTCACATTGTGTTAATCACAGCTTATGAAACCGAATTATACAGACACGTTTCATTTTTTAAATTAGTTAGAAATAAACATCTAAATCTTAATATTTTAGTCTCTATGTGATGGTTTTGTATCTTTATTATTGTACAGGCAACAGGCTCCAACATAAACACTAAAAGACATCAACAAAGCAGGGTTATCTAAACCCAATTACACATGACACAAAACAAAACTACCAGAGCACTGCGGGAATTTTCACAGAGAGACATTGGAGTGTGTGTGTGTGTGTGTTGTGTGATCAGACGTTTCCTGGTCTTCATCCCAGGCCAAAAACAACATTTTCCTGACATCTCCTCATTGAAATAACAGAAGGACCAGCAGCATGCCGCTCAGAGCTGTAGCACTGAACAATAGGACATGACTGAACCATAGTGCAAGCCTTCATTCACATACTGTTCAGTCAGATGTCAATGGCTGTACTGCACTGTATTATAACCACTCAATTCCTAAAATAATCCCAATATGTGCTTTGCTCTTGATGCTTATATTCAGTGGGGGATCTCCATCAGCAGCAACTCTGTCTGCTAATGCTCCAGTGCACTGACCAAACTAACCTCTGACATATATGAAATGCAGGTTCACATATGCACAACTCTGTCCATGGGAAACAAGTCCAGACCTGTTGATTTTGAGTCCATGCCCAACTTTTTGACCAGCAGGCAAGATTCATGATACCTGATATTAAAGAACAGTCTCCACAGCTTTCCATATTGCATGACTACGGTGATTTGACATGTGATTTATAATATAACGCTAATCTCTCTCAAATTAAGAACCAAATGCTTAAGCAGACCTTTAAAACAAACTTGTAGTAAAAAACAACCTCAAACTAATCTCGTGTTAATGAATTTTGTGACATTAATTACAACCTGACTTGCTTCTTTCATTGTGCCCTCACACATAATCTCATTGCTTTTCTTACTTCCATTTCCTGCAGCTTCAGGTTACAGCCACTTCCCACTGAGAGTCCTTTGCTAAGCTTAAGTCCTCTCGACTTTTCATAGCTAATGAAACACAAACACCTGATGGCTTGTGTGCGTTTGGAAGTCAAAAATATGTTTACCATGTGCTGGAGAACATTTATGTAAAGGCTGCTTGTGTTGTATAGGGGAGGAGACTTGACCTTTGGTTCTACATTTGGACACTCTCAAAGGACCGTACTGGTGCTTTTGCATGTTTTAGGCCATTTACTGCAAATCACATACGTTTTACAGTACAGCTCACCATTTAGCAAAGTATGCCATAACTGGGGATGGGGGCCAGTCTCCCAGCCGTCAACATGTTTGGTCCAGAGACTTTGACTTTGGTGTTCTCTTCTCATCATCAGGTCAAAATGTTTGCTCCTTCAACACTACAGTGCATGACAGGATACATCTGAACCTGATGATCAAACATAGCTGTTGTTAGCATATGAACACATTAAATGTTAACATGCTAAATTTAGCATGACCTGACAGATGAAAATGGTGGTCTTTCAGTAGAGTCTGACAGTGCACTGTTGAGACAGATAAAAGCTAAGCCATGTCTGACTGAGCCTATCAAGCTGAGCCTCCTATGTCTAACACGGACACCACACCAAGAAAAAGCCTTTTAATTGAGATAACAACGTGGGCTTCTCTGTGGCGCCACTCTCACACCAAATGCTACATGTCTTGCTCCACTAGTGGAAAGGCAGCACTAACAAAGTTGTTTTTTTATCCGTCCACATTGTTTAGCATGAGCATGACAACCTCCTGCCCACAACTGGAATGGTTACAGACTAATACAGTCTTGTTAGATTGATAGATGTATTTTATTGCCATTTTATTACCACAGCCATTTTTGGTACATGTCAGTACAGTACAAATCACATCACTGCACTCTAATATAGCTTTAAAAATGATGAAAGCTCTTTTTCCCTCACTGTAAACAGCCACAGGCCTCAGCACATTATCTGTGTCGAAATAAAATCTAACTGCAAAAACTTAGAAACTGCTTAGCATTGGTATGAAGAGATTTAAGTCTTGACAGTCAGCCAATCAGCAGAAATCAAACCAAGATGACAAACACTCGGAAAAAATGGACGGAAGGAAAATGACAATGAGTCTGTGAAACAGTCAAGACTGAAGTACTGAGATCAGTGACTGAAAGTAAGACTGAAAGTAGGTTTTGGAGAGTTGTCAGAAATGTAAAATGTATGTGGTTTCTAGTAAATGGGTTAAATTAATGAGAAAACAATTTTTGGAAAATGTAAATGCTTTTCCAACAATTTATACCTTATGATGACATTTTTTCCTCTTTGTTCTTTTACCGTTTTCTCTCTAGAATTACAACAAATCTAAAATCCAAGCTATTGTTGTGATTCATATACTTTGGGTATAAGTTTAGTTTAGTTTAGTTTAGTTTAGTTTAGTTTAGTTTAGTTTAGTTTAGTTTAGTTTACTGTATGTTGAACACCAGAAACTGTTGAGATGGTCTTGGTTTAGTGGTTGTTAAAATGTGGAAGCAGATTTCCCGTGTATCGCTTGTATTGCTGCAATACCAGCATGAAGCGAACAGCTGTTATTCCACAACAGGCTTCTGTTTTAGTAACATCAGATCAGTCAGCGCTGGAGTTAGAGGCACAGGTTCACAGTTCTGGAAACTTCTCTTCATTCTCTTCTTACAGGAATACAGCAGGAAAAACTTATTCATGTCCTATCTCGGTTTCAAAAACCATCTACTCCAGGATTTTTTCCTTTTCGCATTCAGAGACGTATTTCAAACTTTAAAGGGAAAAAGTGTAGAAAAATAAAGTAATGAGCTTATAAAAGCATTGTCAAATCATCTGAAGGTTTAAATTTCAACTTGCTGCATATAAATTTCACAAGTGTCCATTTCCCTTTATTTATTATGCTCTTGCTATCATCAGACTTTGAGTTTTTCCACACAAAGATAATTAACTGTATCATTTCATAGCGAACTGTACTTTATTCCATCAATTATTTGATACAAAGAGGTGCAACTTCTCTGTCTGAACAATGGACGTCGCTCTTCGAAATTCATTTCAGCAGCTACATCTTACAGTAACACTTAATTTTCTCAAGTAAAGTAAAACAGAGATGGGGGAAAAGAGACGCAACGAGGACCAGCTGCACAAACCCTTCAGTGATGAATTTATTCTCACAGCTCAGATCTAGATCTAGGTCACATCGTCTTCCCCACCTGTTTGTTAGAGCACGGCACAAAGAGACAGACAGTAGGTTTTTCTGGACCCTTGTTATTCAGAAAACTTGAGCGTATACTAATGGCCCGTTTTGGAAATTACCCTTTACACTTTAAGAAGAATGGGTAAAGTAACGTAATAATCATTCAGCAGACACCAACAGGCAGAGTTTGGTTTGGACTTCACTGGTCTGAGGTAAAGTCTGCTCTCCTCTGTAACCATGGTACCCAGGTAAACTAGGCCCACCTACTTTTTGAGGAGTGTTGAGCTCACACTCTGCTAACTTATTAAAATGTGCTGGCAGTCCAGTGTGAACAGGTCCAAAGAGAAAGAGAAGGTAAAGGTCTTAGCAATAAAATTTTGCTGTTAACACTGATTAAAACTACAGTATATAGACATTCTATTTACTACAGTGAATTATATTTATTTATTTATTATATATAGTATATATTATGTGCATTAAAGACGTGCAGGTGTGTTGCTCTCAGCAGTACTAGTGCCTCGGTTCTGGGGATGACATGTTGGTCAGTCCACTCCTTTGTGCTAATTAGCAAATGTTGACAAGTTAACATGCTAAACTAAGATCAAAGTACCTAAGAGCAGCCTCACAGAGCCGCTGGCGTGGTTGTAGGCTGTAAAGTCCTAAATTCAGCCTGACATGAAAGAATCAAAACTGCAAAAATTATTCATACCACTAACACAGTGCACTCCTGGGTCACATTTATGAAAATAAACCAAAGTCAGGTCCACTGACACTTCTAAAAGCGCTCAGAAAGGGAACAAAAAATAAACCCTGAGCTGAAAATGTATAAAGTAATCAAAACAAGCCCCTTTGAAGTAAAGAAGCATGTTTGACACTTTTTCACTTTTCAAGTGTCCAGGGGGGACTTTTCTCATCAAATACAAATCTAAGTGTTACAGGTTGTGACCAAAGTGAGAAGGCACAAGGTCACAGAAAAGAATGAGAGTGAGAAAGGAAGAGGAAAAGAACATCACCAGTTTTATATCTCCAGAGAATGACAGAGACGTAACAGAGTGGAGTTTGAGTTTCACATCAGGTCCCACCTTCACTGTGCGGTACCTCCAGACTTTAAGTTATAAATGCCTGGGCAATAACTCATAAAGGAAAACTGGCCTCATATATTCCTACTCCAGAAGACTCCTCTGTCCCTCAGCGAAATATTTTTAGCCATCAGTGCGGTGAGGAGACCCATGCGTAGTCCCTCACTCCGATGCATTTCAATATATTATTTTATTATTTATTTTAAACCATTGATAAATTATAACAGGAGCTTGTGTTCCACTGCATTCACTGGTCAAAGGTCCAAATATTTCTATGCTTTATTCACATTATGTACCATTTAGCCTCCCAAATTCACACACATTACCTGCTCCCAGGACACTTTGACCACCAGGGGCCTTACCATCTGGTCAGCTAAGAAGACAAGAGGCCCCTGTGATCAGAGGCCCCCAGGCAACAGCTCCACTGTAAACCTGTGTTTGGATAATTACAGTAAAATTTGTTTGTTTGTGTATATTTGGTGTGTGTACATATCTCTATACACACATAGATAATACTTTAGAGCCAAAACAAATGGTGAAATCTGTTTCTGAGAGTACTACTACCGCTTTTCTGTATCTCAAAATCTTTTCATAACTACCAGTATGTTTTAGCATGACAGCCATATACAGTACTGGTACGTTTACCCAGTAGATCACATATAATAACAAAACCGTATGTGGTAAATGCACCTGAATGCGGTGGCAAATTACTATATCTGCTGTACCAGTGGGAGTTCTGGCATGTCAGCTCACATTAAACGCAATATCTAACATGTCACTTACTCACTTAGACTAATATCTGTGTCCAGATATATTCATAGATATGTCCTGCTAAAGCTCTCAATCACAGCACTGTTCACACTGGTCATGCCTGAAGTGTTACAGAAAGAGTAAACTTTAATCACTCTGACTGGACCTTTGTTAGAAGTCAAACAGCTTTTTATAAACACTAAATGTTAATAGGCAGCGAGCAGAGTTTATTGTATCAGCTTGGAGCAGAACGTTCCTGTAGAGAACGAATACTGACTTGAATTTCTGCTTCGAGGGGGAAAAAATGTCTGTGCCCCATAAATATCGTCTCCCCCTTGGCTAGTTCAGGAAGTGGTGAAGGACAGATACTCCCCTCAGAGACCCACGAGCTCACAGAGCTCAACCAAGAAACACACACACACACACACACACACACACACACACACACACACACACACACACACGCACACACACACACATACACATACACACACACACACACACACACACATACACACACACACACACACACACACACACACACACACACACACACACTGAAACGAGTTCCCAAATTTGTGCCATTCGCAGAAAAAGTCATCACTAACAAAAAATTAAGACTTCGCCATCGTCCACCTCCATGGTTACTCGTCTCATATCCTTTGAAACTTGAAGCACACTCATTACAGAACTCTCACATGGCAAAAGGATAGCGGTTTTATTTTGTTTGATTCCCAGGCTTTTTTGTTTGTATAAATAATCTCGCATACAGAGTAACACTGGTGTACCACCAGGTCCTGCACCCTGGGAAAAGCCTGGAAAGTCAACATACAGGTTTACTTGGCTCTGTTCCCTGCCTCTGTCCCTCTCTCTCTCTCTCTCTCTCACACACACGGCAGCGTCAACATTTGGGGTTTTACATGGGCCCCGGCAGAAGAGGAAGCCAGCAGCAGAGGTTCAGAGGGTCAAGAGGGACTGAACATTTCACCAGCCAACCACCAAAAACAGTCCCGGATCTGCTGCCCTAAAGGTACAAAGGTCTGAAGTTTGCAAAATTACATCTCTTCTTCCTCTCAAATGTAGGTCATAATCTTTGTTAAACTGTGTGACTTAATGTTGATCAAAATGTGAAATGTAATTACAATACTTACATATAATTAGAACAACAATGTGACAAGTTAATTTGCAACTTTGACACACTATGTTAAACAAATGACATCAAAATGCTGAATGCTGGATTCATGATCTCACATCTACTCACGCCTCGTGCTCTAAATTGATGTAAGTTATAATCAGTGCACAGTAACAAGGCACAACAAGAGTCTGTATTTTCCTTTCTTGTTACACAGCAGTGACTGTCGGGATTATCCAGTCCATCGCTGCAGCACTGTAACTGCTGCTTGCAAGCCAGCTTGGCTCTGTGAGCTAAATGCTAATGTCAGCCTGCTAACATGCTCTTTGTGATGGAGCTAACATGCTGATGTCAGCAGGTGTGATGTTTACCATGTTCACGAAGTTATTACAAACCATCCTCAGAGGGGCAAATCTACCATCCAACAGCTGTTCAGACATTTAACTCAAAGCCAAACTGTGAAGCTCATGTTGGGTTAAGAGGAAAAGTCATTAGGATTCGCCACAAGAATATATTAAATTATATTTCACAATATTACAGTTTCAGAAGCAACTCATCAACCAATTTTAATTGCTTCACAGTTCCCTGCAATTTAGGGAGGAATGCAATAATGGTATAAGGGTATGTCAAAGGAACCACAGATGAAAATTGGCTTTTAACTCTATCTGGTGGAATAATGGAGCACCCAGTGGTGCACAATGTACCTGGACCAGTTCCAGCCTGGGGACTCTGTATCCCTCATTGTCTGCCTCTCAACCTCTCACAAGGGAAGAAAACGCACAAAAATTATTTTAAAATAGTCTCTAATACCTCAACCCAGAAAGGTGTGTGTGTGAGATCTTGGTACAGGATCTGATCGCTATAGTGTGCCCATGTGCTATGCACCATAACCATCAACATATGCTTCCTATTATATCCTCTTGTTTCTCCCTTAAGGCTGTAACATAGCATCACAGGTATTTTATTTTTATGGGAATGCATGAAATCCAAATCACATTTCCCAATCAGACCCAGGTGGAGCCATGTAAACATACAGCAGTAAAATCTGAGAATAAGGCACACATATGTGCATGTAGGTTTTCACACACACACACACACACTTAACGAAATTTTCTAGACTGGAGGGGAAAACAATCCTCTATTGTCTAGCTTAGACATGACACCCCAGGGAGAAGTTAATTACAGGACATGCATGCACATGTAATGACATACAAGGCAGATTTAAGAGTTGCTCTATGATAGAGCTGGACCCATAAGCAATGGTTTTACTGTAATATAAAACCAAAAGCAAAAAAGCTGAGGTCCTGTGCTGACTCACAAGCTGAGATACTGTACTTATCCATGTCTTTAAATATCACGAATCTTATCAGAAAGTTCTCACTCTCTACCCTCTTTTGTATCATGTCCTGCTGTGTAGAAATTTTTCTTTTACGAGGAGGTCAGAGGTCAAACTCAGGTACAGAGCTGCACTGCAGGAGCCGGTCTGGATTCTGTCTTTAGGCGTCCTGCAACGAGGACATGAAGGTGAGTCCTAAAGGACACACTCTCTGTAATGTGATGACTTTCTCCTGCCCATGTACTATGTAATAAAGCAAAGGGGGGTACTAAAACTATTTTCATTTACATAAGAGAAGCTCAAGCAGGAGCACACCTGCTGTAGTGCCGCACTGATGGTGCCATTAGGGACCTTTAGTTGCCTGAGGACATGAACAGTTGGAGCCAGTGTGCAGGTGCTCGTAAAAGCTACCAGCTGCTGTTTAGAAGCCACAAGGGAGAAAGAAAATGAGAAACGGCAGGAGAGATTCTAGGCCCACTTACCTCACCTGTAAACACTCACAGACAGATTCAGCACATTCAGTGTTTCATCTACCTACTAAATCCACCAACAACATTTCAGCAAAGATTCATAACTGTACATTGTGAATATCGTGCAATGGCAAGGCCCGTGTTTGTTATGTAAGGAGAGTAGCCTGAAATCCTTGACTGGAAATCCATTTTGATTGAATATCCAGGCCCTGAACTTTACAGCTACACTGTCAGATTGGAAAAACACTGGCCCACGCCAAGAAGCCCTTTTTTTTTTTTTCATTTCCCCCGTTAAAGCAGATGTCCATCCTCAGCACACTGCTTAAACCAAGAGCATTGGTCAATTCAACTACAACAAGAAAGTGCTTTTTAAAAAACTTCATCAGGAAAAGTACATCTGGAGGAAGAAGCACTTGGATCTTCTACTTAAAAGTAAAAAGTATGAATATAAGAATGTAAAACTTACTAATAATACTGTATATGGCATTATTAGATTGAATAAACTGATGCATCAATGTGTAATTAGCATTTTACTGTTGTAGCTGGTTGAGGTGGAAAAAACGCAGTAAGTCTTCAAATCAGAGAGACAGAGGCGTGGTGAGATGAATAAATGGAGAAGAAAGAAGAAAAAACAAAAGTTCTGCTACAAAAATCTGTTAATTTTTTAACAAACTTTCATCTAATCTTCTTTCTTTTTGTGTGTGAATACTGGATAAGTTGAACAGTTATTTAAATGAAACCATCCAAAACTTTTGTGGGAGAAACATCACTTTAGAGGAACTGCTCACAACTCCTAAACTTCTGCAACATGACAAGGGGTCTCAACCAAAAACTGCTTTTTTTAAATAAGGAGCCACAAGCCAAACAGCTTGGGAACCACTTCGAGTATCTCAAAATTGTATTAAAGTACAGTCCTTAGCTAAAAGTGCTTTAACATTCAGATAAAATTAGTTGAAACAACAAAGCTGACTGTAACAGCTTTACAAAAAGCCCAGCGTTGTCCGTACAGCATGATACGTCAGCAGTGACAACTCATTCATTGCCCAGTCTGTCATTTGTACACAGTGGCAGCCTGCAGCGTGTCATGAGGTCTTTTTGATGTTGAAATATTACCTCAGATCTTCCCTGACAGCCTGCAATTAGGACAGAAAGGGGAAACCGAGAGACGGCGAGGTGGAGAGACAGATAATGAGCATCAGACAGACAAACAGAAAGAGGCTGCTGCATGTAAACAGGGGAGAAAGAATGAAGGATGACTGAGGAAACACACCACGGCCACATGTGCAAACACAGAGTGACTTCTGTGTGTCACTGTGTGTATGCAGCTATCTTTTTGCTCCTTTATAATTATTTGGTTTGGGGATCTATCTGCACTCAGAGAAGGACCACTGACCTGATCTGCCTGCTCGAGCAGCCTGCTCTGCAGTGTGGATCAAAGAGGCCGCCTTATATTCACTTCATTAATTATTCCACAATGGAAAATGTCACAGAACAATTTTCCATTTTCCAGTAAAATTTATGTATTTCCTGTAACAAGCTAAATCACAAGCAATTCAAATTCAGAAATAAGAGCAACAGATGCAGAACATCTTTAGGGCACATGTAACTTAATCCCCCTCAAATGGTAGGTGAGGAGTGAGGTGCTGGTTTGGGCAGGGTTGAAGTTCAAGCATGTGTGGGATGCAAAGTCAACAGCGCAGTATTTTAGGGTTGATGTTCCCTGAAATGCCGCTATTTATACCAAATTACAGCATGCACCTCTGCTGGAGAGAGCGCACAGCTGGTTTTCGCTTGCCAGAAGCATTGATTTGAAAACACTTCCAATCAAACAACGTCAGCGTCGAGTTACAGCTAAAGCTAAGTAAGCACCGGGTGCCTCCAGCGCAGCGTTTTGAATGTGGGGTTGAAATTACAGCCTTTGCTGTGGCGTGTGATTAGGGTCTGTATGTGAGGATGTCAGTCAGCCTCCGAACTCAGAAGGGAAGGGCTGCTAATTGAAATGACATGTTAGAAAGATGCAGTGATAACACACTCCTAATGTGGCTCCATCCCCCCCTTTCATTCTATCTATCTATCCCTGTGTGTGTATGTGTGTGTGTGATTACAAATCAAATAAAATTACATCCAGATTGTGGAGTGATGGCCCCGTGATTGTTCCCTCTCTCTCTCTATTTTCCAACTGTCTGAACATATAAAAAAAATACTGAATACGAGTACATTATCCACTCCCCCCTGACACACCACAGGCATTTCATATATTTCCCTGTCATAAGCAATGGCTTCTACATTCTGCTTTGACAAAGAATTTTTTTAGCCTGATAAAGATGGTTTCCTATTTACCAGCCCAGCGAGCACACAACAAAAGGAACTTAAGGGAAAAATCCACACCCTGATATTCTTACACTGTCATAAATCGTCAGTCTGTGGTGATCGGTGCGTTCCAGGGCTTTAGTTTGCGGTCAGCTTTTGTAAAGTCGCCTTTTCTATTCTGCAGCTTGCTTTGTCTGCTTGTGCTTCCATTACTTTTTCCTTCTCCAGAAACTGGCACTGCGCAGAGAGAAAGTTGCTGAACTCACGAGGAGAGAGGAGAGTGGAGAGTGGATCGCAGAACAACAACAGGAAAGTGAGTTTCTCTAAGTAGGAAAAACATGTTAGACTCCTCGCTCAGATCACAACATGTCATGGTCCTGTGCTGCATTCTGCTTCACCAACACTGCTGTAAGTGAAGAAATGAGTCGTTCTATCTGCTTTTTCACCCGTGGATTTCTCTCTCTTTGAACATAAATATTTAACATCAGTGCCAAACAAAAGAAACCACACAAAACCCTGATGTTGACTCTTGATGTTTTAGATGGATTTTACATTTTGTAGTTGAAGATAATATATAGATATGACATTATGTCATCTACAGAGCAGTTTGTATGCATGCAAAAAGGTAAATAACTGTGAAAAAGTACATCTGAGTTTGAACACTGCTTCTGCACTTTAAGGCAGAATCTCCCTTTAAATGACAGCACAAAAAGACTGAGTTGCATTTCTGTCTTTAGTCTCAGCTCAAAAGTAAAAAGTAGACCTAAAACTATGGGCTGTACACCCTGCCAGCAGGCCTGCAGCACATGATTATATTCATCATCAATTAATCTATAGGTTAGATGTAATGATGATAATGATAGATGACTTAAATTTCCCATTGGAAGTCATCAGAGTAAAAAAAAATCTGTTGTATTCAACTAGAGAAGCATAAAATAGAGACAAGTAGTAAGTCTTCACATTAGAGAGACAGGAAACAATAAATATGACAAAATGATACGTTTAAACTGAAGTTTGCCACTGATTGATTATCGATTGTCTAATGGATTAACTGGCTTATCACTTCAGTTCTACTCATGTTATGAAGGCCCGAGTTCAGGATTAGCCATGTTATTAACAAAAACAAAGAGCAGTCATGTGTATAAATAAAAAAACTTTCCCGTCTCACACACACAAACACACCAAGAATGACCCCTTGACCTCTAAATAACAATTGTTCCACTGATCATCGCCACTTCTCCCGAGTCTGTCGTTGACCGTCCAGGTCATCGGGTGCTGCTTCAAATGTCAAAGCAGTGAGTTCATACATAGTCTTAACTCTTCAGGTAACTCCTCTGTGTGCAGTTAACTCACCAAATAACCTCGGTGAGGCAGAAAAGAGGGCTTCTGTGCAGACATCTGTCACCCACATACCATCTATGTAACACCTACATAACACTGAAGAACATACACACCACCTTCATGACACCAAAGCAGGAGGTGTACTCGAGGGACAGAAATCTTTTTCAAAGCCGTAACTTGAATGTTCGACGTTTCATCAGCTGACCACACTGAACTCGGAGAGAATCTAGGCAACCATAAATGAGTCAGTTGTTTAACTTTTCCAAAACATTCTTCTAACTTCCCCGCCACAATAAAGCAAACAAAAATGCGTGTGAGCTCAGTGCAGTGAAATAAAAGTCGCATAATTTTTATGTGAGTTACACTTCTTTTATCGCTCGTAAAAAAAAAAGGGATTGTTGGTGCCATTGTGAGCAGCGGAGTCATTTGTATGATGCAGTAAACACTGTCCAGACAGACAAAACTGCACTGAATTGATTTCAGCTCCAACATGACTGAAGACGCAGGATTTAATGCGTGTTCCAAATAAGAGTAAATTACTAAAAAGTTGAGGAGATCTGCTTCCTCTTGAGTTTTGATGACTTATAGAGAGAGAAACGTCCATGATTTATATCCTTTTCTTTATCCTTGGTCATTATTTGAAGTGAAAAGGTGTTTAAATGAAGGATTGAGGGTTAATCATGCTTTAAGCCAACCACAGCAAAGTAAAACAATGTGTAATCGCCTCTGTTAAACACAGCTGGATCTGCAGCAGCAGAGCAGAAACAGAGAGAGGAGTCTGAACCTGGCACTGAGTCACTCTGCTGTCCACTCTTCTACTCTGCCATGCAAACTGCAGCCACTTCACACAAAAAGTACATGGAGTTCAAACATGCAAATACGACTATCACAGTGGTATTCTTCAAGGAAACCTCAGGGCGCCGACATAGGTTTCGAGAAAGTTGATCACGGTTTGAAAAACTGACTTTCCCGTCCAAACAAAGGCAAAAAAAATGCAGAAGAAAAGGATAACTTACTTCTGAGATGGTTTTTTTTTCCTTTCAGACCATTTGTTCAGAGATGGTTTTAGATTATTCCAGTGAGAGTCAGACGGCTGGAAGTTACAACCCGAGTCCTTCTCTCTCTCTCTCTTTCTCTCTCTCGCTCACTCTCTGTCGCCTTCACCAGGACTCACTGGGCTGATGTAAGAAACCCCTGCACATAGGGAAAAAAAAAAGGGAAAGGAGAGAAAGAGGGAGAGGGAGAGAGAGCGAGAGAGAGGGAGAGAGAGAGAGGCAGGGAAAAAAAGAAAAAAAAAACAACTTCACATTCTGTGGATTCTTGGGAGCGTGCCAAAGTCCCAGAATTCCACATGCCACACATAAGGTTTCAATTAAGGCCGAATCCAACGCTCAATCAGAAAGCTTTCTTCCTCCTGAAAAGAGCCTTTCTTTTGACAGCTAGAGGCTGAAGCAACCATAATTCAAGGTAATGTTTGTGTTGTCATCGTTTCTCTGTCATTTCAGAACAGATTTATAGGACGTGTTTGTTGCTACTGTCTCAGAAGTTTTGCATTTTAAGCTTAAAATGCTGTAAATACGTGACTTTTAAAATAAAATCACGCTGTATCCCTGTTGAGTTTGATCATATAAAATCCTGATCGGCGGTTGTGTTACAAGTACACAAAAGTCATCAGCTTTCATATGAAACTCACTGGCACCAACACTGCCGTTTGTCACAGCCTTAATAGTCAAACCAGATCCATGAAAAGTGTGAGTCAAGTGTCAGAGAGAGGTTGTCTTCTGATCAAATCATAAAATGTGTTTTGCTGCTGATGTGGCCCGGACCAGTTGACATTTTATTCAAAAGACACTGTGACCTCAGGTTTTTATTTTTTTCTGGTTTCTTGTGTGATGTGTAAAAGCTGCCTGTATTGTTTCCTGATGAGGAGGACGTACTATCCTGCACCAAAGTGGACTGCAACGGCTGGAAAAATTTATTACAATCTAAGGATTTTACTGTCCACTTAAACTGAGATTTTTTTTCAGCTGCTTTTGCAGTTTTAGCGAAGCCAGCACCCTAAAGATGGTAATGTCAACCTGTGAGCCAGTCAGTCTGCCACTTTTTTTTTTTTTTTTTTTTTTTTTGACATTCATGGTACTCAGAGGAAGAATCCTAATGAGTTTGGTGATGACTTGACTTGCCTGTGCTAAAGTGTAGCTTCACATATTTACTAGCATGGCTGCAGACCCTTGGGCTTGTTAGACTTGGGAAGACTTCAGCAGAACTACACATTCAAATTTCATAAATGATTTCAAAGCATCTTTACAAAGATTTGTACACAAACTAGGACGCCCATCAAAATACGCGTTTTTCTGCTAAAGTAACCATACTGCAGTCTTTCACATCGTAATGCAGTTATGGAGCTGGAGAATAAGATAGAAAATGAGTCACAGAGGAGCCACAAAGAATATTTCCTGAATAGCTGCAACAGCGTTGCATGCTCTGGCCCATCTTAAACATAAACCATGTGCTGGAAACTCTGATTCAAGACACCAGGAGCTATAATGTAAAAAACACACGCTGCAGACACAAGCACATGAAACACACACATTCACACACTGTACGCTGATTTGTCATAAAACATACAATATTTATAGTTCTGCATGCACACACACGCACACGCGCACACACAGGCAACACATGCATACGTTTTTCCAAGTAAGAAATTTCTTTAATAAAGATGATATAAATCATAGCTCGTCTTAAAGCTCAATCATGTCTAACCTTCAATGATTACAAGCAGAAAAGAAGCTAATATTATAAATACCCCCCACAGCCCATGTACCATGTACCTTGATTACATGCGAGTATGAAACAGCTTTCTGATGATTTTATCTCAGTCCAACATCGTATAAAAATCACCAGGTAAAATGAGTAGATGGTAATTTCCACCTATAAAGCATCTACCAGTACATATAAAAATATGTCTCATAAGCAAAATAAATAGATGCACCTGCTTCATCCAGTCACTATGACAGGGATTTCGTCCTTCATCTCATGCTGTGTTCAAGTGCTCTTCACGACAAATATGAACTATGAATGACATCAACATACAGAGCAAAGAAAACCTGGCGCTGAAAAGTAAACGATGCACTTGCTCGTTCGCTCATTTTGGACGGGACAGCCTCTTTCAAGAACACATGACATTTGTTATTGCACAGCGTTCATATCACAGTTTCTCCCTGCAACCGTTAGAGAGAGAGAGAGAGAGAGACCTCTCTCTCTCTCTCTCTCTCTCTCTCTCTCTCTCTCTCTCTCTCTCTCTCCTTCATTGTCTAAACTCCGTTCTTCACCAATTCGTGGACTCCAAGCTCGTCGATCATCAGGGCTGGATGAAATTCTCGTCCCTTCACCAACTCTTCAAGACCCTTAAAGAAATAGAGACACCATCAGGTCATTGTTAGTGGGTGTACAGACTGATTATTTCAGGCTGACAGCAGGAGCAGAACAACATCTGGAGCTTCTATTTCATCACATTGCCTCCTTACCTCTCCCCCGTAGGACACCAGAGGGGAGATCTCACATTTGATTGGCAGGTCTGTTCCGTCCTTCAGGCTGCGTTGGAAAGGACAAATTTGGGGAGGACCGGAAGATAAAAAAGAAACAGAATGAGTGATTGTCTCCCGAAAAAAGGCGGAGGGACTGTAGCTGAGAGAAGCAGCTGTGAATCCTTGACACAGCTGTTCTTCTACTGCGGCTTGTGATTAGAGTTCAAAGGCAAAGAATCAGAGCTTCATCGTTCCCGGACACGGCCAGTGATTAGTTCTCTGACCCGTAACAGACTTCCTCTAGAAGAAAACAGATGAACGACAGGTAATGTGTACGTATCTCCACCCAGTGCTTTTGACGAACTGGAGGAACTTTGCGCCACATTACCGTCACTCAGACTGTTTATTTCTAGATAATCATTACAGACGACAATCACTAATCACACGTCAGCTGTTTCAGGTGTTCTGCTGAGCAGCTGCCCACACAGATGTATCATGGGAATAAAGGAAAAGATGAATGATTAAAGAAAAAAGCGCACCCTTTAAGAGGCCGAAAAACATTCATGCGCACCATGAATGTTACTGAAGCACATGCTCATTTATTTCAGTTTTAAAACCAAGCAGGTGGATTTAAACTCAAAGCCAAAGTAGCAAGCAATAATCAGCTGCCCTCGTCGTAACTGCTTCACGCACAAATCAAACAGTTCATCATCTATTGCAGAGTAGCTGTTTCACGTAAAGTGTGACTGGAGCCCATTACCCAGCATGCAATACATTACAAGAGTTTTAGTAGCAACCATCTGAGGGGAAAAGGATCTGTCAGCAGGTCATTATGACTGTACATCATCACTAAGAGGACCCAGGACACTAAGAGCACTGCGTTTTCAGCTGTCCATACTGATCCTCACTGTCATTTCCTTCATCACAGCTGACTGTAAAGAGACAGAAAAATGGCTGCCACCTGGCGTGTTTCCACACCGACTCCGCTTCTCAGCAGTAATGAAGGAAAGGAGACGAGTCGAGGATCAGAAGTAGTGTTAACACGTCCGAGAGAGAGGGAAAGAAAGCCAGAACCCCATCACCATGCACTCAGTACTGCAGGGGGATAATTACTTTCTGCTGCCATCATCTGTGACACTGTCTGCTGCTCCGTCTCTGGAAACATTGCACGGGAAACACAGGAGCAAGACCAAGCATGAGAGAAGGTGAAGTGAGGATCTGAGGCTAAGAGAATATGATGTTTCTAATACAAAACAAAAAAAAAAAAAAAAGCTGGGAACCCATTTCTGTTTTCATGCTCAACATAGAGTGTGCTTTTGAAGTGACATGACCTGCACGGTGGTGTGTTTTAGCCTGCTGGCTGCGCTCACCTGGGTATGGCGGGCACGCGTCTGCCGTTCTCGTCGATGAAGTGGCCCCCGGCATTGAGCACCCAGCGGTGGTGGAGGGACATGAGGGCATGTCTGGCGGTGGTGGGTGTGTCCTTTCCGTCCTGACTGTCTGCATTCTTGAGAGGGGAGAACTCGTCCTCCCTCAGCACTTCGTACACAACAAATGTCCTGTTGGAAACACACATCCTCACAACATCAGCATATAGGCAAAGAACGTCTGCAAAGAGCACAACATGCTGGAATTACCGCTTTTTATTGTAAACATAATAATAAATTCTAAGTTGATAAACGGAGCAGATGCTTAGCAAGAACAAATTTGTCTTGTCTCTGTCCAGCAATCAACAGATTTGGTGAGTTTGAATGTTTTGACATAAACCTAAAGATGAAGTGTTAAACAGTTAACAGAGATTTAGTATCTGATGTTTCATCCAATGTTCCAAAGCATGGATGCATTAAGAAAACTGGATACTGCGTTAGCTGATGGCATCCCCATTCATTTCTATGAAAGCTGCACTAGAAGTCCCTGTTTGTCCGAGATGGGTGATGCTTTTAGCACTTGAATGGCATAAAATAATTAATTAATACAGGCATTCCAAATTTTATTGAGCAAATGGATCAAATTCTGATCATAGATCATTTTACAGTCATTTTGGGTTTGTATGTGAAGCTCAGAAAAATATATTCATTGTTCTCCAGATTGTTCTAATCAGGCCACAAGCTCTATTACGCAATAAAGAGTCACAAATGGTGCATTAGAAGCTAATGAAATATGCCTTGTCAACACTTGGCCGGTGAACAGCCATGCCTGGTGACTAAGACACATATAATATATGGCACGTGTGGCCACACAACAGACCACGAGAGCCTGGACCAAAGAGCGCTGAGAAAGAAAAGAAAAGTAAGGATCTTTCAAAAAAAAAAATCGCTGCAAAGTGAGTCAGCCCATCTGGATTCTGCTAGAGCTGCCAGTCTGCCAGGGCACAACTGCACTCCATCTCCTCAGCAACACCGAAAACTATTCCTCATCCTTTCGACTCTGAAATATAGTGAAAGGAAGCTGGACATGTCTGCAGTGTTTTTCCATCGGTCAGTCAATCATTACAGGAATCCTTTCATTAGATGTAAAGTTCTATTAGTAGTGGCGTGACTCAGAGCTGATGTCATGTAACACTGGAGGAGGTGGAATGAGCGAACAGCTCGTAAACCTCCTTCATCCTCCTGCAGGGAGCTTGGCAGCCCCGGTCTGCTGGACCAGACCTCGGAGCAATGGCATGACTGAGGCTGGTGGACAGGCATCGGGACTGGAAAAAAGGGGTTGGTTGGTGCATGGAAGGACGGATCGAGGGCCAGTCAAACCTCTGGCTCGGAGGCTCGCCAGAAGAACGTATGCAATACAGCCCCCTCTCAAAAGGAGTATAAGATATTCATTGTATTTGTGTTACTTTGATGCCTTATAGTCTGAGGTACGATGCCATCGGCTGACCACTGTCACACACACACACACACACACACACACACTTTCTATCCTCAGGAAAAAATGCACTGTAACTCACTTGGCAAACTGGAAGATGTCAAAGACGAACTTTTCCATTTTAATCCCATTTGGTTTGTCTGGTTTGATTAGTTGACCCTGAGTATCCACATATGGGATCTTCTTCTGGGCCACATGGTGCTGCAGCTCTGGCTCGTACTTCCTGTTAGATAAAAAGAAAGGAAAAAAAAAAAAAAAGACTTTGCTGCACATTTACTGCATAATGATGTTGAGCTACTCTTCGTGCCAGAGGCAACCAGAACCACAGAAAAATGTTCAGCGAGCATTTGTCTTACTGTACTACGTCTCTGAGGAAGGAAAAGCTGAAGAAGTGATTGGCCACGTTTCCTGCGTTGAACATCAGTCGACCGTCAGCGCTGCGCTTCTCTGCAGTTGGCAGGGTGATCTCGCTGTACTCCACCACCTGGTAACGTCCATCCACCTTGCAGACCACACCCACAGCCTCTGTCGGATTGGTTTTCTCCACCACCTGGAAAAATTGATGTCACAAGAAGAATTTTTTGTAATATGGTGAGCAAAAAAAAAAACCAAAACAAAAAACTGTGGCTACAAGGAGAAGAACTGAACTATTCACGCGAAAAATGAATTTATTAAAATGGGACTTGTGACATTGCTCTTAAAAATCTTCCACTTTCTACAGCCAGCAAGTTAAAGCCAACACTGAATGAAAAAAAAAACCCTCTCCCCATCTGTTGGTTCCTAATGACAGAGTTGAGCCCTGATGAGGGGGTTGGTGAGCGGGGTGGGGTGAGGGGTAGGAGAGGGTGGTGAAGCCACATGAACTGTAGTGGAGCTTAGTAATTTATGATGGGAGGGTGGGACTCTGCTCTGATCCGATCCTTCCATCTCTGCTCCACCGCACAACTCATAATGTCAAGCAGGAGCTGGGTCTGGATGATCTTCAGTTGAATATTTCAGTCTATTCTGTGTTAGCTGGAAAATATGGTGGCTACAGTCAGTACGATCAAAATTAATTTCAGTGTCGTGCTGCTAAGAAATATTGTGCTGGTCTGAGTTATAAGAGCTTCAGACGCACTCAGATCTTTCTGCGCATCGAACAGAACCATGACCTGGATGTGATTTTAAAGAAGATATGGGGAAAAAAAACACAGTGATAAGATGAACTGAAAAACCCACGAAACTTGATTTGGTATTTTGATGTAGTTGCCATGGTAAATTTATTTTAAAACTTATGCTGGAGAAACTGACAGAAATAGTCAGACACAATCACATCTTATTGCCCAAGCAGGACATCTTGGACAACACCAACAACAGACTAAGCCCTTATCCCTATGTGTCATTATCTCATTTAACGATGAGGCAACAAAGGCATGTTGCCTAACGGTTGCCAGTCTGCTCTCTGGTCTACTGTCTATTGTTATGTGCATCTCCTATCAGTGGCAACCTTGGCAACAATTTTTACAGCAGCAGGTCCAACTGATATCAATAGCAACAGTCCATAAGCCACTGAAGCCCTGGTCTCTACTAAATCTGCAGAGGAGGCACACATATTGCATTTCTGATAAAATACGCAGAATCACTAAGACACCATTGGAAAATACAGTGAAACAGTTTTGATGGTCTTATAATGCCCATGGAACCACAGATTCAAACTGGGATTTTAGCTATTTATGGAATCATGTATTTTATTTCATTGTCTTTTTTGATTAACTAAATATATCACTCAGGGTGAATCACTGTAACTACAAACAAAACTCCTAAACTTATCTCTCACTGATGGACCTGCTCTGTGAGTCTCCTCCCAACTATTTATTCCACGTACAGTTTGCTGGCTGTGCTGATACATGTTACAAGCCAAAAAATAAAATAAAATAAAATAGAGCAGATTATGAAAAATCTAAGAAAAGTTCAAGTTAATCATGAAAGCTGTTTATTTGCTAGTGGAAAGGTTTTCACTTCAACCAATGCACCCTGAAAAGCCTTTTTCCTTCTCCAAAATGAGAGTACACTCTGTCCAAAGAAACTGCTTAGGAAAAAGTGTCATCTTCTCAAAGCACTCGTGTTATCTGAGACCATGATGAAAAGTGAAGGAAGTTTCTGGGCTCAACCCTCAATTTTCCTAGAAAGCTTTAATGAATTTATTCGCTCACGGGACTACGGGAGGAGACATGGTGGCCTGCATCTCCACCCAGTGGTGAGCTGTGGACGGTGCAGCTGTGAGGGAAAACTGAACACACCTTTTAAAACAAGGCCGCCACACACTCAAAAGATATGAATCAGCATCCGTCACCTTTCAGTACTTCCTGGAATTAAAAACAAAAACTAGACTGACTGATCAAACTGGATCACATTCACTGAGGCTTGTTAACCTGAGATCAGCTGAAAAAAAGACAGCTACAGACAGAGGGAGGAGGAGGTGGGACAAACCTTAGCGCCACAGTCCGCTCCCTTCTGCACGCAAAAACCAACAAAGGCGGGGTCTGCCACTTTGACCAGGATGTTATCTACACAATACACATGGATGAACTGGATCCCCCTCCGCTCCATGTCGTCCATGATGCCCTGGTTCCCCAGAGCTCTGTAAAGACCCCCATTCCCATCTGAAAAACATACACAGACATACTTGTCTGAAACAGGAGAACTCCACTTGGCGAATAAGACAACTTGGAGACCAAAGTGCATCATAAATGGAGCCAAACATGACAAATCCTGAGGGACCTTACCAGGGGCCATGGAGAGTTTTCCTTTGTCCTCCAGGATGATCTTGCCGTTGTAATCCATGGCTGGGAGCATGCCCTGCTGGAAGAAAATAATGTCGTTCTTGTCTAAGCCAAAGTAGTTATGTTGTGAGAAGAAGTCCTTTGTGGACTCCATTGTCCTCCCGCTGGTCATGATGTACCTGAAGGCAACAGAGAAGGAATTTAGCACTGATTCAGCTGTTTTTTTTTCTATTTTAAAGTAGTAATTCAAAAGTAAAACAAGTAGCTGAGGGAAAGGGGGATATATGCTTAGGAAAACCCTGTAAACTGACGTCATCCTAAGCCAGGAACATATAAAGTTCAAGAATATGACAGACAATAAAACAGTAACAAGTTCCTTATAGAATCAGACCTGCTGAGGACAGTGTCATTCTACCATTTCTGACATAAGCTACAGTGACTGTTAAGCCCTAAATACAGTGTTATAAAGACTTTACGCACTCCACTGCCTTCCTGGTATCTCCTATCTTTCACAATTTCTCTGCTCCACAGGGAACTAATCCATTTCCAGTAACACAGCTCTCTTGATTGAGCTTCGTTTGATGCTCACTGAGAGTTGACCCAGTTAGTTAACATGCAAACACAACTGGGGCAAATGTTTTTAGCTCTCATTACAAATAAAGAGACAGCATTTGGTAGCTTAGATCTGTTTATTTTTCTCAAATAACGCAGCAGATTCAGCTGACATGCACAGTAACTAAAACGCCTTAGTCATCTCTTCCTAAATAAACTCCCAAAGCATAACACGATGTCTTACCAGGGAATACAACACTTGATTTTGTGCTTCTGCTCGGCCAGCTGTTGCAGCTTCAGAATGCGTTCGGCTTGGATCTGAAAGAGGGTTTTGTGGGACGGCAGCCCCACGTCGTACATCCCTTTGGGGTAAGAGACCCCCAGTCTGGTTCCCTGGCCTCCAGCCAGGAGCAGAACCGCCACTTTACTCTGAGCGATGCAGTGAAGACCTGAAGGGGCACAGAGCAGAACAGTTCAAACTGTCATAAGCAGTAGCACTAAGGTCAGGCTGCTTAAGAATATGTGTCCTTTAAAGTCTATTTAAAACAGTGAAACACATTTATGTACTGATATGATGGAATATGATCCCGATTTACGAGCGCAATTTCTAATCTTTTGTGATGGCCATAGTGTATTTGTATTACATTAATAAGAACATCTTAGACAAATAAGAAACTTAAACAAAATATTCATGAAATTTATTAAATTATCGCCCACATTTTATGACTAGTCCAACAGGACTTTGACAATATGACATATTAAATTAGCCCTGAACTGAAATCTAATAACCCCGCCTGAGTCTCTGATTGCCTTTATCGTGGTTCACTGGTTCACTGGTTTTTAATGGTTCCAGTTTATCTTACATAAACTGCTGTTACGTGACTTCATATCCACACTGTTTCTACTTGTTGGTGCCAAAAGACAAGGTTTATATCCATGTACTGGGCGGGCCTGCTAGACTTTGACTACTCTCCCAGACCTACACACACACACATGCACACACACACACACATATGCACACACCACACCCAGTGCGCAGATTTGGTCCCAACAAAGCAGGGTGACCTCATGGATGAGGGTCAAGCAGCAATTCTATTTACGTCAGACCCAAATCAAAACCAGATGTTCTCCGCTGCCCACCCCTGCTGTCACCCTCCCCCAGGAAAAAAACATCCAGCAGACTCACTAAATGATCAGACCCCCACTGCAAAGGGGATTGCGCAAAACACAATGAACAACCCAAGTTGACTTACTCATATTTCAAATTTACACTGGAGAGAGAGAGAGACTGGGAATAGTTTGTCAATTTAGACAACCACACAGAGGGCAAATGGGGAGTTTCTGATGCTACTCAACTAGGACTTTACAATAAGCTATTACATAAGGTTTTTTTTTTTTTTTTTAAAGGCCTACCTCTGGCAGTCAACCCTCTGGAAATATCGGTAATACATGTTGTCAGAATCCCCACAGACCCTTCTAAACATCATAGCATCTGGGTTGCCATGAGATGTTAATCCCCTCTAGGCCTCCCAGACCAATACCAGGAAATCTTTCCTCCCTCTTACCTGAAAGGGAACACTTTATATTTAAAAGCAGGTCAACAACAAGAATTAATAATTGGCCTGCGGTCTCTCCAGAGGATATTGTACCTGCAGTAACCAGGCAAGTCTTGTTTAACAGCTGGTAACTACTAACAATTCTAACTTTCCTACTGTACTAACATTGTAATAAATCCAATGAAAACAAATTCTCCCACCCAAAAAAGATCCTCTTTTGTTTCCTCATAAAATACAGCACTGGCCACATAAAGCTTCAGATAGTAACTGTGTGAATAAATATTCTGGGGGTAGAAACCCTTTTGATGGAGCTCACCTGTGAGCTCCCAGTCTTTGAGACTCTCTCTGTCCCTCGTCACACTCCCTAGCACCTCCCGGGGCACCGGCTCCATGCGGGCGTCCATCTTTTCCTGTTTGCTGCTGTTGGACGTCTTCATGGCGTTCCGGAAGAATCCATTGATCTCTTCAAAGTCCATCTCCTGAAGATCACGGGTCAAGCTGAGCTGCTCCTCAGTGCTCAGCTCCCCCCAGAACTGCAGGAGGTGAGACTGGCTGGCTTCAGCCAACCTCTGGGTGAGTCCGCTGGCGCTGGGGTCCATGATCAGCAGTGCTTCTGATTAACTCTGCCACACTGAAGCACAGATGAAAAGTGGTAAGCAGAGCTGTGGCTACAGCAGATGACACCAAGATTTACTTTACACCCTTAGAAAAGCTGTTTTTTTAGGATGATTATAATTTTTTTTTTTTAAACTACATTTGATAATATGTCGGAGGGCAAACTACATAAGCTCATTTATAACGAAAGGAAGTTGGTGTTCCTCGCCAGAGTTACTCCTCTGGCACCTGGCCATTATGAAGAGAGATAAGGTGAGCAGGGTTTGGCTGATGGCTGGTCAAAAACATTTAGGTGGGTGGAGTTCTTCTGCTGAAAATTAAACTAATGGCCTTAGTATTTCTACGATACTCCCTGGCTACCACTGGTAAGACTCGCACAACCGGTGACAGTAAAATGCAACACCCAACGTGACATTTGCATCTTGAAGTGGAACTATGGGTAAAACCATTACAGAAAGCAACTCCTGGAGCGATAAAGTGCTCCCTATGTTTCAACCAGCACCCACAGTGACCAGGAAATCATCACGGTGTTACTGAAGGGTCCTTTGAGCATTTGAATGGGAAGCCGAGGACTAAAAACACTGATAAAACATTCAAACTTCACGCTTCCAGGAGGCTGTGTCAGGTCTTCCAGGGGATTTTGAAGTTAAGGCAACTCTGCTCACCATAACACAGCAAGCGTGGCTCATTAAACTCGCGGCGGGTACATTTTCAGAATTAGCGTGGTGTAAAGAGACAGACTGCTGTTACTAAGCCCTACTACTAGTAGGGCACGACTGTTTCGGCGTGTATCGTTAAGCTAAGTTACATGTCTCAGTCACAGTGGTTAGCCGCTGTCTCCAGCCGGAGCAGCACACGAATGACAGCGGCAACGACCAGAGCCGAGCAGACACGAGCAGCTACCGGGCTAACCATCAGTCCAATGAAAATATATATATATATATTTTTTAATGAATTGAATGTTAGACTCTCACCTCTCACAGGAGCTCCTCTAGTGTTTAAGACCATTAATACCAGTGGTTGTGAGGTTTCTTGAACTGGTTACAACGCCTCCCACCCGGATTACACCTCCTGCTGCGTCACGTTTGACGTGGCACTAGCGGCGGCGCTGACTGTGTGCGTGTGCTGTGCTGCTTTCAAGTGCTCCTCGTAAATGAAGTTAAATCGAGAATTAAATTTCTCCATATTTTTGTACTCAACAGAAGTTGGAATATGCTGTACTGTGATTTTATCTTGGGGATGAATAAAGTATCTATCTATCTATCTATCTATCTATCTATCTATCTATCTATCTATAGCCACTTAAATGATCTCTTGGGTTTGGGCTCATCACAGGGCCTGGTCTGCATGGGCTGAGCTACTCTCTCCCACTGAGTGAGGATGGCCTGTCGGGCCCCAGCCCACTTTCCCGGCCCTCTCAGACAATACTGGTATGGGGTACCGGGGCCGAGCATCACGTTTAGTCCCAGCCTGGGATCGGTCAGCAGCAAACCCCCACCAGCTCTGCTATCTCATCCATGTAGCTGACTATCTATGAGAAACTTTGAGCAGAACCAGGCTCTGTTGGGTTTAAATGAGGGGGATGGGGGATGGGGGGAGGGGGGGTTGTAAGGGAACATGGATGTGGGGGTGGGGGCGGGTAGGTTTTGGGGTAGTGAGGGAACTGTAGCCTGTAGCCGAATTCAGCTCAGCCACCTGCTGGAGATTGCTAGTTAAATTGGGATTTAAATTTGTAGTCAGAGGTGGAACATAACACTGCGTCAAGTACTTCTTTTAAGCACAGTTTATCATGGACTGTTTCAATTTTTTTTTTCGCTATTTTATCCTCTGCTCCACTACTATTGTGTTACTGATTACTTTTTAGATGAACATTTTATATTTTAAAAGCAGCTCTTAAAATATATAACACATTATTAAAACTTAAACCAGTGGTTCCCAGTCTTTTTGGCTTGTGACCCCATACAAAAACACAGTGTTTTAACAAATCGACACATTTACATAAACTTCTCACGTGATTTCATTTAATTAACTATCTGAGGCCTAAAAAGGCTTAACGATAAAGCAAAGGTAAGGAAGTTCCATTAATCAGCTCACAACCCTTCAGATTTATCCTGTAACTTTTTGGAGGGAGACCTGACTCCCAATTTGGGGACCAAAGTATCTATATGAAGTATCTAAAACTAACTTCACGCCGACCAGTTACAACATAGCAATGCTACTTTTGTCCTAATGCAACAGAATGAGCAATCTAACAATTAATATAATAATACAGTATATATCTTATTATATAATAATTTTGTTGTTTTTATTTTTACTAAAATCTTTAAAGGCAGGGCTTTTACTTGTAGTGTTGTATTTATTGGTGCTTTTACTTAAGTGAGTACTTCTACACCTGCTGTCAGAAAATAAACTTACTGAGAATGTTGATATTCTATTGCTTTCTGAACTGTTCCCAATTTTAATACATTATAAAACTAAATCTGTAATCTCTAAATAATTCAAATTTCTCATTCATTATGTAAGAAAAAAAAACAAATCAAGAGAATTTTTATTATCTTTCTTACTTATTTTATCTTTGAAAAAGAAAATACCATTTGCATTAAGGCCACAGTGACCTTGACCTTTGACCTCTGACCTCCACAATCCATCAATGCATCCTTGAGTCACAGTCAACATTTGTGCAAAATCTGAAGAACATCCAGACATAAGATGAACAGTGTATAAGTCTACCTAGTCAGGTGGCACAGTGAGAAAAGTCTGTCCATCTGTCTGTCTATCTGTCTATCTATCTCAGTTCTTGACCGTGACTGCTGAAGGTCATCCCAAAAACTTTAAACATGAACTACTCAAGACAGTCATTCTTGTTTTATATAAGTAAAAGCATCAAGACCATTGTTTTTTTTTTGGGGGGGTGGGGTCATTTATTAATTGATTTATTTGGGGGCTGGGGAGGGGGTTGGGGGGTGGGGGGGGGTCCCACAAGAGCAAGCACTTGGCGACAGTGGCAAGGAAAAACTCCCTTTGTTAGGAAGAAACCTTGAGCAGAACCAGGCTCTGTGTGGGTGGCCATCTGCCTCGACCAGTTGGGTTGAAATGGGGTGGTGGGTAGAGGGATGGGGAACATGGCGGGTGGAGTGTTTGGGGTTTGGGGGGGTGTTGGGGTTGTGTGTGTGTGTGTGTGTGTGGGGGGTGGGGGGGGGGGGGGGGGGTGGAGGGGGGTGGAGGGGGGGTTGAGGGGGGGGGGGGTTGTGGGGGCGTTCAGCCTCAGAGGTCAGGGACGGAAGAGCCGGAGGAATCGTTTTCTCAAAGATTTCTTCTTCTTTTTTTTCGGTTCCTCCTCTTCCAACTCAGTCACAGTCAGATTTTTTAACTTCTCCATTGCCTCATTCTTTAATTTTTTCTCCTTCTCTGTTCTTGTCGTCCAAAGCATCTCCACTAGCCTGCACATTTCTTCACGCCACTGTAGCCTTTCCTTGTCCAGGTCCTCCTGCGCCATGAGCAATTCGGCCCTGAAGTTGGAGGTTGCCAGCGTTTGCTCATCCAGGAGGCGGGACCTTTCCTTCTCCCATTCATTTCTTTGTTTTTCAAGGTCCTGTGTAAACTCAGCCTTTTGGTTAGAGGTTATCTGCAGCTGTTCATCCAGGATGCGGGACCTTTCCTTCTCCCATTCCTCTCTTTTCTTCTCCAGGTCCTGCGTAAATTCGGCCTTAAGACTGGAGATCACCTGTGATTGTTTGACCAGGATGCTGGACCTTTCCTTCTCCCATTCCTCTCTTTTCTTCTCCAGGTCCTGCGTAAATTCAGCCTTAAGACTGGAGATCACCTGTGATTGTTTGACCAGGATGCTGGACCTTTCCTTCTCCCATTCCTCTCTTTTCTTCTCCAGGTCCTGCATAAACTCAGCCTTAAGGTTAGATGTCACCTCTGATTGCTCATCCATAAGGTTGGACCTTTCCTTCTCCCATTCAGTCATTTTTTTCTCCAGGTCCTGCATATACTGTACCTCCAGGCTGGAGACTGTCTGCAGTTGCTCATCCAGGACATGGAGCCTTTGCTTCTCCCATTCCTTATTTATACTCTCCAGGTCCTGCATAAGCACAGCCTTGTCTCCCTCCCACTGGCATTGTGACTTTTCCAGGTTGTTTTCAGCCTGTGCCAGTGCAATTTTGATTTTGGAGATTTCCTCCTCCTGTCTGGCTAGTGAAGCTTCCGCCTCCTTTCTCTTCTCTGTCTCAGCTTTGAGAGCTTCCTCTAAAGCCTGTATTTTTAGGGCAGCATCTTTTACCATGATGTCCTTTTGTTGCAGCTCGGCAAAAAACGTCGCCATGTTATGGTTTACATGAGCTTCTCTATAATTGATCTGTTCCTTCAACCTTGTCAGCTCAGTGACCAACATGGCCTTTTGTCTTGCCAGGGTGCATATGGTGTCATGCTTCTTGTGCATGAGCGAGTGAAAGCGTTCTAGCTCTGGTTCTGTTATATAATACAATTGTTGAGTCAGTTCTTCAGGCACATCTTGTGGTGTTGCTTCAGGCTGAGGTTGTGGTGTTGCTTCGGGCACATCTTGTGGTGTTTCTTCAGGCTGAGATTGTGGTGTTTCTGCAGGCTGAGGTTGTGGTGTTGCTACGGCCTGTGTATATGTTGCAGGTTGCATTTTTTTGTACACTGTAAATCTTTCCAGTGGTCTTGCTGCAGGCTGAGTTTGTGGTGTTACTGCAGCCGCCATGTTATGGTTTACATGAGCTTCTCTATGATTGATCTGTTCCTTCAACCTCGTCAGCTCAGTGACCAACATGGCCTTTTGTCTTGCCAGGGTGCATATGGTGTCTTGCTTCTTGTGCATGAGCGAGTGAAAGCGTTCTAGCTCTGGTTCTGTTATATAATACAATTGTTGAGTCAGTTCTTCAGGCACATCTTGTGGTGTTTCTTCAGGCTGAGGTTGTGGTGTTGCTACGGCCTGTGCATATGTTGCAGGTTGCATTTTTTTATACACTGTAAATCTTTCCAGTGGTCTTGCTGCAGGCTGAGTTTGTGGTGTTACAACAGGCTGAGCTTGTTGTGTTACTGCAGCCTGAGGTTGTGGTGTTGCAGTGGCCTGTGCATATGTTCTAGGCAGTGCTTTTCTAACCACTCTAGATTTTGCCTGTGGTGCTGCTACAGCCTGTGCATGTGTTGCAGGCTGTGCTTTTTTAATCACTGTAAATTTTGCCAGTGGTGTTGCTGCAGACTGTTTCTTGGTTTCCACGGCAGCCTTCGCTTCCATCTTCACTGCAGACTGTCTTTTTGTCTGTACTGCAGGCTGTTGTGGTACTACAGTCAATGCAAAGCGGTTTCGATGAGTTGAAGGTATTTTGTCCTTCTGTCCCTCCTTTGTGTGGCGTTTCACAATCCCCTTCGGCTTTTCAGTCTTTGCTGGTTCCATTGATGGTGCTTTTCCAACAGTCCTGTCCTTTTCACAAGGAATTTCTGGAGTCTCGTCTTATGCGTTTCCCACTTGTGGTCTTGCAAACAAGATTTGAGCTCTCACTGGTTCACAATAGGGACCAAGTTGTAAAAGTGATAGTCTATATACAAAGTGTGTTTATATAAGTACTGTCTGTGATGATGTCATGATGTCACATCATCACTTCATGTGTCTTTGATCACTTTCCATGCAGTCAGTGAGTCTATTGGTTCTACTGGTTTCTGAATTCATTCATTTTTGAAACATGCATTTTGTGGTTGTTTTGAATTGAATTGCATTATATCAAGAGGTGTTTCAGTTCTTTTGTCCGCCCTGTTTATATGTACAAAGGTGGCTACACCTTGTCTTTTCTTCTCAAGAAAACAAACTGACTTTCACTCCTGAGGTAACAGTGGCTTCCACCTTGTAGAAGTGTAGATAAGTGTACTATAGTTTATAGATCTTTTTTTCAGATGCATTTCAGTGAACAAATAAACAGTTTATCTTGAAATATGAGCTGCCTCAGTTATCGCTGGTGTGCAATAACCTTGCATTAATATGGAGAGATGTATAGTGTGGTATGCTGTTGAAATGTCCCTGTTATTTTCATCTTAAAGGTGTGAAGCACCTGGTTCTGTAGCAAGTTTCTTGTGTTATTAAATTTGATACTCATAGTATTGCATTTATGTTTGGCTGTAATGTGATTTGTGTCATAAAAATAAGGGTTATAGTTGGCTAATTCTGATGTATACGTTTTAAGTTCACAGTATAGCTTTACAATAAGCTAACGAGGCCACTCTGCACCCAGATCAGAGTCAGAGTGGTTCAATATTTGTTTTTTGTTTGTTTTTTTCCAAAATAGTAAAACATATTTTTCTATTCTGAGTTTGCTTTTTCAAAATATTTCAGGTCTCTTTACTGACATGTAGCTCAGTACAATGATTAATCTCATGTTCAAAACCAAACATTTCATACAACATGCCAAAACTATAAACTCAAATGTTACTTTGAAAAACTTTATTTCTCATTCAAGCAGCCATGTTACTATATTCTTGCATGCTCTGCCCACAGCACTTTGCTTCATTAAGGCACATAACCAGGCAGCTTACTGAGGAGATCTGAAGAATGAGGGAGGAGAGAGGAGAGAGGGAGTTTCTTGTAGCAGAAGCAGCACAGCAGGGTAACTCCTGAGAAAATCACTATGATGCTCAGTCTAGAAGAGGGTTTGGTTTCTGGTTCTGGTACCACTCTGGTCCTGAAGGGTTGAACCACTCGCTCCCACTGAGTAAGAATGGCCTGACGGGCACCAACCCACTGGCCCGGTCCAGTCAGACGGTACTGATATGGAGTACCAGGACCCAGCAAAACCTGAAGTCCCAGTCTGGGGTCCTTCATCAAGAGCGACAGTATGTTTGGTCGAACCCCTACCTGCTCTGCCAGAGAGTCCAGGTAAGGCATGTAGTCCACCTGGAGGGGGTTAAGCTCAGAGCAGGAAAACCTGAAAGAGGAAAACAAAACAATTCTAAAAACAAAACCAGTTACAAGCGTTTCACAAAACAATTTAGTCAAGAGGTAATTGGTCAATTAATAAAATGGTTAAAATACTGACAAGAGTTGAGTGGGATAATCATCATCATCATCATCATAATGTGTGTGGATTGTGTTCACAACATTAGAGTAAAATTTTTTTTTATCATCATCTTATGGGTTATGGAGTGTGAAGATATGAACAGCTACCTCTGGTGCATTGTTGCAGAGTCTCTCTGAATTTCCTTCACCATGGTCTCTTCTGAGGGGAGGGTTGATGAGCCTGCAGGGGAAAAAAATCTGAGCACATCAAAATACAGAGACAAAAACCTAGAGAAGAAGATTTATACCTGCGCGTTATGGGGTTTTTGGCATAGTTGTAACTACTGAGGTGCTGCTATTCATAAGTGCAATACCTAAAAGCGTAATAACTTAATTTTTGTTTTAGCACAGCTACAGTATGTTATCAAAAAGAGGTTCACGTCTCATACCAAATATCTTAACATCATAAGCGTCTATGACAGAACAGCTAAAAAAGGGGTTTTCTCTGTCATCCAAACTTTTGTTGTCAATAGACCTTCATCCTAATACCAATACATAATTCTTCTCACACTGTCAGCAAACATGTAGAAACTCAGGCGTGCTTCACCTTTAAAAACTTTTGTAGCCCAGCGGGCCTGCATCTCAGCCAGTGGGTTGACAGCCCCCAAGGCGTTGATGAAGCCCACCACTGCCAGCGTTGGATGGCTGAGTCCAGGAGGGAACACATGTTTGTAGAGACGCAGCCTGTAGCCACTTTTAGCCTGCAGAGCTGAGGGCAGGAAGGGGAAGCTGTAGTTGTACCCTGTGGCAAATACCACCACATCCACCTGTATGACACAAATGCAAACATCAGATGAATACGAACCTTAACAGGGAATCCAAAACTGGATGCTGCCATATCACACTTTTCCCCATTATCTGACATGGATCAGAAACATGATTCACAGTCTAAGAAATGTACACACCTTGTTTATGGCACTACCATCAACAAAGACCACACTGGACCCACAGAACTCCTTCACGTTTGGTTTCACCTGAACACGAGCTGAGATGATCCGAGCCGGCAGGTCGTCATTCACAACAGGAATCCGTGCAAAAAATCTGCCACAAGAAAACCACCAGCACATCACAAACTTTACGTAATGACCACACAGCATCTTAAGTCGCACAAATAACAAAATCACCAGCGTGATGTTTGTTCTGCTCACACTTTTATACTGTGGGGTGTGATGAAATGATGGCCTTTTGTGTCGTGCACTTGAAAATAACCAATGAAAACTTGACCACACAGTGAAATAAAGATGTTTATCTACAAGTGTCTTGTTACCCGTGTTTTGGTTTCAGGCCATATAGTGTGTGGTCAAACGCTTTGTTCAGGTTTTTCTCCACCATCTTGTTGATCCTTGAGGGAAACAGTTTCTGTATCATCAAATCCATTCGAGAAGTCCCAACGAGGTCAGTCGGAAGTCCCCCCGGTCCTACACGGCTGACAACCCACGCTCCGCTCCTGGTACTCAGGTACACCTGCGGGTCGGGTCAGACCAGAGAGGATAAATGTGAATGAGCTTATCATCTTTTACACTTTCAGCTTCAAAATTTTTTTTAATCTTACAGTCAAAGGTAGAGTTGACTTGACATAAAACAGCACTGCTCTATTTGAAATAGACCCAACAGTTAGTGTTCTTAGAGTACTTCAGTACCTTCTCAGCAACTCTACTGATGTCCACAGCAATATCACCTCCAGAATTTCCGATCCCAATCACCACCACTCTTTTCCCCTGCATCCCTTCTGCATTTCGGTATTCCCAGCTGTGGAAATATCTGCCTTCAAAGCTCTCAATACCTGGAATGGATTAAGAAAAAACATAATGTATCGTCCATGACAATATATCTATTATTCTTTTACACCTTGTTGTATCCTGATTTATGTGGAGGTGGAGCAAGAATGGAAACAGCTACAGTGTGGCTTTTGCAAATGTGACATGAAATACTGTATATTATGATTCCTGGTACCTTTGAAGTCTCTGAGCGGTAGGTGAGGCTGGGTGAAGTGTCCAGTACAAACTATTACTGCGTCAAAAACATGAGTCTCCCTCTGACCCCCTTCCCTCTCGGTCTCCACTTCCCACTGGCCGGTCACAGTAAAGTCCGGAGTCTGCCTCACGCTGAGCACGGTAGTCTGACACACACACACACACACACACACACACACACACACACACACACACACACACACACACACACACACACACACGCACGCACGCACGCACACAATGTTGAATACACTGCTCTGTATCTCTATGCTAACATGCATATGGCATGGTATTTATATTGCAATACTAAAAAAAAACAGTTTGTAAAAACTGAAAAATGTAAACACCCTCACCAACAAATTTTTAGCTATAACCAGAATCACAATCTATTATTTGTGTCACATTATTGAATATATTTCTCTTTTTGGCTACATGTTAAAAAAAAACACAACAAAAATTGGCTGGTCATTTTATTGGCTTTACAAACAAAGCTGAAGACCACTAACCTGGAGCTGTATGTGTTGCAGCAGATTGAATGCCTGGGCGTAGAGGCGCAGATACAGCAGCACCTCAGAGTGGTGCATGTTGTTAGGGAACTCAGCAGGAGGAGGGAAGTCACTGAAAGACATCATCTCTTTGGAGCTGTTGATCACCACCGACTCATAGATGTTGGCTCGTCCAGGCTCTGGCTTCTCCTAAGCATGACACGATCAACAAAACCTTAACTCACAGTACATTCATCAGCAAAAGTATATTCATCAGCAAAAGCAAAAGTAGGAATCTGATTAGTCAGTAATTTAAAATTTGATCATATTGGCTTTTTTTTTATTGTATTATTGATTTCCACTGTAAGCTGTGATCAGTCTTGTATGAAAGACTTTTTGTGTAGAATTTTGTGTCTTTTTTTTACATGTGTGTTGGCATCCCATCTCAGGTTAGCATTTCTCAATTAAATAATAAACAGCTTTGCCCACAGTTAATCAACATACTATATGCTAAGGTGTTAATATAACAAACAAAAGTTAAAAAAAAAAAATCTCTGACTCACTGACTTCATCTTCATTTGCTGCCACTTACTCCTTCACAGTTAAACATTTATAGATTATAGATATATATAAAGTGCAAATATGACCTCTTAACATACAAGTGTTCATACGAAAAAAGGAAAGGTGCCCTTGACCTTAAATCTCCATAGACCTCCAATGTCGTGGCTGCTCTCAAAGCAGGTTGGCTCCAGACCTTCTTCCAAACAGGCCTTGATGCTGGTCAGACCTGTAGGACCGGCACCGATCACTGCCACCTTCTGAACCATACTGGAGAGGAAGCACAGCAAGCAGGGATGGAAACTGATCTGAGACAGAGGCTGGACCTGGAGTAAGAAGAAAGGTTCAGGAGGAAATTAGTGTCTCACTGTCTTTCAGTCTCTGATTTGCACCAGAGTGTAGCTTTTTAAAGGTGCTTGATTCAATCAAGATAATTATTTACATTTTGCTTTGACAGTATGAAGTTTAATGGTGTACACTATCCCAACTAAAGATCTGTCTGGTCAACTTTTCCTCTGGCAGTTGGACAAGGCAATTTCACAGCCTAACTATTTCACATCTCTGTTTTACAATGCCTGACTCTCATCCCTTTGTCCCCTTCATCATATTTATGCACCAAGAAAGCACCTCATGGCTCGACTATGGAAAACATTAATGTCAGCATCAACCTTAAAACCCCATACTCCTGCTGCACAAAATAAAACTGAGCCTACAGTTCCTATTGTCAATCAATATGAATATACATGATAATAAATTGTTTCATTGAGGGTCACTGTTTCTAATGTCAGGTTTGTGGGATTAAAGACACAAATGATCATATCGGAGTAGAAAATCAGAAGCTTGACTAAGTTTTTGAGTTCTAATTACCATACATCTCTCTGTCACCAGCACAGAAACACACACTGCTTCACTCAAACACAGTATAGCTAAAGTAGCAGCAACAGAGCAATGATTTGTCCAATGTCACTTAGCATTTTACAAACCACTGTAACAACAAACTGCACCTAACAACAAACTGCAAAGCTTTTAAATCCAAACACCTTCCATCGGCCTTACCTTTTCTTCACAGGTGGAGAGGAATAATGGACTTCTCTTCCTGCTCTACTCCTCAAACTTCTTTAATCCGTTTAACTAATGAGTCAGTTTTTAACATACAGACAGCTCAAGTTGATGATTGATCAAATGTGGGCCCTCACACCAAGTGAATAAATGTAAGTTATGTAACAATCCTGGAAAGTGAATTGCTCCTCTTACTGTGTTGATAGGAGTTATCAAAGCGGCGCTACCAGAGAATGCAATGCAATCAGATCAAACTAAGGTGGTGAGTGGTGAGTGCTTTTTGTTTAACGTGTACTAAGACCATGCAAAAATAGCAAAACAGAAGACAAAGTGCAACGTCAACATGGCACTTGCCAAAGGTTGGGCCACCTCAAAAAGATATTGGAAAAAATAAAAACAATATTAAAGACTTAACGGATTAATCTGACTGTGAGATTGGACATGATATATGAACTTCTGTCTCCACTCAAAACAATTATAGTTTCATATTGCTCGCAACTCTATAGGAGTTCTCTAATTAACTGTTGGCCAACTAACTGGGCCAAACCAAAGAGCCTCCGGTAAATAAGAGACAGACGTGCACTTTGGACCTTTGGACCTGGCTCCGTCGCACTCTCAGTTGACGGCAGGTTAAGCGCAGTAGGTTACACAAATCAGCGGAAAAAGACCTACCGTGTATTTATTCTGAATAAATGTGATCTTGCCTGGTTTGGTCAGTTTCTCACGAAGTCCCTCAGACAACCCTGTCATAAATAATACGTTGTGCCGTGGCGGAAGATACAAGTAGGCTCTACGGCTATTGTCTGGTTGCGCATACATACTGAAAGTCCATTTTATTCTTCAGCGTTCAAACACAGCCACACGGCGGCGACACAACCGTTTACAAGGCGGAAGTAGTTTGCGGTCAGCAGCAGAAACAATTTTTGTTTTGGTCCTCCTCCTAGCTGAGGCTACTAGTCAGGTGCTCTCGTTCCACTGCCATATTTTCACTGACGGCTGAAGGAAATGAAGAAGCTTTTCGATGACATTAAAAAGGACATTAAATTTAAATCCGCCGGACCTGGAAAGAAGCTAACAGAAGACACCAGGCAATTAGCGAACTTTTCTCAGTTGCTATAGCGTTAACTACAGCTAGCCACGTAGCTAGCTGGCTAACGGTTTGCAAAATCGAGTTAGCTGATAGCTACCTGCTGGTCTTTAATGGGTACTGGGTCGGTATTAGTATGCCGTAAAGCTAACCAGAGCAATGTCGTCCAGTGATTTTCACTGTACTTTGGTAACCTTTAACGTTTACCGCTGTTAGCAGCTAGATTATGTAATTTTCAGCACAGTGGGAGGCGTCCATCTAATTTCAGGGCAGCCACAGTTAATCCATGAACAAGCCTATTTAGCCAGTGGTTAAAGGGACTTTTACTCGTAACGTTGGTTAAACCAGGAATTAGCTGCTCATTAGATAACAGGCTTGCAGTGTGAGCGACAATGTTGTCGCTCGCTAGTACATGAAATAGCCTGCGCTAGCTTCAGTCTGGGGAGGGAGATTTGAGCGCTAACGTAGAGCCCCAGTGTGTCTCCTCACTTCGCTCTTTTGTCTTCATAACCCCTCAGTACCAAGCCGCAGGTGTTGCAGAGCAGCTCCGGTACCAAGAATAACCGCCATGCACCCAGTGAAGGAGCCCAGAGGGCTGGAGCCGCAGCTCTGGCCAGAATTGAACAGCGGTCGAAGCCGAAGGTCCATACCTCTCAGGACGCCATCAGGAACCAAGGCGAGACACGTAGTCAATGACTGACTCTGGGTGGTGTCTGAAACCAAACTGAGCTGACCTCCACCTCTTCCCCATTTCTTACTTTATTTGGACAATGAGACATTAATGCTTTGAGTAATGTTGCTTTGTTAAAGTCTTTGCATCCATAACTTCCACTGTAATACAAATGGAAAATTTGTAGTAGCCATTTTGTTCAGGGTGTTGTTTGAAATTTTAAAAAATGTTGATATGGCTGAAGTAGCTCATTAAATACTCTGGTACAATAGTACCAGAGTATTTAATGAGCAGATGGCATTTGAATGTGCTACTAGGTAATGGTTATAGTCTATAGTTTGAGTTATTTCAGTCATCTCTGGTTATCTTCTTTTTAAACTGCAAGATGAGAGTTTCATTAACGAATTTAGTTTGATTACTGAGGATCTGTTGATTATGCCAAATATGCTGGTCACTAGAAAAGACATATAATTGCATGATTTTCTGCATTTGCTTGTAGTTAGAAGAGAACTGGAGGCAGAGGCGGCTGTGCTGGCTGAAAAGGATAAGGCAGCTGCAGCAGAGGTATGCATTACACTGATTTGTTAGGGTAAATCAAGGTTTCTGAAGTGACACCATAAAGATTATATTTGCCTCGCAGTGATAAATATTTAGTCTGATGATACTGTTAAATGCCAATTTCTTTTCAGGGATCCAAAGTGTCAGTGAAAGATCCCAGCTGTCTTTCAGTGTCAGGTGTGTATTTCACCTGTCCGCTGACTGGAGCCACATTAACCAAGAGTGAGAGGGAAGTACACATTAAAGAAGCTATTTTAATGGTATGTCTGAAATTATCATTTCTTTTTCGTCTCAGGTCCAATCAGAATGTGTGTGCAACATAATGTGATTTGAAGGAGATTAAATGATGTCCTAGCTAATGCTGTTAATAAAACACGTATTCTGTTTTCACTCTCAGCGGTTTGAAGAGGATGCAGTTGAGGCTTCAGTTATGATGATCCACACATTTAACAAAGACAGAGAGAAAGTGAAGGCTGCTGTGGACATCATAAGCAAGTAAGACACCTGGCAACAACAATATTAATGACAGATGAAAGATTATGTTCAACTATGGCTGACTGTGTTTAACTTTTGAGAGAATAGTAAAAAAAAAAACAGTTCAAAGTACTTCATTAACTTGATATTTTAAACAATCGCGTTATTTCATGTTTCTTTGTTGTTTTGTCAACAGGTATGTGGAAAATATATGTAAGTGTCCCACAGAGGAGAAATACAGGAAGATTAAACTCAGCAACAAGGTGTTCCAGGTGTGTAAGAAGCTAGAGTCTCAGTACCCGCAATTTTATTTTTTGGCTCAGAACTAATAACATTTATGACCCATAGCAAGATGCAGCCTGTGGCCAAAACACTGCAGCCTGACCCAGTGGATCCATGGCCCATGTGTCCAGGGCTGCATCTGATTGGCCAAATGTCAGCATGAGTGTGAAAGCATGGCACATGTAAACAAAACTTACCGCATTTCAGACCAGCTTGTGCGATGTGTTTATCACGCACGTTCACATCGCGATGACGATGAAAAATACGATTAATCGTGCAGGCCTATTTATGATCGATCCCTGTGAGGAGAAACATAAGCGAGATTCAGATTTTCATTTCTTTGTTGCTCTTTGTTTTATTTCAGGAAAAAGTACGTTCTGTGGAGGGAAGTAGAGAGTTCCTGCAGGCCCTGGGCTTCACAAGCATTATGCTTCCTGTCGAGGGTCAAGGTAAATTAATCCTAGTGCTTTTGGGGGAGTTTTCTGTGCGCTTACCAATGGTTTATCACTGATTTATCATAATCAGCAATAAAAAGTTGACCTGGCAAACACAGGTTTTCATGAACATTTAGTCAGTCATTACATCTTTTGTTTAACTTACCTGGAGATCAGAGGTGGAAGAGGAGTTCCTGGTGTTACCAGAGCAGAGTTCTGATGCCCTGGAGTTGATGAAGGAGAGGAGCGATCGTCTTCAGAGAGGAGAACCAGTCAGAGCCCAGCTGGACAGACAGCCTCAAGCTTTCAGGCCCTCTCCCAACGCCCAACGCTTTGAGCTGCCGCCAGAATTCTACAACCTGACGGCAGAGGAGCTCAAGAGGGAGCAACAGCAGAGGTACAATCTCCTTGTTAATAGATTTTCCATTTATTGACAGACTAATAAACAGAACAATGTTAACACTTCAGACAGCCTGCAGTAAATGGCCAGCATGTCTTGTGTTTGTTTCTTAGGAGTGATTTGGTGGAGAAGCAAGCCATGCTGCGCACAAAAGCCATGAGGGAGAAAGAGGTGCAGAGGGAGAGAAGGAAATACAACTACACCCTGCTCAGGATCAGACTGCCCGATGGAAACCTGCTACAAGGTAAGACCCCCACCCACCTTTTTTGTTTTCTTAATCAAAACTGTTGAACAAAAAAGTTTTGTTATAGTTATCATTGTCAAAAACCTGTCAAAGTTTGATTTTGTTGATAGCCCAGATACATTTCATTGAGTCACTAAAGATGATTTGTGACACCCCCCCCCCCCACCCCCCACCCCCAGGCACCTTTTATGCATGGGACCGGCTGCCTGTGTTGTTTGGGTTTGTACGGGAGTCCCTGGTGGACGGCTGGCAGCCCTTTGAGCTCATTGCTCCTGGAGGTCAAAAACTACAAGAGTCTGAGGAAGTCGCTCTCGCAGAGTGTAACTTGGTGAGTTGAAACCAGAGGCATCTCGTGAAGCTGGTCCACATATTTCTACACAGAAACAAACAGTGAACAAATGACCAAACATAATATCAGCAGTGAGAATAATTGTGAGTTGCAGTCTCAATACATACCAAAGTGTTACTCCTCCAGTTCCTCCGTTAATATTTATGGAAGTTTGTTTGGTTTAACTTTTTTTTTTTTTTTTAGGTCCCTGCAGCTCTGCTCACCTTTGCCTGGGATGCAGCTGTGCAGGCAGATATTGCAGCTGCTGGTGGAAAGAGCCCCACGCTTCTCAAACCGGAGCTGTTGGGAACCATTCAGACCCTGAACTGAGCAGACCTACTCTGTCCCTGAACTCTCCGTGCTACCTTCCTGCCTGGCACTGCAGGGCTGAAATTGCTCCTTGCAAACAACTAGTGATGAGTGTGTTATTACAAATGCTAACGTAAATCAGTGGCAGTGATAAACTGCCACCGTTTATCACTGGGGAGAACGTTCCCAGTGACGTTATCCCCAGGATAACGTCGGCCTGCAGGCTGTCTCAGCAACACATTCTGTTGAAAGAAGTACTACTAACAGTTTTAAGGAGAAAGCAAGGGACGTGTTGTTTTATGATGCATCCTGAATGTACATGCTGTGTAGTAAACACTCTGTGACAGCTGTGCTCTGTGCTCTACCCCACAATCGACCAGTCAGGTAAACTTCACATGGCATGTTGAGAGACCTTGTTTTAACTGTGTCACCTCTTCCTCCTGTGTGGGGTTTTTTTTTTTAAGTAAACAGTCCATCTGGCTTATACTACTATTGCATTAAGAAAAGTAGAGCATACGCCTGTGACTGCACAGTAACATAGAAGAAAATCAAGAATAATGAAGGCAAGTAAAGCTGGTTGTACCATTACTCAGTCATATTTACTATCTCGGCACCATCAGTAGCTCTTTTGACTTTAGAAGCTGCTAGGTGTCATTGCGCTGGCTTTACTGAAGACTTGAAATGCTTTTAGTTTGGCAGTGTTGAAGGTTGACTCAGTGTTTTGTCTGTCAACTGATGATTGACTGGTCTGATTTGATGTGACATGAGTGTCTCCCCGTTACTATAAACATACATAAGCTTCTGTGTCCCGTTCTGTTGTTGTCCCCTGCTCTGCAGTGGCCTTGAACTCCTTAGTGTTGTACAACAGGCTTTTGTGGTTGCTTCTATAATTAAAACTTCAAATATAACAAGTTTTATATGTATGAGCACAAGCCCAGAGGTTTTCTGGATAGTTTGACTTAAGCTACAGATAAGACCCCAATGTACAGTTTTATTAGAGTGTTAGCCATGTGCTGTCAGTTCTAATACCAAAATATTTTCTTATATTTAACCAGTTTTAAGTACTGATTATATACTTTCATTATAACTTTATAACATACTGTCTGTACAGCACCCCAACAATTCAAGAGATAAATGGTTTAACTGTAGAGGCGCACTGCAGAAACTTCATGTAAACAGCTTGCTAAGGAATGCATGCAGTCATGAGTTACAATTCTGTTAAAACTGGCAGCATGGAATCCCGTTGTCCTAATAGTGGTGGTTTTAAATAAATCTTGAGACTTCTATTTGTTTGTATCAAACACGTTTCCTTTGATAAAATGGGCGTTTACTTCACAGTGGTAGTCATAACCCCTTCCATTTCACTGAATCTGATGACAGATCAAAGAAGAAAAACTGACTAAAGTTTGAGATTTACCCCGGATTTGTGTTGATGTCTCCGATCCATCTTTTGTTTTTTGTTTCTTTTTTGCTGGAGGCTTGTTGTTGAAGGTCAATGCATTTGTTTTGATAGTGAGTTTGCGAATATGTACCAGGCAAATCTGTAAAAGCTAATTATAGTTTCTCCTGCTTGTGGTTGGTTAAGATGACAACAACCTACCTCTCGCCACTCATTTAATACATCCCAAGTAAGTTGTACACTGTCTTACACTGTATCTTGAAAGTTGTGGGGTTGTTACCACCTTAAACCTGTACCAATATCAGTTACACATTCTGTTTCATGCAGAATTCGATAGGGTCCCAGCATTTGTAAGACCAGGTCAGCCATAAGCAACATCTCTGCACTCCACAGGTAATCAATGGAAAGGTGTAAATGTTTTTATCAGCGTTGTAACCTTATTAAAATAATTAGTGAGCAGTTGTTATCGGTCCAGATGTTCTAAGTTGTGTTCTGTTGCTTTTTAACCTGCCTGTAATAAGGGTTGCTTGCACTGCATCACATCAACTTTTGTTTAATAAACACAATTATGAGGCAAGTCTGTTTAACTTAACTGTGTACCTAAAGGATAAACGTAACATCCTGCGTAGACAATAAACATTACAATGCTGAATTCTCTAAAAAGCTCTAAGACAAACCAAGACTTTTTAAAAACAGCAAATGAAACCATTGAGGGTTTCGAGAATGTCTGACACTTTCAACGTGAACATGTGATGTTTCAGTAGTGGACGCCTTTTTTGCTACTCCGCCTCAGATGTTGATTAAAGCACAAACGAGTGGAACAGAGTGGAAATACACTGTGCCTTTAAAGTTGTTCACCCCATCTGACTTTTTGTTATATAACAGCGAATCAATTGCAAATTTGTGATAAAAACAAAAAACAAACACAAGCATTTGATCTAAATTCTGTGCCAGTAAATACAACTAACTATAACTTCCTGAAATTCACTTGTAAAAGTGTAAAAGCACCGTTTGATCAGACTTTGTCAGCTTCATGATGTGTGAAGGCGTCTGTGTAGCTGGCCCAGCAGCTGACTGCAGCAAAAATCCTATACTGTAAAACTTTCCTGGAGAGAAATATTCAACCTGGTACTACAAAATAATAAGAGAAAAAAAAAAAAGAGTTCTCAGCTGGTAAACTATAAATTAAAGTTCAGTCAACTGCTAGCTGACCTTACAACAGGTCAACTGAGCATTAGTCCACAGGTAAGTGTACAATCGAACACATCCCATAAAAGACTGAATGCATTTATTGGGATTTAAATTGAGCAGGTCTTTCAAGGAAAAAATCTATTTTCCCAATAATTAGTTCTACATGATTATGTCCTTTCCAGGAACCTTCAGAGGAAATTACCTCCAAAACTAGAATGGCACTCAGTAGAGTGCACACCTCCACCAAGGCCAAAATAATAATTTAAAAAAAAAGACCTGTCTCTCAATGTTAAGGAAAGTGATAGGAAATGCATAATCCTGCCAGCTAATGAGCAAACCAACAGTTCACACTGATTCACAAAGATGACACTACCAACACTGAATACTTATTATTTGACTAAAAAAAGCCACATTCCATCCACTGTTGTTTTTCAGTTACCAGCCTCCTGAGTTGAACAACCTGTTAAGAAATATGAGCCTGTTTGAATGCTGATAGCATCATGCTAGCAAAGGCGCCCAGATGAGTGGGAGGAATGAAGGGAATATAAAAGTGCAGTACTTTTATTCATGTTTAATGAATTTATCCTGTTCAAGTATTCTTGAAAATACAGAAAATACATATTTATAAAACATTGTGACACTGGACCTAACTGTACAAGTACAGATCTAGCAACTACGCCAGTGAGTTGTCAGAAATAGAAATTGCAGTATAAATGCACGCACTGAAATCAAAGGGAAATTGTACAGATGGACTCTCAGCCTCTCATTTCCCAACTCTGATTTCTGTTAACCTATATACATTTAGAGCATAAGAAATCCACATCATGAATTCGACATTTCAAAAACCGTAAATAATGCTGTTCTTGAATGTTTCTTATGGAAAATAAGGCGTTTCCATTCTGCTCTCCCTCCCTCTGATCAACCCAATCTGCTGTAGCTAAAGCAGTGCCAGAGAGACCTTCACGTTCCACTTTATAGGGGCCCATTCCAAACATGCCTGACTGAAACATCACTGCAAAAAAATCAGACCCATAGTCAATGAGCACTGGACAAACCTGCCCTCAATAATCAAGTCACACACTCGGATTTTATGCACAATTACATTTTATGGGCAAGGTGGCTCCTGACTCTTTAAAAAAAAATATTAGGTGAGAGGGAACTCATAATACTGAGCAGACATCACCTACTGTGAGTTGCCTGTACCAGGGTGTGATGCTTCATCTTGTCTGAAGACCTGATTCTGTCTTGGACACAGCAGAGTTCAGGACCAGGAAGGAGAAGTTTATGGAACGAGGAGTAGCTTGGTTGGGGGAGACGGCCTATCCTGTCCTCAGGCAGTGGCGAGGGTAGGAGCAGCACTAGCCACGGGGAGAGCAGCGGTGTCGGAGGTCGTGACTTCCATTAGGACGTCTCCGTTGCTGGAGGAATTCTCTCTGGTTGGGCCTAGAGAGTAATATTTAATAAGGTTTCATTTTATTGTGGAGAAAGAAATGTATGCATCCATTTAAAAACTGGATTCTACCAAACTTGATGGAGGTTTTTGTAAATGAATGAGCTTCTGCCTTTGGTCTTAGCTCCAGCTACATGAAAATGAGAAGACATGAGTGGCATAGGTCCTCTCATCTAAAGACTGGACCATCTTTCCCTGGGTTGCACGGAGATGAACGCTCATGAGGGACGTGTCTAAGCGACTTCCTTGGGCATTCATCTTAAAAATCATGATGTTAAAATGTTAAAAGGTTTGGATCTTGGAGTAAACATTAAAAGTCAACCATGGGCAGCTTTTTGTTCTTCCTATGTAACTCACCGCTCTGTGTGGAGATGATGACGCAGTCTTCCTCATCATCATCCTCAGTGTCGGCTTGAAAACCATCGGCTTCCATTGCCTCCGTCTGGCAAGGACAGAGAATTAAGACCATTTGAGACGATTATAAGCTACAATAAAGTTGTGAAAATCGTATGTTCATCACATGATGATCTGTTTAAAATGATACAAAAACAAACGACTAACTGAAGTACACAGAAGGTGCTTCTCTACCTGCTCAGGATCAGTACATTTTTTCATGAACTTGGTGATTGACATGCTCCCTGTGCTCTTCCTTTTGTTGGCGGACGAAGACGCGGTGGAGGAGGAGGCCTGAGGTGTAGTGGGAGAGTTTCCCTGAGAGCCTGTGGCTGCCTGGGGTTCTTCACGGGACTCTTCTCGAGCTCCTGTGGTGAGGTAGGTCCACTGGCAAGGCACAGGAAGAGCCTCCTGTCCAAAACGGGACAGGACTTCCGCGTGCGCGTACCAGCAGCAGCGTCGGTAGGCTGAGCGTTTCTCATAAACAGCATTGTTCTTGATGAGGCGCTTTAGCTGTATTCTGGTGAAAGCAGAAAAATAAAAACAGTGATGTAGAACTTTAAAAACTGTAAATCTTAATGTACAAACATGTATAGTGGCTTGTTAAAACTACTTTAACTAAAAAACTAAAACTACTACTACTAATTGAATGGCAAACTACTTTCTAAAAAGATGTTTTAGAGGATAGATTAGTTTTAGTCATAACTGCATTGTTTTAATCATTTTCATTTTCTAAATGTTTATATCGCATATTTAGAGATAAGCCATTATCTCCAAATATTGTTTCACCTGGTGGGAATGTTTTCTGTTGGGCTCTGAGGGCTGGACAGCTCAGGAGGTGATGATGATGATGATGAGGATGAGGTCTGTTGACGGCAAAACTCCTGAAACTCAGTGATGATCACTTTGCTGCTGTTGAGATTACCGTGCAGCAGAGGTAGCAGCTGACCAAGTACTGTGAGAAAAAGAATATTAGCCAGTTTTTAGAGTAATGTAAATAGTTGTAAATAATAAAACAGACATTCTAAGATGAATTTGGTACAAACTGTATTATTTAAGTTTAGAGATTAACTGAAGCTAAACTTAAAGTAAACCTAACAATGGAAAAATGGAGATCACATTTACTAACGCAGTACTTATTACAATGACTGATCATGTGATGACTTTCAAATGGTGTTACGATTATTGAACCAGGAAACAGAGGTGAAGAAGTAACAGAAAAAAAAACAATAAAAACACAGACTCTGAAGAAATTAACAGTTACTAATGATATTTCTAGCAGCTGCTGGCAAAGGCACCAACACAATTAACACCAATTTACTTTGACTTTTCTTTGCACTTAAAAAAAACAAAAAAACAACAACAACAAAGTATAATGTTATGTCACCACACTGAAGTGGCGTAGCACTACAACTTCTCTTCAAAAATACCACCATATACAAAATTCCCAGCCAAACTGCTATTGCAATTTCTTTCCATATCAATATCAAAAAAAAAAATAGCCAACAATTTTCAAGATTTAAAGTTGCTTCAGGCAGTGTGTGGTATTACCTGCTGAAAGGGGCAATAAAAGAAAAATGGAGCCAGACAACCAACAAAAACCAGAAGCAGCAGTAAGCCACTCACAGCTGGCTGGCTGACGTAGCATTAGACACTCAGTCCCTAATCACCTAAAGAAATGCTGTTTTCCAACATTAACCTATGTATGTTAGTGAATCACGTGGCACACACTTACATTGTGCTTCTCTCTGGCGTTTGTCTAACCGCTCCACTGGGCTGTCAGCTTTGGGCAAAGGCTCGACCAGAGACACAGCGTAAGGCTGGAAGAGATCCAAACCAGGTCCTTCTCCCTCCCAGATGCAGCCCCTCACCACTGGCTCCAGCACCTTCATCTTCTTCTTGGTGGACATCAGTTCATCCCACTCCCGCGCTTTCAGTTTCTGTCGCAGTTTCTGCTTCTCCAGGTCGCCACCATCCTGGGAGGTTACATGTGTGTGTTAACATTGGTGCAAACAGGAAGAATTTTGAAATAAGAAAATCCAGAGAGACAAATTCAATTGTATTAAAAAAAAAAGACAACCACCACAGTAGCTTCCCTCATACCTCCTCTTCCAGTGCCCCCTCATCATCTGAAAGGTAGCCGTGAGGAACAAAGAAGCCATCATCATCGTCATCGTCATCTTCACCTCCTTCCTCCTCATCTTCCTGAAAATGATCAAAAAGTTCCATGTCCTTTAAAAAGTACAATGATCATTTCCTTGTTCTTACTACATTTCTCGTTGTGAAAACACAACATATAACACCTGTGTTTACGTTGGCGAGTGCTCTAATTCAGACAACTAAAAGAAAAATCAATCTGAAAACGTGTGCTTTGGTTGGCAAAATGCTAACTGCATGTGATCTGTAGATGTCAGGGTGCGTACAGCTACTTCGCATGTGTCTTAAACACTGGGCCTTGTTGTAGACACAACACAAACAGAAAAACTATTAAAATAAAGGAATGTCCATTCTTTTTCATTCTCCATTGACTTACCCCTTCACTGTGTGACAGGGACTCTCCTGGTTCTTCTTCCTCCCATTCTTCATCACTGTCCACCTCGTAGTCCAACAAATCCTGTGGTGACAGTACACGGCTGTTAGCATCAGAGCTTGAATCAAGTGCAAATACTCCAACATGAATGAAAAGTAAAGCTATGAAATCTTGGGTTTCTCAACTATGCCAATATATTCAGTTTCATCTACCATTAAAAAAAAAAAAAAAGTATGTAATGCTTAGGGTCGCTGGCATCTCATCTCTCACAGAAAGATGCCTTTGCACAATAGCTTTACCTTGTCTTGTCTGAGGGGACAACGAGGTGAGATGTGTGGACTCTTTTTACTCCAGGTGCCCCAGTACGCTGGACGGTAGTTCTCATGGAACTGCAAAAGCTTCATGGATCCATAACGTTTACGGTCAGGCACGCCATCTGGTTTGGGCGCCTCCACTGTTGTACACTCTCTGGGGAAATAGTTCACATGGGGAGAAGGAGAGGAAGAATGGTTAACCATAAAGATACAGGAAAATTTTAAAATCTTGTTTCATTTACAATTATGTTTCCAAATCTATACATAAGCACATATGTGATTAACAAGTATCTGAAGTTATAAAAAAAAAAAACTGTTAAAAAGAAGAAGAAAAAAAAAAACTCACTTGGGCAATAAAAATGCAGGTTACTAACACAGGGCAAGTGTGGGGTAAGCAGAGTAAGCAGATTAGGATAATCACTATTTCCAGTCTCACCTGAGCGAGTCCGTCTGCCTGGGTTCGGTCGGTCCTGACTGGCGGGGCTTTTGGCCGATCCACTCTTTCAGTCCATTCAAGTTATTAGAGGGGTTCAACAAACAACGGTCAAGTTCCTCCAAAACAGAGTCCTCACACTGAACCCGACACAGTGGTGCTAGAGACATGTTTTCTTTAATTTCAAATGGAGCAAACTTCCCACATGCAGCTGCAAGTGTCTGAAATGGCAAAGGGACAAAACAAATCACAGTTATATTACTGGTGCTTATTAATGCAGTTGACTATCTTAGTTAAAATGTATTGCAACTCTATCATATTATACCCTATAATACAGATTATTCCCTGAAGGAACATAATTGCTTTGGACAACAACATGGTGCACTAATGAGCACTGTAGTTCAGAAGAAAACACATTTATAGGGGCTAAAACTACCTGAACAACAAGAAACGAACAACAAAATATGAGACTGGTTTCACTTGATATGAACTGTGAGATCTGCTAACCTTCGGAGCCTGTTGAATCTTGGGTTTCTGCAGAAAACGTGTAATTTCGGCTTTCTCAGCTTTGAGACGCTGTAAACAGACACACACTGGTCAACAGACTATTCAGTAAAATGTACCCAGCTCATACCAACGCTCCTCTGCATAATCTTACATCTTTCTCTTCTTTCAACCGTTTCTCTTCTTCCTTCATTCGCTTCTCCTCCTCTTTCTTTCGTTTTTCTTCAAGCTTGGCCCTGAGGCAAATGTTAAGCACAACGTTTGGCACACCAAAATCAATCTCCAATCTCTTAAACCAATTTTATCCAATATACACTTATGGCCCTGAAAACATGGCAGACAGATTATCCTTTACAGGAACATTCATTACTCACTCTAGTTTGGACTTCCGTAGCTCCTCTTTAGCTTTTAACCTTTCTGCCTTTTCCTTTTCTTCTTTCTCTTTTTTCTCTCGTTTCTCTCGCTCATCTTTTTCCTTTTTCTCCCGTTTTTCCCTTTCTCGTTCCTCCTTTAGTCTGCGCGCCTCTTCTTTCTTTTTCTCTTTTGCAGCTTTAGCCTCTTCTTTTTGACGTTCCTTCTCCTGTCGCAAACGAAGCCTCTCCTCTTGTTCTTGTAAACTCTACAATTGCAAAAGTTTGGTCAGTTTATTTGTTTTCTTCTACCAAAACAACACTTTCAACACACGATGAAGTGGGTGAGAAATACAACCCATAATAAATCAGCTTGTGCTTGAAACCATTTTTTTGAACTGACAGCTAGAAGTCTCACCTTCAATGAGCGTCTTTTGATCTTTTTCTGATCTGCTGGTATCTTGGTGGTGGTCTTTGGCTCCTATGAGGAGAGGGTGAAAAACCAGTCAGATAATCCCTGTCTGACATCTGTCCTACTCAATGTTTCCTTTGCACAATATATATCTTAACATATTGCTGCGATAATATTGATACTGGGCTATATTTGAGACTGAGATTTTAACTGCTATAAAACTGTGGGTGTTTCACACAATGTCCTTACAGACATCCTCAGATTACTGTTGTCAAATTATCTGCTAAGGCATTTGACCCAATTTACAGATATTTGATTTTGTTAATATAGCAGATGCCTGGTGTGATAAAAGCAGTGGGAAAAGAAATAATTAATTATTGATCAATCAAACAATATTTACTAATGAAAAATACATGATAAGATGTCACAAACTCTATTAAACTTAGAAAGCAAACGGTAATCATAAGATCTAACCGATAACAGATTATCAAGTGAAAATCTACTTCCATCACATGTTGCATTACCACGCTGTACTGGTAAATAAACAATAAACAAAATCTTTCTGTGTCATGTATTGCCATTGATGGATTGCCAAACAAATTCCTGGGACTGAACAAGATTACACAAAAAGCAAGCAATAGGAGATGTGCATACTTTAGGTGTTACAGTGGGTGCAGGTTCATCATTCTTGGACTTCTCTGGTGAACTTTCAGACATGGAGCTGACGGATGATGCTGACAGCATGGACTTATTTCCCAAACTGGAAACATTTCCTGACTCATTCTGCTCCTCTGGCTCACTGTCAGAATCCTGTGTTGTGTCAAGCTGCGAGATAGATGCTGTCTGATTCCCATCTTCATCCTCCTCCTCCTCCTCTTCTACTTCATCGATGTCGACTGCTATGCAGTCTAAAGTGTGTGTTTTAGGAGTGTCATCAACGTTGCTGGATTTCTCAGAAGAGGCACTATTGTCTTTGCCCTGATGCTTATCTTTTGTTGGGAGGCAGGGAGAGGCAGGAGCAGATGAAATAAGGCACTTTACAGGAGGCAAGGTGTTGTCCTCAGTCAGATCTATAACCATATTCTCATCTGAGGCTGCAGGGCGCCTTCGGCTCAGGAAGCCATCAAGGGGCCCACGACCATTAACCAATGGTGGTCCACTGTGTACAGCGAGTGGAGCAGGCTCATTCTCATTTTCCCTGTCAGAAGGTTCAGGGCAGGCGTGTGCACACGGGCGTTTAGACGGCTGGTTCTCTTTAGGTTCAGGGTTCAGGCGCTTGAATGGAAGACGAGCTGAAGGCAAAATAAAAAGAAGGAAGAAAAAAAAAACATCCTGAGTAACGATTATAGCTGTATCTGTTCGTGTAATGTAGAACAGATTATGGGGCTATTGCATAGTTCATCAAAATGTTGCCAGAGAGCAACAAAAATTTCTAAAAAGTGAAATTATCACTTCATATACTTATAACCACAAGCATGACTGAATTTTAATTTATGAATATCTTGTGTATTACTAGGATTAATAATTCCATAATTTGAGCTTGTGCTGCTATGCAAATGTAAACAGAACAAACAGAACTGATATTTAATCAAAAACACACAAAAGTGGGGAAAAATCAAGAATGCAGAAGGAATACACAAAGGTGCATCGGTCATTAACGGGCACTGTAAATGCAAGGTATGATTAGGCTTGGAGAGCATTAACATTATCAACTCTGCATGATAGATTATCATCAGTATGATACCCAATAATGTCCTATTCTCACAATCTTACAATAGTGTCAAAAAATCTTCAAAAGTAAAATTTAAACTTTGATTTTACCTTGTATAAGTTTCTTGTTGGCATTGTTGCTTGGCTTACAATCCATGCCTGAAAAAAAGAGGAAAAACAAATCAGACAACTTAATTTCACAAAACCTCACTTAATATTGAAGTGTGAAACAATTAACCTGCATTGAAATTGGTCAGAGAAAATCAACAGACAGTTTTGACAAATGCTGAACTGATAGGCTGACTGATGAGCTTTGTGCAGCAGATGAAAAGGCTGTGCTGACTTAAAATGACCACCACAGCAAATAAAACTTACAGAAGACATATATGTCTCATAAGAGTTACTATATTTGAAATAACAACCTCCACCACCTCGGTGCGGATCACACATTTAACGCATTTACAGCTCCACTCGGCCACTTCGTAAGGCTCCCTTGCATTAACGTAACGTTAGTTTACTACTGTTATAACCACATGCCAGTGAAGCTACTGCACTGTGTGTTTTAAACTCCTCATCGCCCCGTAGTGCGGTGAAACTCTGAACTGCAAAACGTGCTGTAATAGTATGCAACATGGGTGTGCTACCGTTACAGTGTTACGATGAATGTAATGGTTGTGTTTGGTTTGCTCTCCCGCCAACCGGTGCATTAGTCGGTGCGGCAGGCCCGGTCGAGTCCGCAGGGCACGCACCTTAGGTCTGTCAGCCAAAGGATGCCAGCCCGACCACAGTAACTTATTGAAAACTTCGCACAGCTACGGCGAATGGTTATAACATTATGTACTACAGCCACAAGATACCTGGAAGTGTGACAGAGCGACGACAAAGGCGCAGCTGTGGGGGGGGATCACCTATGAGACCGGCTTTCATGTTTGGTGCTAACGTTAACCATCTCACAGGGCGCTAACGTGACTAGCTTGTCTGCTAACCTAATAAAACTAGCAACTTTGCTATGCACCCCGGCCACGGCTATGAGCTAGCAACAGAACAATCCGTGCTGCCAAGTTTGCCACTTGGTTTAATACTTTTAAACGATAATGTAACTCGTGAATGGAAAACATTGGTATTTTAAGACATAACTTGCTTTACCATAACGCTACTGTTTCTTGTCTGAGGTCTACGTTTCCGAAATAGCGATTAGCAATGCCGGTGTTGTGTCGAAGTTTGTTTCCCCGAACCGTAGCCTGAACCGAACCATATCCCTACACCCAGGCAGGCTCTTCCATGAAGCTTAACCATTAGCTAACTCTGAACTAACTCTTAGCCAGTTACATCTGCTACGCAAAACTATAAACCACTGTAAGCCTTGACCACAAACTAAAATCGGGTAGCCAGTTAGCTGTACACAGCTAGCTTTAATGTTTGTGCTGCTTTAAAAGTTAGCGGCAGAATCTCACATTAAATTAGTTAATGGTTGTCTCATGGCAGTGACAACAGCAAACGTTAACAGAAGTTAGGGAAAATGAAGTTGCTAGCTTTACATAACTGAGCGTTGAATGGCATGGCTCATTTTTATTTAAACTAAGTGATCATTTTGTGCTCGTCAATCACGTACAGACACAACTCCACACCGTCCATATTACATCGCTTAACATTTTGGCAAGTTCTTAGAATCCTTTGCAAGCCTATTAGACATGGCATTAGCATTACCTCTCCTTCGGGGAGTCGATGCTGCCAAATGTCCGTCCACAGATGGGTTTTCCGCCGCCAACATCCCAACCACTGACCCGGGGCTCCTCTCGTTTGCGATATTCTCCGGCAAAACGACTTCAGAATAGCGGCACAGTTTGTGTAAACACCCGAGTATGCCCCCGATAACGAGCCAAATGCTGTGCGGCTATTTAAACGGCATGTATTTCAAATTTATTTAACATAAAACATAACGTGTCCTCTTTCCGCATCTCCCACATACTCCCTTAGTTTACCCCGCTGCCTGCCTCGCGCTCCTTAGTCGGAATTGGCGGGAGTGTGGCGCTCGCTTCAATAGCCTTCGCTGATTGGTTAGCGTCAGCCACTAGAGGCGTTTGATTTATACAGCTGTGTTGCACTTTGAGCGGCGTTCCGTGTATCGGAGCGTTTTGGAGTATTTGTAATGGTACTAGAGCTTAAATCGTCGTGTGACATTTAAATTGTTCAACAGAAAGATAAAATTATGTGAGCTACATCCATTTAGTGTATCTGTCATGTCTTTTTATAAAACACACTACCCGCCCCGTCCGCGACACCCTATTCTGCAACCCGCAAGATGTCAGATGGGTCTCACAGGGCACGCCTTCTGTCAGATGTTTCGGGCTTTGTGATTGGTCGCGGTGTTTGACTCGCAGGAGTCAGGGTTGCCATGTTGTGAGAGTGAAATGAAAGAAAGGAGTCAGAAAGAAGTCGGGTTGATGAACGTGATGCTCTCTGAATGTTTGTTTACTCAGCGATGGTTATAATGATATAATATGACATAATATATATATTTTACTGCTTTTACATATTTTGAAAGACCAAAACATTTTCACATTGTCGCTCACTCTCGTCACCAACAGCTTTGTTGATATCAGCGAGAAAGTTGCCAAACATCGGTGAAAGTGAAATAAACATCTTACAGTGAATAAGGTCAATAAGAGCTCCTCTTCTTTCTCTGATATACATTGTAACATGCAGAAACCTGTTTACTGACTAGGGACATTTCCCAGTCTATAATTACATGGGTGGGATTTCCAGTCTATGGGTGGGATTCACGCGGACTGGTGTCATGTAGAGTCACGCGTCTCTCGTTTACCGCTCACACGAGTCCTGGGAGTTGTAGTCCGTCGAGGCCCCGGGCATGTTCAGTGTAAACCGTTTGGAACTACAAGTGCAACGGTCCAGCGCAGTCGCAGTCTGTGTGATGGGTGTTAGAAAAGCGCATCCTGAATGATTCCAGGACCCCTGCAGTTGACGACGGAAACGTGAGAAGATAAGCGTTATTCTGGTAATATTGACAAATTCACATTATGCTTCATAGGGACTTGTTAGCTGTTGTTGCGTGTCCACTCCTTGTCAGCTGCTAACTGTCAAATGAAACACCAACGAAAGGGAAAGAGACAGTATGCTAATCTATGCTCCTATCGGACTACTGAGCTGCCCAACAACTCGCTTTAGCTGCTATCTACTGTGTAATATCACGCATAAAGTTAATATATGACAACCTCATGTATAGTTAAAGAGGAAACTGGACAAATTTTGATGTTTTAGTACTAAAATTAGTTAACAGTTTGACCAAAGTTGTAATGTGCAGCCGAGAGAGACGAAAACTGTAGGAAAATGTTCAAATTAATTAGTACAGGGCTTTAGTTTTAACTGGGTGAAGGTTAACATTAGCATTTTACTTGTGATCGGTGTTAGCGATGTTCTTTAATCGTGAAGCAAACAAAAACAAGTAATAAGGAGTATTCAGTATAATTTAAAAAAAAACATGCAAATTGGTGGAAGTTTTCTTGCCTGTATGAGTGTTAACTGCTAACTTCGATTTCTGTATATTCCTGTTATCTAGGGGAGAATTGGAATTTCAAAATGGCAGGTTTGTCACTTAAAATCTATCTATCTATCTATCTATCTTTCTTGTGCTGCTCCACATTGTCATTCCCCTCTGCTCTGCAGTGTATTGAGACATGCTGTGAAATATTCAAATGTGAAATGTAAAATAGTAAGACAGCAATATTATGATGACATTTTGCCCCCTGTTTCAGAGCATGTGAATAACTTTCCTCCCCTGCCTAAGTTCCTGAGAATAAAACCGTGCTTTTACCAGAACATCGAAGAGGAAATTCCTGCACCCCACCAGCAGTTGGTTCGCAGAGTCTACATGCTCTGGCTGAGTGAGTGTTTTTACATATACATACACACATTCATTTTCTACCTTTCTTTTTTTTCTTTTTTTTTTTTTCAAAGAAGAGGAAGCATTTTTTTCTTCAATTGTCAAGTTTAACATATTAGTCATAGCCTTTCTCCTCCTCTCCTTATTTCTCCACATCTCCTGCCCTCTCTCCTTTGCAGTGTATTCGGGCACACTGTGCATAAATGTGATCTCATGTATTGCTTGGTGGGCTGGGGGTGGAAGTGCCACAAACTTTGGCTTCTCCCTGCTCTGGCTCATCCTCTTCAGCCCCTGTAGCTACACCTGCTGGTTCAGACCACTCTACAAAGCGTTCAGGTTAGTCACCATCTGGTAAATCTCATGAACAAGAGTAATATCTGACATTCTACTTATTAACTGCACATCACCCAAAAAGTCTCTACAGACTTTGCAGGCTAAACTGTTACATCAAACACACAACAATAAGATTTCACGTGTAAAAACACGCACATACAATATATGTAAGCAAAATCCATAGCCAGAATCCTAATTCTTGAGTGTATGGCTCTGAGAAGTTATGGCATCAAGGTTTATGGAAAAAAATCAATGAAAACTGGCCGTAACCCTCTGAGAATTCAAATTTAGGAAGCTGTTACATAATCAGCGATGGACTTGAGCTCTCCCCCTAGCTTTACCAGCTGGGAGGATAATTTACAGTTGCAAGGAGTTGGTGGGTTTTTGTGTCATTGTCCAGCAGTGATAAAAGAGGTCCAAGCGCTGAACCCTGTGGTACATTACATTTGACTTGAGAACAGGATGATATAGGCATGAAGGGGAGATTTTAAATCGGTCTGTCATTGCTTAGAGTTAGTGTATTGAAGTTAGGTGGGAAAGTAGCTGTTTTAAAAGCGGTGGATCTGTGACACCAGAACTGAGAGCTTTATTGATGATGTTGAGAAGATGACTTCCTGTCAGGCACACCACTTATTTTATAAGATTGCCTAGTATGGGATCTAAAGCACACATGCTGCATTGGAATGCAGCCATACCAGTAATCTCTTCTGTGGTCAGTCTTTTCATTAAAAAAGTTGTTAAACAGGAAACTAGTTGGGTGAGGAAAACCACAAAGAAGAAGTAGGTCGATAGATATTGTTGTGAAAGCTCTATTCCAGTTTCATTTGCTTACCATTTATGATGTGTAATGTAAAGAGGGGTCATCAGTTATACTTACGCTTTCGGATGCTGTCTTGGTGGAGTGAGTGGCCTTCTGGGTAAAAAGTGACAACAGAAATACTATTAACACAGAAAAAAATATTGAGCTCTTGATATTTGACTTAAAAAAAAACAGTTCTGTTCCAAAGGAGCTTCTGTCATGTTTACTGAGGACATTTGCTGCTTTTCCGTATCTTGCTCATTTGAATGCATCATGTTTCATTGTGAATTTGTTGCCAGCTTAACCCACATGTTGACAACCAGTAGGAGGATGCAACATTGCATGCAACAAAAATAGGGCAATGCTAGTCTTATTTGTTTTCCACTGTCTCATTCTTTTGTATTCTCTCTTTTTTTTTGCCCCCCCCCCCTCGTTGTTCATAGGGCTGATAGCTCATTCAACTTTATGGCGTTCTTCTTCATCTTCTTCCTTCAGTGCGTCTTGGCCCTCATCCAGACTATAGGCATCTCTGGTTGGGGAACATGGTGAGTTTAATCAAACCAGCTGTGCGCATGTTGCCTGCCAGTTTTCACCAGAGCGTGAATCACGAGGGCTTCTGTCAAACACTCAAGGCAGCCAGAAAATGTGCTTTCCATCAGACACGTGCATTGGCACTTCTGTTCAAATTACTACGCTATCTACAAATTTGTTCAACTTTATTTCTGTTAATTGCAAATTGTTGCATGTGACTGAGTTGCTGCCATGGATTTTGTTAGCCTGGTTTACTGTAACATCAGCCTCTTGACGTTGAGTCTAAATGGGGGATGAAAGGTTTTGGCCATAACCTGAAAACTATATGAGACATTCTTTAAAGGAGAGTATGTCCATTGATTTCAATTTTTTTAAAAAAATATATTTTTTCATTTTATCAGAAAAATGTGCAACTATAAACACTGACGCTTCTAAATTCTGTGTAGCTTGAGCAAACTTAACACATGAGAGATGTTTCTAAAACTCTGACATAAAATTACTCACATTTGTTCAAATCAGCTTATTTCTGCAGTTACGTCTTTAAAAATGAAATTCTACAAAACACATTATTTTAGTTTATATTATATCCTCCTTTTTTTTGATGATGTATCTTCAGAACATAATAAAATCATGTGTAACGTTTAAGTTCTCACAGTCGAAAGGCCACATCAGTCTTTTTCATTTTAACCACAGTCTTCCTCAAACTGAGTAACATTCAAGGCCAATAACTGAACATCTGCTTGTGACAACAACACTGTTCACTCACGGGACAACGTGTCTCTGTAAGCCAGTGTTGCATCGATCATCATTACGCTGATCCTCACTGCTTAATGGCTCACCAGTAACTTTGGATTGTATTTGTATTAAATTTACTTTGCTAATTACACACTGTGTGGTGCACTAACCCTTACTACTCCATCTCACTCTCACCAACACATCAAAGCGGCTGGATTGCGACAGTGCTGTTTTTCGGGCAAAATGTGGGCTCCGCTATAGTGATGCTTATCACAACTCTTCTCTTCACTCTGGTGACTGCTTTAATGGCACTGGTGCTCATTAAGGTGAGTGAACATGAGCTGAAAACGCAAAACACTCTTGAATGTTGTTTTTGCCCCTCATGCATATAAACCCAGACACAGACACTGGGGTACAGACACACATGCACATTATGAGCTGTTTTGTTTTTTGTTTTGTTTTTTATATGCCAGGTGCACAGAATGTACCGTGGCGGTGGCGGGAGTTTGGAGCGCGCTCAGGAAGAGTGGAGCACCGGGATGTGGAAGAGTGCACCAGTTAGGGAAGCAGGGTTCAATGCTGTTGCTCAGACAGCCCAAGGCCCAAGCTTGCCACAGTATCCTGCTGCAGTGCCGAGCTACCCAGACAACAGTCACTGGTGATAACCGAGCACCACCTCTAGATGGAGACAGAGAGCTGGTCATTTCTGTGGTGCACTTGAAAGCACCACATCATTTCACCTTCACATGACAGAAAATGTAGACATGTATATATAGAGAGAGTTTTTTTTGTGAATGAGAGGACAGGATTGCTCTTAAAGGTTTTATCAAAGAGTTTTGTCAGCAAAGCTCATTAAAGCCCTACACTTCTTCTAAAGGGTTATCTTCAAAATATACCATTCCATTTCAGTTTTGTTTACATGTGGTTCATTGAAATGAATTAGAAAGATTTACACTTTTATGCTCAAAAGAAATTTGCTTAGGAAGATGTACTGTTTTGCAGATATGCAATTGGAAACTCAAAAAGAGTGTGAACAGTTTTATGATAGCAGTATGTGAGGGACGTGTGCCTTACGGACATTTATGATAGGATTGTTTTTTTGCATTGCATTGTTTTATGCATGCTAGAAATTGTAGTATGCTGAAGAACAGTTTTTTTTCTTTTTCAAAAAGCAAGTCTGCAAACTGCACGATTTTTATCTGGTGGAATTCTTTCCTGTGTATTATGTGTATTCTGGCAGGACTTCAGTTTAATATTGATTCATTGTGCTTGGTATCACCATGCTTGACTGCTTTGGCTGTGACTTCTTGAAATGCGCCTTAATACTGCGTGCAGTTTTTGCATGTGAAAAAATCGCTTGACTTTTTTTTTTTTTTTTTTTTTTTTTTTTTTTGGTGAAACTGGACTTATGCCTCAGTGAAGCAACGTGGTGCGTAATCCTCCTCTGTGATTTCTAACTGAGCACTGATGTGCCAAAACACTTGTCTCTTTTCATTATTTTGATACCGAAGAAAAGTCACGCCCGAAGTGGATCTGTGTTGTACTCTGCCTTAGTATTTCTCAATTTCTGTATTTCCAAAACTGCATTGTTTGCTTTTAGTGGTCAGCGCCCTGCCGTGAAAGCACCTTATCAGCTGTTGTCACTGTTCCAGACACTTTCAACTTTCCCCAGATAGACTGAATTTTTGTGTGTAGTGACTGCGGTGTGCTTGCATGCAGCTTATCATGGGTGTGACTAAATAGGATTTTTTTTTTATTTCAAATATTCTGACCTCATGTGACCAGTGTAAACAGACAGTAACAACTCAACTGACTGAAAGGAAACTAAAAATGTGTAGAAGCATTTGCAGTAAGGTGAAATCTTGGTCTGATAGTGGATAATTTTCTATCATTCCAACAAATTTCAAAGCAAATGAACTGATAAAAACCAATGAATGTGGCTTTTGATAACAGAATTATAACTGCTTTTTTTTAATTATTTTGCCTCAATGACCCAATTAAAGCCTGTATGAAATACAAGCACTGACTGGAAGGAAAAGATTATTTTTCTTTTCTTGTTACAAAAGTGTCCTTCATGGCCAACTGCCAAATGTAGTGTTTAGATTTTTCTGTTATTTGATAATTGACAAAATATAACGGACGTGTTCAAATAAACTTTAAATATTGCAACATTTCAATAAATATTCTTACTCACACGATGTCATGTCATAGTTGAATGTATAAGAAATGCTAATGGATGAATATGATTTTGTTTTTATATCTTCAGTGACATTAGACAACTCTGTAAACCTTCACACACTTTCAAAACAAAGTGGAAAAATACAGTGCTAAGACTGACTCACCCACTGAGCCCACGTGGGGTCTGGCTGTCCCTTGTTGGTGGCCATTTTTGCTTTGTTATTTTTTATTTTAAATAAACTCTGCATCCCTCATCCTCAGTGTAGAATCTTTCACCCTGGAAAAGAGATGCTGTTGTCATATTGATCTATTCAGAAATGCAAGTCAGAAATATTTGAAGAATCTGAGTGTGGGATTAAAAAAAAAAAAAAAAAAAGTCTGTGAGCACCATAGAAGAACTCAAAAGATACCCTGAACTAAAAGTAAGAGTAGAAACCTCATTAAATCTTGGTAGGAAAAGGAGTGATGAGCAGGGGAGAGCAAAAAAATCGAAGACAGTGATTTCTGAAACTTACAAACAAACAACTTGGAATAAGCTGTTTTTGGAATAAAGAAACTGAAAACAATAGTTGGCATGTGGGCTATCATAATTCCCAAGTGTAAATACTGTATGCCTATGTTAAGCATGAAAACACTAAAAAAGAAACAGCAAAATCTATGCAACTGCTCTGGGAATGTTTTATTAATTTATTACCTGGACCAATATATATCCTTAATTCAGTTCATGAAAACTTTCTTATACTGCACTGTTGAATAATTGAGCAGAGACCCACTTCAGTCGTTTCATATCTATAGTGCTTGTTTGAGATGAAACATAGGGTGGCTCCGAGCGCTGTTGTTAATGACAGAGTGTGAAAAACACAGAGCACAGATTCAGGCTATGTTCCTGTAATTGAGTTTGGTCACAGAGACTTTTTTTTGACACAAACAAAACAGGTCTGAGATAACTGGAGTCGGAGGTGAAGTTTTTTTTGTTTGTTTGTTTTGTTTTTTTTCTATTTTATCCTACCATACAATCCACAGGAGTATCTGTTTGAAACATCAAGACTAGAAGCACGCCACTTAAATCTGCAGCATCAATTTCAAATGCTATTTCTGAGCTGTGTGAGAGAGCAGGAAATCATTACTGACAGCAACATACGAGTCAAACTCACAATAAAGTTGTTGTTTTTTTTTTGTTTTTTTATTATTATTATGAACAATGACTGGATTTCCCAAAGTTTGACACATGTTCTTATCTGTGATGTGTCTCTGAGTTGACTGGCTGCCAGAAATGTACACCCACACTGCTACATCTCAGTGACATTTTGTCTTTTCATAGTAAGACTACGGTCTATGCTTGGAATCTAAAATATAGCTGTGTACCAAAAAAAAAAGCAACCTTAGTTCCACTCATACACTCTACATGATGATATTTAACTGGTGTGAGATAATCTTATTATTCTTTTTTTTCTGTTATAGAAGATAGAGGTATGGAGTTCCCTCTGCGTCACCTATGAGTGCCATTTGAATGGTTAAATACAAAGGTACGTCTGTAGTTCATTTTAACAGCCACCAAGGAATAAAAGAGCAATACAGAGTACTGGTCAGTTATTAATGCCGTCAAAGACTGGTGAATATTGTCTTAAATAAACAGTGGTGTCCATAAAATGAAATGAGTCTGGAAATTAGAGGTCAAAGTATTTGCTACTTGTTCACTGTTGCTGACGATATTTACAAGGCTTACTGCAGATTCCAAGTGTTTTAAGGTGAAATAACAAGTTTCACTGTGACAAATAAATAGTACTTGAAAAAAAAAAGGTCTTGGCTGTACACAATATATTACACAAAGTATATTCACAATTTGTCATTATACAAAAAATATGCATTAAAAAAAATGTCTTTTCAACAATTTCCTGGAGAGAAAATTCCACCAGAAAAATGATGTTCACTGAACATCAGCTGCCCCGTTAGAGTACAGAAATGATAGACTGTGTAGGAAACTGGCAAGGAGAAACAGGATATCAATCAAAAGAATTTATAATGTGAAAGTCTTTTCTTAGAACCGTTTCTCGCTAGAGGTACACCTATAGGAAGATAATTAGTGGACCGGTGTTGGCCTCGGACTGAATTCTATACCTCAGCAGACTCAAATCTCTGACTCATCATTTATGTATCCCAGACCATCCAGACTTGAAATGTTGGGCATAGGTGTGAAGTGGTGCTCCCCATTCCCTTTGAAGTCAACAGCAGAGTGATTATTATTGGCACTGCAAGGTCTCCCCGACTCAGGCCCCAGGAGCTTTATCTCTGAAGTTCTGTTCTGGATGTGCATGTATTCACCTGACTGCCTTTTCCCCTCGCTTTCACTCGAACTCTGTGCAAACTTGAAACATTCCCAGCGTCCTCGACTCCAGATCCAAAATATGACCCCCATTAGGGAGAAACAAAGCAACGAAAGCAGAGCCACAGCCACCTCTAAACGAGCTACCCTGCCAGTGTCGCTTTGAGTCTCGGGGAACAGCGGGTCCTCGTTGCCCTGGTTTGGCACTGGCCCTGGTGCAGCTGTATTCAGAGTGTGAATAGGGTCAAAGGAATTTGTCACCTCATTGCCAGGAGTGGTGCTGTCCCCCACTGCTGGGCGTGAGTAGAGCTGTAAATTATAAACCGCCACAGTTCGGTTGTACGTTCTGCCGTTTATCTGCTCAACTGATTCACAGGTGTAAAGGCCAGCGTCTGATTCAGAGGCGCTCAGGATGAGGAGCCCCCCGCTGTAGATGTAGTATTTGTGGTTTGAGTGAAGTGTCCGGTCAGAGAAACGCCAGTGAACCTGTGCCAAGTTGGAGTGGAGCTGGCAAGGCAGCTGGATGTTGTTTCCCGGAACGAGGGTAAAGTCCACAGCTGCTAGTGGATCTAAAAACACACGCAAACACAAGGTTGCTCTCACTGCATTCTAATAAAACAATAAACTGCTGGGACACTGGTTCATACAAAACGTCTTCCTGGGTAATGTATTCAAACAACGCACTGGGAGTGAATGTACCTGGCTGAGGACATCGCGAGATGTTTCCCTCCTTCAGACTCTGCATTGCAGTATTTGAGGAGGGGGGTAAGCTGTGGACTGAGGAGCACTGCTCAGTGGAGAAGTCCCAGGCACAGTAAGGATCCCTGGCCAGGATGCAGTCCACACAAGTGTCATAGCGACCGCAGTTACTGACTGGCATCTGGATAGCGCCAAACTCTGAACCTGCATACAGCTGGCCCTGTGTTTGCACACGCACACACACGCACGTGCAAAAATTAGCGAGCTAAAAGTGTTTGATCTTTACAGCCACTGCAGCCTCTCTACAGTCTGTAAGTGGCAATTAAGTGACGGCATATTCAAACTGAGACATACATTTAGATGCAAGCTTATTGTATAATATTTGCAAAGAAACACAGCAGTAAATGACAGTGAACTTTGATGATGATGAGCTAACAAACGCTGTTGAACCGTAATAGGCCTGTAATGAGTTACCTTGCTCGATGAGAGGCGAAGGATGCTGATTGGCTTGGGGTTTTCGTACAGCTGAATCTCCTCAATTATGAACATCTCTCCATTGTAGTTAACAGCCTTCTGAACATAACCATTTTCTGTCAGGAGGCAATAATTACCAATGGCATTTAATAATCATACAAAGAGCACATTACACAAACTCGTTTTAACCAAGATCACAGCTTTAATGTACTCTCTTTGAAAATTGAATCGAAGGCAACTGGACTTAAGACAAACTTAAGTCCAGTTGCCTTCGATTCAATTTTCAAAGAGAGAACTATGACCTAGATGAATGAGAACATTCACAGACAGCTTTAATGTACCCTGTCATTATTCATATCAAATGAATCAGTCTTAATCAGACAGATAATAGAAAAAGTTTATCATTTAAAGCAAGCCCGTGTAACTTCTGCTGACCAGCAGCCACTAATGGAATAATGTTCAAAGCTAAAACATATTGTAAGTAGAGAAACAGAGATAAAAGTAGAGAAACATCCTGAACTCAGTGAACTGCTGACCTGCCTCAGTAATGTCTGTTAAACCTACAGTTTATCTACCTGAAGTCTCCTAACAACACCATCCATAAGCTACTGATCAGAAGAAATCAAGCTGCTGCAAAACCGAACTGAGAAAGGTTGGATTTTTAGTTCTTCTTGGATTCAACTTCTCATTTGTAAGAGGATGAATGTTTACACAGTCCCTCTTAAAAGCTCTAAAAACATTCTTACTATGAATGATGGGCTCCTACATGAACATGATGATTTTGGTTATTTTACACGAGAGATTTCTGCATTTCTGTTTTTGTCACTGCTTTTGTCACCAGTTTGAAGTGGGTGGGGCTCAGCTGGAAAAAGGGATGTTATATATATATATTATTTATTGCACACACTGTCAATCAAACCACACCAGCACAGTGAAGCTCATTAGCTATTTTTTTCCATCTTAAACTCTTAATAAATAATAGTTTTGGTTATTTTTTCCAGATTTTAACTTTGATCGATGCTTCCTCAGCCATGAAAATTTAAACTTTATAGAGAACTACTAAAATTTTCAGGGGCTTTAAGTTTAATCAACCAGAATATTCATACAGAAAATGAAGTTAAGGACGACACAATTTCTGATAACTCCAACATCAGTTCTGCTCTACTTCAGTCTTAGAGACTCTTAGAGTAGAACTGAATGTGTATTGTTATATTTTAGTTTACCTGTGCCAATGAACATGACGGCATATTTCTGTCCGTCCAGCCCCAGCACACTGTCCACGACGATCCGCGTCAGCAACGCTCCTTTCTTGACCAGCAAAGGCCCTCCTGTCAGAGGACGAACAGCCTCGTCCATGAGGGGACGGTCTCTGATGAACTGGAGGGTTTTGTCGGGAAGATCCAGAGAGCGATTCATCCTCATTTTACGTGCCACATTATTGATGCACTGCAACACAAAACCTCAATTTAGAATTTTGGGTTTTATGGATTTGCCTCCTATGCTTTAATATCATTATATCGTCATTTCTGGCTACAACGATGTCCTCACACTCACCGCTCCTGGTCTGGGGACTGGCACTTCCCCAGTGTACATCACCCATTTCACATGGGATGTCTCCACAGCAACGGGCGTCTTAAACTTTCCCTCACTGAAAATATCTCTGATGGCAGACACGCTGTATGCACACACTGCAGATATCTGGGACAAGCTCCTGGATACACCAAATCAAACACATGTAGTCAAACAAACTGATAAATATTTATTTTATTTGCATTTACATGACTAGAGAATACTTTAAATTCTTGAATGCATAAATCGCTCATCAGTCAAATATGATAAGATTAACTGCTAAAATATCTTACATCACAATCAAAACAATCAAACAAACTCAAGACCTAATAACTGAGTGTGAATGCAGACTGCATTTGCTGTTGCTCCAAACTGACGGCTCTGCACACTTCCTAGATTACCCTGTCAACACCCACCCTGAGCCATAAAACCAGAGGATTTGTCTGTAAGTACTCACGACTGCGGGGTGAAGACAGCATAGAAGACACTCTTCCTCCAGTCCTCGTGTTTCAGCAGGAAGACATCCTGGACAATGGGGGGCAGGCTGGGTTCAGGGAGGGAACAATCCAGGCGAGCTTTCAGGAACGACGTCCATTTCCTCTGCAGCGTCCGCTGGCCGCCCATATCCCCCTAAACACAGAGACAGAGCACTCGTGTGTTGTGTGCACATATTCCCCTTAACCACAACAACCAGACGTGTGTCAGACAGGGATCTCTGAAGATGCCAAAGGTCTTTTTTCTCTTCTGTATGTCTTCATACCTTGCAGACACGGGCCACTCGTGACACTGCAACTTTGCTGTAGAAATCGTACTCCATGGCGTTCTCACTGAAGAACAAGTACACCTTATCATCATCACCTTCAGGACTATCAAAACTCTCTCCCACAAAGTCCATGTAGACAAAGTTTGGCTCTGAAATCACAAAACACAAAACAAGTCCCCGAGAGTAGAAAAATCAAATAGCAACACAACACATACCATTAACTGCATCATGCACTGGTACTGCTGCTGCTGCTGCTGCAGGCAATCCCTTCTAAACTATGCACATCATTATACACAACTTTAAATGGCCAGTTTTTTTTTTTGCAGCAGAGGAACTCACCACTGAGCCAAGAGCTCTTAAACTCAGTGCGGAGAGCCAAGTTTGAACTCCGCAGAATCACAGGCTCAGAGCCCAAGAAGTTGATGGATGTAGCAGAATACAGGTCATTTCCTGTTGGAAAGGAACAAGAGATGAGGAAAAATTCCTGGAAATCAAGTATTCATAACAATATCTCATTTATATGCCTACTAATGAACTGAACCGTCAGACTTTTTCTGACTAATTAGTACATATGTTGAATGAGCAGACAGAAACAGCAAAGATAGGAGGTTGCATTTATACCCTGGTCTTGTGGCCTGTCAAATCTGCACAAACTCATCTTTTCTGCTGGTGCACTTTGAGTGTTCAGCATTTTTCTGTGCTTTGTTCCCTTTGGCAGCAAACCTGACTCAGACACTCACCGACCATGAGGGAGGAGTATCTCTGGAAGGGATCAAACGGACACTTCCCCTTTCCCTCCTCCTGCTTTCCCTGCAGCCTCAGCTGTCCATTAACAAACGTCTGCCGGAAACAAAGAGTGAGAGACGGAGAGGAAAGAGGGAAAAACTTGTTGATGGAGGGAAAAGAAAGAAAAACTGAGCCATTTTATTCAGACAAAACACTGAGATTCCAGTTGGATCTTATCAGGATTAATGCTTAGCCCATATATTTACATTATTACTCACCATTTTCCAAAGTAAATGAAAGATATATAAAAGTGTGATTGCCAACCTCTGACATTTTTTTTTTTTACATTTTTCTCAGAATGATATCTCGCAGATGCTAGAAAACAGCTCTAGGAAAAAAATGAACATCAGGTCTGCTTTTATTTTTGTAATCAAATTCACATTATTGTGGTCCTGCAGCTGCACATAGGAACTATTTAACTCTCCATGGCGATGCTTTCAAGGATGTTCAGGCCTCTGAAATTTAAGTTCACTGCCAAAATAAACTGCATTCATGAGCTACTGCATGTCGTTGCACAATCAAACCCCATAAAGCCAATACATAAGCAAACACCAGTATAATGAAGGGATAGGCCTCAATTGTTTTGTTTTTTTTAACTGCAACCAAGCATAAAGCTGCAGTTCCTTGTCTATTGACTGCAACATTCAACCACAATTAATGCTGCATGGCTTAAAGAATAAGTCAGGTGATGTTCTATTTTTTCTTACTGTCAACAAATCCCATGAGGAAAACTAAAACCAACAATGAATTAAAACTACTAACTTGTACCGTCTGTGTAGCCTGATAGATCTCACTTATTCCTCTATCTGAAACACATTACTAAGACACAAAAACCATCCGCTGATAAACAGAGATTGTGCTCACAGAAACAGTTTCTAAAATCCCATATTCTACACTTACCATATAATCACAGGTGGGGCTAAAAGCATTGGTGCCACACACATACATTGCAGTGTCATTCACCCTGTGCAGGGTTCGAATGTAGTTGCGGCATTCCACCTGCAACAAGATCCAGCAGAGAGAATGCCAAGGTCAGAGCTCTGTTAGTTCAGCCACAAAAACACAAACATGCCACACACATATACTGACTGCACAGGCTGCCTGGAGCGGAGCTGGTGACCAAAGGGTCAAGGCTGTGTACATGCATTTTCTTCTCATGCCTTTATTTGGGCTTTCAGTACGAAGCTGTAAGCAAAGCACTTCAAAGAGAATTCTGTGTGAAGACTTGAAAAGGAAAAAAAAAAAAAAAACACTCCCATATAAATGATTTACAAATATACATAGATAAATTGCATGGGGGAGTGAGCTGCTTTCAGTCAACACACTCATCCTTAAAGGTTGCATCCTTGCCCTAGAAGTAAAAGTTACCGTATGTGAGCTCTGTTTTGAAAGACGTTACACAAACCTCAGCATGTTTTCCCTTGTATGTGCACTCCCTCTGCTTCTCCTCGGTAACTCGCCAATACACCTGCATCAACACAGGGAAAGTGTTGTGTCAAAGCACGCAGGAACGGTGTCGCAACCCAACAGTGTGGCTGTGGCTTGTTTGTCTAACATCGAGACCAGTCAGTGAACTATAGAAGGGAGTACCTGCTGGCTGGGGACACCAGTCCCTCTTCTGTTGTGACTGTCAGCTGTGTAACTATAATTATGAATCAATGGACCACTGTCGAGAGCTCAAAAAGACCATTATTCGCGAAAATTCCTCATGCAAATGTGCACTGGTCAAGCTGACAACATGAGAGAATCTACTGCACAGTATGAAATGTAATCTTTGAACAGAATGTACAGAAGCTAACTGGAAGCTAACTCAGGACCACTGATATAATCCAGGATTAGGCTCTCAAATCCAGTCCTGAGCGGCTTAAATATTATTTTATTCAACTGCTTCATCACTGCAATAAAATATCATAAAAGTTTCATTTTTAATCTTTAACAATGAAAAGTTAATTATTAGACATTTCTCAGAGCAAAACATTATTTGCGTGTTAATAAGTAAGAGCTCTGCAGACACGTGAGTTTATCAGTTATTTTACAACAGCTTCAAACAGAACGCCGCTGATCAGAGCAGAGTGCACCGACTCTGCACATTCTGTAAACACTTTTCTTCTCAGTGAGTCTCTCCACATTTTCTTACCGCAGCCTTTCTCACTGAGATGTTGTTGATGTCCAGAGCATAAATGGCCTCTCTGGCCCCGAGCAGCAGCACTCCAAGATCATCTCTCATCAACATCGTGGAGTAGTTGGAGATCCCCTCTTCTCTGAACAACTTGAGCTCATCTAAAACAGGAGAACATCTGTATCACTACACTGCATTTAATTATATTTTCCTTCTGTGTGGAAAAAGGCTCCCACAGCAGCAAAAAAAAAAAAAAAAAAATTATGCAAATTCACTGAAATTTAATAAGTAAGTCCCAAACCAGCACAAAATCCAATTTGCTACAGCTGTAGCACTTGCTCATGTATCATGGTGAAAATATGCAAATACATTCTTAAACTGCTACGAATTGTGGCATTTACTGGTTCAGCCCAGCTTACAACACAGTGAGAGCATGTCATGACATAGTGGCCACTGAAGCACTGAGGCGGGGTGAGGTGGTGACTTACTCTGGTAAGGGACAGTCTTCCGTGGGACACAGTATTGAGTGTTGAGTGCACTACATGAAACATGGAGCATCAATCCACAGACGACGCTCAGAGCTGAGAGAAGAGACATGGCTCAGAGTCCAGGTTTGTCCAAGCGTGGAAGAGCTGCACAATCCAGCTCTGCCACCGAAGCACTCAATCAGAGACAGAACATGGTCCAAAGTCTGAGTCCAGATGTTGTTATGCTGTGGTGATGTCACTGTCCTGGACATGTGCCGCTCTAGCACGAGTCATGTTTTCAAAGGAGTTCATACAGATGTTTAACCAGGCCTTGAGGGTGCAGCTCAGCCTGCTTCGATAGACTCAGACGTCCTGCGTGGTGTAGATCTATGTTGGTGTTAGCCTCCAGCGCAGAGCTAATGAGCTGCTGGTGTCCTCTCTGGAAGGAGGAGCAGAAGCCATGCTGCCCAGCTACTGGTGAGGGATGCTGGAGGAGATCGTGCTCATGGTACCGTCTTCTAGAAAAGATATGAAAACATCTATGAAGAAAATCATCAAAGAGACATTTTTCTCACCTCAGAAATGAAAATGGCAGCTGCTTTTCCTCCATCACCTCGTTTAGTTGCACTTTTTCTGTTTTTCTCTTGATGATTCATAGATAATTATTACGTAGAGCTACATATCCAGATGTTCTTTCCTGTGAATGTGCTGCTTCTTTTCTTTTGTTGCTCTGATTATCTAGTATCTGCATAACTACACAGCCTGGCAGTAAGAAAAAAAATGAGAGACAGATAGACTTCAGATCCACATTCAGATCTTTCACTCGAGAACAACAACCATGAAAAAAAGTCTCTTAAGTTGGGCACTAAAGCATTTTAGCACTGCACTCACAGGAGACAGATAAAAAACAGAATGGCCAAGCCCTTGTATGGGTCAAACAAAAAACACTGGCTCCTACAGTTCCCACAATGCAACTCAAAAGCATATTTCATTAGACCACATCAAGGTTTTTGTTCCTGGGAAATAAGAAAACAAAAAGACATAATAATGATAACACAGAGGACAGAGGTAGCACCATGCCCTGCCTTTCTTATTTGCTTGATGATTTTTAAATTGTGAATTGTGACACTGACTGTATGCAAAACAAAAAACAAATGTGACCTTGTTGTAACATCACAGAAGTCAGGCACCTCTTACAGTTGTAGCTGGTAACAGTAAACTTCACAGAGTAAACTTTAAGTGAAAATCTGCAGAGTGCCATGCTGCCCACCAACCCCCCACTCTCTCTTCCTCCTCCACTCTCTGTCTCTTCCTGTCCTCCTCCCTGATAAGAACCTGCTTCCTCTGGGCTCAGCAGGGTTCAAGCAGCAGAGGGGATCGGTTCAGGTTTGGGCATGCATACAGATCACAATAATTCACTGTGTTAGCGCTCCATCCGTACCCTGGGATTCATGCTGAATTGAGACTTAACCACTTCTTTGGGAGAGTTTCTTACTGTTTTGACTAACCGAGCAGCGCAGCCTCATTCAAAATTCATCAAGGCACTTTTTTTTTTTTTTTTATCTCAGAATAACACACAAAGCATATACTTAGGAGCAGACTCACAAGGTAAAAACTATACTCTTATCTTTTTGATGCACAGTGCTTCAGAGCTGCAGCACCACACAGCTGCTTTGCAACTGTTATTTAGATTTTAGTTCGCGGAGGAAAAATAAAATCCAGCAGATTTCATAGAGATGCGTCCTTTGAAACACACACCACAGAGTCCTCGCCTTTTGACAGACACCAAAATGACAGCATCCAGATTTCCTCGAGTGGCAGCCTGGCACTCACTCACGCTTTGCCTCTGAACAGCCTCGGTTGTGAATGTGCATTTTTGCAACAAACTGCCATGCTCCCACCTTGTTGTTACTTGACACAGCAGGACGAGCTGCTGCACGTATAAGACTGCTCATCTGTTGTCAGAACACCGGTGTCTTGTATACCTCCCCCTGCCCCAGGCTGTGATGGGGGGGCAGGGGGGGCTGTAGGTTGAGCACCTACAGTCTACAGCACCTACAGTCTACAGGAATGACTGCTGGTTGTTTTTCACGGCATCTGACAGACACTTCCAAACAGTGCAGACAGGCAGGTATGGCTACAATAACAGAAGAGCACGCAGCAGTTGTCCCTGTTTTCTCTTCCTTTGTTTATCCAGGGTCACACTCACACACTGACGTGCACGCGTGGACAGGGTGTGTGAGTGTGTATTTTGGGGGTGGGGAGGGTTCACAGCTGAGGTTTTTACAGAAGTTACCAGTCACAGGTCACACACAGCGGATTTTCTTCTACAGTCAGACTACGGTGCTGTGTAGCGCTTTGTCTGATAACGTCTGGTAACTTCTTCAAATCATGACAAATTTCCTCCTCAAACCTTTTATATTTACATTTGAATGACAAAGAATATAAAACTTTTTTAAAAATCCCTAAATCCAACAGTTTATTTTAAAATGGTTCTGGCTCATCTTCTTTATCAGTGGTTAATAAATTTTTCATTTCAAGCTGCATTCATTGATTTTTTTATTTTTTTTTTTGTTGGGCTAGGTGAGGGCAGCGGAATAAGCTGAAAATACACCCCTGGCTTATTATCAGCTCGCACTGAAAGGTGAAAATTAAACTGCCTGTTTACACATCCAGCAGACACTGAGCAACATTAGAATTCATTTGGAGACATGTGCCTGGCCGCCTGACAAAAAAAAGAAAAGTCCAATATTTACTCTCTTTTTCAGCCTGTTTAAGTCTTCACCAACTCCTCAGGGAATAATGCGGCTCTTTAGCTGCTAAAACCTCCACTACGTTCACCAGTTAGTCTCTAACTTTGTCTCTCTGTCGCGGGGAACAGGTGGTTTGCACTAGGTTTCTCAGAGCTGAAAAAAAAGCGGCAGGAGAGCCGAGTTTGTGGGCTGGACAACCAAAACAATTAGCTAAAGGAAGTTAAAACTTTCCTTTGCAGACTTCTGTTCTAATTCTATTCTAATCCACATTTTCATGTGGATTTTTCTGTAAATATTACATTAAAATGCATGAATAAATGAAACATTTCTAATGTCAGATCATGACCCAGCATTCATGTTAAAGGTCTCTCTGTCCTCCACCTTTGCTTTGTCCCTTTTAATTAATCAGGAAAGACCCTCCCATGGACTATTTGACCCCATATCTTGTACAAGTAGGCAGCTCACCATCACGGCCAAAATCCATTTCATTAATGGCTTTCTAGTCTTAATACCTAGATTTACAAAGTTTCTTATATCCCTTTTCATTTAATTAAATAACACACTTTTAAAAATACTAGTAGGTCATTAACAATGGGTTGTGAATTTCAGCCACGTGTGGACCAGCTTCTTGTGTGTTGAATGATTTTGTAACCGCTAGAAAAGACTTTAGCGACGACCTTTTGATAAAGTGACACATTTTCACTACTTGTCAGTGCTGAGGTCTTAACTCTCTGTTCTTTCTTTCAGGATGACTCACTGTTTATTTCACACTTTGGTGACTAAAATAATATTAAATCACCAGCACATTAGGAGCGCTCTTCACTGGGGAAAATGATGCATCATGAAAGACAGGTGTTATACCTTTTGTTTATAGGGGACCACTGCTGATTCCAGCAAAGCCAGCAAAACCTGCTCATGGATCAGTTATTAAACACACTGCTGTGTTACACAGCCCCTATACGACTTGATATTCTCCCCTTTCTAAGACTATACAGCACCTAAACACATGCACCTTATTAAAGAAATTAAATATTTATGACTGACATATTTTGCGAAAAACAGAACGCTATCTGCATGCCATGTACAACACCACAAAACACTCATCTCTTGAAAGCCAACCTGACGTTTGAAGCACTTGCATGTAAATACAGCAACCACAAAGTCAGTGTTAGAGAAGATGCACCTCAACAAAAGTAGAACAAAAAACAAGAGCATGACTAAAATAGTTTCTTTACTTCTCTCTAAATCCATAAGTAAATGTGAGTATGTATTTTCCACATGTGCCTTTCTAAAGAGTTAGCGCCGCAGCTGCTGGTGGGTTTTTACTCATCAAGCCGTAGAATGTGAACAACTGAGGGTTCAAAGGCTGCGAGTGAACTTGTACAATTCGCTGAAGAAGCCCCACAGCAGTATCTCCAGACACTCCAGCCACTTGAAGCACGAGGGTATTTATAGCCCGTTCAGGAGCCTCAACGATATCTACAACACCCTACGATGGAGTCTCACTACAACTACGCGCTACGCACAAAACAACAACCCAAACGTGCACCGACAAGCACACTGCTGTCACCACCGTGACTCATAACAAATCCAAATCCAAAAAGCCGTGCGAAGAGTCAAACAGCTGGAGTGAGCCATGACTGCCTAAGCCCGGGCTCTAGCATGCGTCTTCGTTTATGACGGCATTACGCTGTACCCTATGGGCAAGGCCCACCTCCGGCTGTAACCGATTCACTTGAGCGGCTGACTAACCGGTCCGCAGGTTTGATGCTGGCTGAGTCACTGCCTGCCTCTGTTTCTGTCTGGCTGCCAGTCAAACGTAAGCCGAGCAGTCCACTGGCAGGCCGGCTGGTGAGCTGGCTGTGATACAGTATTCCATCACAGGGGCCTGAACAGGAAACCGGTTGTGGGAGGGTGTTCACCTTTGACACTCCTTGTGTCACAGACTCTGTTGTGAAACACACGCACTGGAAAACACACCCCAGTTCAGCTCTGGGTTATATTTTTGCAAGCTCAGATGGGCTAAAACAAACCGTTCCTTTATCATAATGACAGTAGCTGAACACCTTTTGTTTTGATGTGCAGGAGAGTTGTAATTAGCTGAAAACAATACTTCAAAAACATGCTGTGTGTACAGTCTTCAAGCCTGCTACGACATGTATCATTAAGCTAACGCACAACCAACAGTCAGGGCACTTAACACAACTAAAGGTGACAAGCAAACAACAGAATAAATAATATGCAACAACCTGTTCAATAAGAAAGCTGTCTCTGCTCTGACAAATTACTTGTCATTGATGAGACACGTCTGGCTGAGTGTGAATGCACGCTTGAACGCATGCATGCATACACACACACACACACACACACACACACACCCAGGCAAGTCCCAGCAGGAGCTGTGGCGCAAAAGGAAAATGTGAACACCCGAACATCTCTGCTTGTTCCACCGGTACTGTATGACAAGTTCACTGACAGACAGTAACACCCAAGAAAACAAACTGTGGTGAGAGGGATTTCAATTTAGATCTAAAATCAAAGCCAAGGAACTGATTTCATGACTCTGAAATGGACTGTCATTTGATTCAACTTTACAGGGTAGAAAATAAGGCTGCAACTGACAATTGTTTTAAATATGTATTAATTTTCCAATCATTCTCTTGTTTAATTTGAAACAGTGGAGTTTCTGAAAGTATTTTGTGACATCTTCAAATGTCTTGTTTTGTCCAACCAACAGTCCAAAAGATATTCAGTTTACAATCGTGTAAAACTGAGGAAAATCAGCATACTCTCACTTCGGAGAAGCTGGAACAAGGAAATATTTTCTATTTTTGCTTGAACCCTTCATCGATTATTAAATCGACGAATTAAAAGTGGCCTTTTATTTCTATCAACTACTCAAGCAATTATTTCACTTCCTCTGAAGTGTCAAACAAGCCAGTGTCACAAAGAGGACATGTGTAAAGTGGGTGTAAAGTTGACATTAAAACATAAAAGAAATGCCTCCACACCTCTGACCCCATTAAGCTGCAGTACGACAGCTAAAACTGGGCAATCCCCAGCAAGTGCAATGACAGCACTTAGTAATATCCTCTACTCGCTCTGTCTGACACTTATATCATGTACGCTGATTTTCACCATCTTTAAAACGATAAGCCTACACACTTCATCCCCCAGAACATCACTTCCACCCCCAGAACATGCAGATAAATTCAGTAAGTGGGTACAAAATGAAAACCTGGTATGTGTAGAATATCTGTAAGTGAATTATTGATGTAGTCATAGATTTATTTTATTTTTTTTTTAGCCTTGATTATGACATTACAAACAAACAACAACTTCAAAGGTCTAAAAAGTCAATAGCTGCTCCTTGGTTCTCGGTAGAACTTATACGTTTAGTGAAAGGAGTCTGGCTTGGACCACGGGATTTCCACACACATGACACACACACTCTTGTGACACTTGTCCTGAAGCTGTCCCAGCGTCCTTACAAGTTTGAGCCCCCCCCCCCGTCCAGTGTCGCTAACACCATCTGCGGTGGTAAAGTGTTTGTACAGCATATCCTACTACTGCTTAGTCTAGCTTTCTGTTGCTATTATTAGATTAGGATATCCTATAATCTTTAGATAAGACAGAGAAGTTACAGAGCGCTGTCTGTGCCCCACAGGTTGCCAAACCAATTCCCACAACCTGCCCGAGGCTCCGCGGTAAAACAACACGCCAGTGGGACAAACCTGCGCACAAACAGGTCACGGACAGAGGCTCATGCTCGCTTCAGACTCACCCGGGGCCGTCAGAGTTGTCTACATCAGTTAACCGTTCACACTGCCGCTGTTTGTCCGGTCTAGGGTCCCGGGTCTTGGGTCCGGCTCGGCGTTTCCCCTGCTCCACCTGTAACGTTCGCTCCACATCTAATTCCTGCAGGGAGTGACTATCCAGCAGCGCTCAGCGGTAGGCAGCGCCTGCCTGATCATGTGACTTTTGATCGGACCTTTCCTTAAAAGCGCTCAGTCACTTTGCAACCAATCAGATGTGACGGCGAAACAATATTAATGTCCCGTTGGTTTGTACTACTTTTGTTATTTTATTTATTTATTTATTTATTTATTTATTGGTTTAGTTTGGTTTTAAATGTGTTTTAATCGCACTTAAAATGCAAAATTAAATTCGACCTATTGAGGAAGAGAGGCTACCCCTCTATCACATATTTGAAATCAAAATATTACAAAACGTAATCAAATGTAAAACAAAAACTACATTTTCGGCACCTTCAAATTTAATATAAACTCTAACAAAAAAAAAAAAAAATCACACACTTAAATCATTTACATTTCGGTCATAATTCACAGTAAAAAGATAAAAATTTGCCACTTCATGATTATTTATGATTATTTAACATACAAAACAACTGTTTCAACATAAAAAGGAAAACAAAATATATTCACCTATTTACAGCATGCAGCATCTGCCATCTAGTGGTTCATAATAGCCATTTGACAGGATATACTTCAAAATAAAATAACCGCATGAACCGTGTCCATCATAAAAAAAAAAAAAACCTCCATGTCTTCCTCACTGTTTCACTGTTTGTGCCTCCGTTTGTGTTCGTCGTATCTCCTGCCGGAATTCGGGGTGCAGAGTTTGTGAGAGGAAGGAACTGTCTTCACGTCGATGGGCGGCATCCCCGGCCGAGGTGAAGGCTGTTTGCCCTTAGCAGGCATGTTTGAATAGACAGGCTCCTCTGCTACAGTACAGCAAAAGCAGAATGAATACAGGATTAATTTCACTTGTTAGATCTACAGTTCATTTATTCACCAAATAGGCCATAAATACCGTTTGTGTCAATATTCTGTTTTAGTTTTGTCTGCAGCTTTTCATACTGTCTTGGCTAAATACCCTCAGAAAAAAAAAATATATATACACCATCTCAAAGGAGCTAAATAAAGATAAATGAAATTTACAAAATGTTTTTTTTTCCACCACTGAAAATTTATTGTGAAGGGAAGATGTAATGTACTAAAAATTAAGAAAACTCATTTTACAGGATAAGTTGTTTGGCATTGGAAAACAAGTCATCTACCTCCTGGAAAAAAGTGATTAAAATACCTGATAATATAAAGAGCAATATCCTTATTATTTTTATTTTAAATAACCTGATGATTAATTTTACTTTATTTCAATTTACAGTTACGGTCTACTGCCATTACATCCAGTTTTTGAAATATTAAATAATTCAAACTGGTACAAATTTCCCTGATCCACTTACTTAGACACATCAACACATCAAAAGAAAGACAGAATATTTCTTTATATTTATTTACAGTTTAAATGTCTCACAGATGCTGTTTATCAACTCAATAAATGCTGATGAAGTTTTGTTTGCAATTAAAAGTCCTTCAGAAAATGAATGCACTTTTTTTTTGCAAAATAAAATACAAAATTAAATTAAACCAGACACATTTTCAGTATCACTGTTCTCATATTCTCAGGACATGAAATGCAAACACTACTATTTATATTCACAGCACATCACCTCAGCTGTCCTGCAAAAAGCAAAAAAGTTGATAAACCCATCAACAATAGCTTAAGTTCCTCCAAAATTCAAGTTCTCATCATTGTCGATATTTTTAAATAGAAAAGGAACTGAGTCAATTTACAAGTCCACTGAAACTTCTGTATTTAATTTTATATACAGTAGTCCAAAAGCTGTTTTTAAATAGCCACCTGACAGCATCAGTAAAACACATAAACCAGTGGAAATAAAAAGCCTTTCACAGTTGTCTCACTGACAGCATACACCTTTCCAGTATGTCCCCTGGTCAAAGGAATATAAAAATATGTATCTAATAATATATATTGCAATATACAAAAAAAACTATTGTCTCATCACAGAAACTACACTATCTGGCTATAAATATACTATTCACACTTACTTTACACACTAACCAAAAAAAAATCTTTGGCATGACCTAACCATTCTTTTTATATGTCAGTAGCTCAGAGATGGTCTTACTTCTGTCTCTGCTCCATCCTCTGTGGCCACTTCCTGTGATCAAACCACAGACTGGAGGCCCTTTAACTTACACTTCTCTCCTAAATGATAGTCCTGTTGCCCCTCTGTGACGTCTGAAGGAATTACTGTACCTACATAAAGATGGGCTTTGTGGAATGTGGTTTAAATGTATTGAGGAAATGATAGCTGGTCTCACTAAAATACAGAAATTCTTTCCAGGGAACTGAATTCAGAGAGACAGCTTTCACCATTTGATTCTTTTAAGGTTTGGAAGATGCCTGAACAGTGGCTGAAATACTTTGAATGTGAGGATTACTCTGCTTATTATTTACAGTGAAATGAAACAAAACACAATTTAGCAAAAATCTATATGGAAATGTAATTTGTCAATTATCAAATGTGACTGTAAGATTACTGTCAAGTAACGTTTTCTTTATGACACACAGGGCAATAAAAGTGGTGAGTGGTGTGGCGTGGGCCGATTTTTCAAGATTTCTTGCTTTGCTTCAGTCAGTTGTCACAAATCACGTTACCTTCAGCACTGAGCTCTGCCTGCAAAAAGTGGTCTCATGTCTTTCTTGTGTGTTCATGACGTTAAAATCTTCAGCCACACAGGCAAAGACAGATAGCCTCATTTGTCCTACACTGACATTTTAAGATTCTCTCACACTATGCTGCTAAACCACACAAACCTCTTGCTTACTCAGTTCCATCGGCCACAGCCTGGGCAGATAGAACTACCTGCTGTCATATGAACAGTGCTTCCCCTCTCTTTTCTTCTCTCACTCAGAGACACAATAGTCACAAATGTCTGTTCCTCATTTCTTCAGTCAAATGCAAATCTTTGCAATGAAATGAATCAGTCTTTAATCTGATCTGATCTGATCTGACGTGTCTGGGTCTTGTGAAGTTTTCTGTGAAAGTATTTGGCTCTTTGTCTCCCGCCCTCACCTTCTCAGAGGGGCTTTTATCGCATCAGATTTGCAGCTTCCCTCGCTTGCAAAAGATACAGAACTTATCTATAATCTATAGATGTTGCTCTCTGCAGAGTCTTTCTGTCAGAGATGACTATCTAAATATAAAAACTGAATAGGAATATTGGTACCTCTGCTTCTGCGGCAACGTCTTCTCACCAACACCAATATGATCAGCAGGACGAACATGATCAAAGTAGATACCCCCAGAAGGATCCACACCCACAAGTCGAGCACTTTGTCTTTGTCTGTGCAAGATACTGTAAGAGAAAAACTGTGTCATGAAATGTGATCACATTCTGTCAGTTTACCAGCTGCATCACAGTGTGTTTAGGAAAGCCAAAGACAGATTTGTTAAGTCAAGTCATTGTCACAATTTCATTTAATTTCGAGTGCACACATTTTGTCCAATTGAGTAAATATTGTACAAAACATGTCCTGAAGCTACAAATTGGCCAGTGTACAAGAAAAAGGCTGATATAAAGTGAACTGTTGTCTCATGGTCTGCATGGAAGTTCACACACACTGCCCAGAAATAGTTTTGATCTCTGACCTCCTGAGGTCTTAACACCTCTACAAGCACACGAATGCCCCTAAAAATCTGTCAGTTCAGCGGAAAACTTTTGACCACAAGAAATATTTTAAGCTGGGAGATTTAAAAAACCAGCTCAGACTATTCTGGGTCCTACAAATGTATATACACACACACACACCTTGTTTACTCGTCACTATTGACGGATACGTCGTATTTTCCATTAAGCTCTTTGCTGTCATGGAGGAAACAAAATGATACTTAACAAACATCCAATAAAATCATAGCAAGTCAGAATATTTACAGTTTTTATGATCCCATCATTATATAATTTTTCATAATAACAGACTTTATGGCAAAACTTTACAAGTTACGCACACTGGTATGAGTGTTTATTAATGTATTTGTCAGCAACATTACTCCCGCTGTGGGCACTAACAACTACAGGCTGTATAAACTGATAATAAATGACAGTATATTAAAACACAGCTGCAACAATATAAAATATGTTCACATAGGAAAAGCTATACATATTGACAAACGATATAATGATAATGATATATTGACAAATACTGTAGATTAATACACACATTTTTTTTTATATCTGCTTACAATTACATTGTGTCATAAACCATTTTATTAAATGTCTGCATACTGCACATACTTACTTATGACCACTTGTGTTCCTTTGCTTTCAATAGTGTTATGAAGGGGAATCTCTCCTATGACTTTGCAAGAGTACCATCCGTTCTTCCTGTGAATAACATTTGACAAAAAGGGTGCCGCTTCAGTATCTCGCCCTTCATCCCTCAAGCTCTGATTTGTTTTGCTGGAGGTGTCTGCAGATCTGTTAAAGACCATCTCAGAGATGTTGTGTGAGATGTTGAATGAAGTTCCATTGGGGTCAAAATACCAGCACACCCGAAATCTTTCATATTGCTCTGTCTTCAAAAGGCATCTCAGAATCAGAGAGGAACCAAGAGCAACTTCCACTTTTCTCTGTGTTTCATCCAGAATCACAGATTCTTCTGATACCAGCATGGCTGCTACTGCAGCTGTAGATAGATAGATAGATAGATAGATAGATAGATAGATAGATAGATAGATAGACAGACAGACAGACAGACAGACAGACAGACAGACAGATAGATAGATAGATTACAAACCAGTATTGTACATAACCATGTGAAATTTCAGACAGTTTTATCATTACATTTGGCATCATCAATACTCATACTTGTATGGATTTGCTGTGAGTGCAGCAGTCTGTTTTTATCTGTCAAATATCAAGTCAGGAGTCTCACCTGTGAGCAGCACCAGAGTCAACTGCTTCAGCCCCAGTTCCATCTTATGATGTGTGAGGTGGTCTTCTTCTCAGACTTGTCCTGTCTCTGCTGCCTGCCTCTCTGCACATCTGACAGAGCTAGACGCAAAACCTGCGTGTGTGGGCGGGAGGAGGGGTTTTCTGTTCCTGTACTTTGAGAGTAAGTGGCTTTTACCGAGAGAACTGACAGTAGCCTAGGTTGTACAAACAAAAACTGAAGATGGAAAATAATGTAGGCTTTTATGAAGACAAGACAGACTCCTGACCAACAACAATGCACTTATCGTTTCATATTCTACTGATGGAAAGTCAGCAAAGCCGCCTGTTGCTGCTGCCCAGGCTGCTAAAAATGTGCATCCTGCACAGTTCCTCTGTGAGATACATGTGCTGACTTGCTGAATACAGATGAATAAAAACAGGGCGCACAGTGTTGAGGGGTATATGAAACCCTTGTGGGTTTTGGTGCAAGGGTGCGAAAACGCACTTCACCATATCTCCACTGCATATTACTAGAAAAGGAGCACATGGCTTCCTGTGACAAGACACAAATAAATATGATGGGGTAAAACTTTATGATTTGATCTCCAGCCACAACCCAGAACAGGGATAATAGACAGAAAAAAAATCACAGGAGATGAGAGGATAACAGAAGAGCTGCAAAAACACAGTAAACTTTGAGATATTTTACAGTTAGGCTTCTCTGAATTCTATGTTGCTCTGATTTTCTCTGATGTCTGCTGTAAACCTGTCTCTCATTCACATTAAGTTAAAGGACGTAGCACGAGAATAAGTGACTGTTTATTGCATGTTCGTTGCAGTGAACGGTAAAGAAAGAAAGAGGCCACAAGACAAAACATCTCAAGTCTACAGGTGGTGTATAACTACTGAAACCTCAAACTTATGATCTTCATTTTCACAAAGAACCTGAAACTAGGTCCTGTCTGTGATGTAAGTAGACAAATAATCTCAAAGTAGGACAGTAGTCTGCATGAGTAGTGAGCACTGAAACATAACTTTTGTTTTGTTCTCTATTTGTAATTAAACTGAAAATACTATAAGTTTCATCTGTTACACTACTTTAAAATAACAACAAAACAAAACAGCAATTCAGCAGAAATTGATCTTACTTCATGCTGCATCTCATTGTGGGTTCTGATCATTTCCGTGTAAATTGTTGCACCTCGTGATTTTGGTTCATTATTATGACAATTACAGCTTTGTCACTAAAGCAAAAGTATTCTTGTAATGGCCACGTATTTAGCTACAATATGAATAAAAATCTAATGTGTTGCAGTTGCAAACGTCGGTAATTAAAATTACAAATACACTATTTATTCCATCCACAGAACACAATGTTGTCATCACTCTTGGATCTACTGAGCAGAGCTTTGGTTACCCTTTACTTGGTATCACACTGCGTTATCTTGAAAATATTCAAGATGAAGTTATTCTGTTTAATCAAAGTAATATTTAGCACTTGCCAGCAATCATGTTGATACAGGATGTTCTGCACTTTCAGAAAAATGTCAGATCAGAAAGTAATATTGCCTAACTAGCTGGTAACTAGAGGTATTCTTGTTAACTACCAGTGTTGGAAGAAGTACTCAGATCCTTATACTACAATACTACAACTACCCTGTTACAAGTAAATGTCTATCAATTAAAGTTGAATGAAAAGTAGTATTTGTGTGTGTGTGTGTGTGTGTGTGTGTGTGTGTGTGTGTGTGTGTGTGTGTGTGTGTGTGTGTGTGTGTGTGTGTGTCAGTCTGATACACACACACACACACACACACACACACACACACACACACACACACACACACACACACACACATCTAAAAGATGTCAGACTGTCAGAGAGCTGAGATGTCAGAGATCCTGTCGGTTCTTCACGGTATCTATTTTATTATTTTTGGTTCAGAATGGCCTAATGCTGGCTAATAAACTACGCTTTCAGCAGGAAATGAAATCCCGTCCTTGCCATATTTACCATTTATTTTGTGTGGGATTGTCATTTCCTTGCTCTGCATGTGTCAATTAAGTTGTTTAAAAGGTTAAAAAAAAAAATTTTTTAAACTTTGAAAAAAAAAAAAAAAGTGTAATAATACATATATCATACCAGCTGGTCTTTCTTCCGACAGTACCTGAAGGCAGCATTGCTCAGCCACACAACACCAATACCCAGAATCCTCGTCTGCCGCATGCGCTCTGCGCACTACGGCCCAAAGGCGTTGGTGGTTGGTGTCCGTCCGAAGATGCATTGCACTCCGGCAGCATCAGTACCAGCTCCGCCGTGCTAATAAACCAAAAACCGGGGGACGGAGGAGAAATACCGGCGGTGGTTGCGGCTCGAGCGGCACCGGTGCATCTGGGCGGCGAGATGGGAGACCAGAAGGTGAGTCGGAGCCGGAGGAACAGGTGTCTGTGATGGGGGAAGCCGTTTCAGGGCGTAGCGTACAAAGGAAGGAGGGGGATACGCTGCGAAACCGGGGAGTTTGTGGATGCGGCACAGGCTCGTATTTCACAGACGCGTTATTTACTTTACTCGGCGTCTGTCCGGTTGACGGTGATCTTTGTCTAGTTCACGCCATCGACCACTTTACTATCGATATATCGGTGTAACAGTCACGGACCGGGGGCTGGGGGGGGGGGGGGGGGGGGTGGGGAGCCTTGGCGCAGCTTCTCTCGCATCAACAAACATCACACAGTCCTTCAGTGTGAATGGGCTTTCTCACTGTGAGACAGGCAGGCAGCGGGAGCGGTAACATATCAGGGGTGTAATGCGTAACATTATCGGCCCGGTGTGTGTCCAGTCCTCCTGGAGTCGGCTCTCCAGTGGTTGTGGAGCTGCATTGTTCAATTATAAATGCGCATCCTTCCGCCCGTGGAGTGTCCTCCCTCCCTGTGCTCAGAAGCTAGTCCTCCCTGATCCTATCTGAAGAACAAATGTTTAATCATGTTGAACAGGGAGCTCAGAGCCTAAAGCTGATTGTGTTCTCAACCACACAGTGATTAGTACCACTTCAATTGAGCCGTTGTAGTGTATGGTTGAAAGAGAGACCTGCAGTCATGTAGCCCTCTATGCCACAGGCTTTCAGGCCACAGATGGGGAGTACTGAACTGTATACTCTTTACTTTTTTTTTTTAGTCTGAAAGGATCAGACTTTGACTTTTTTTTTTTTTTTTAATTTCAGGCTTAGCAGAATGTTGAATTACGAAAGTGAGATTTGGTCTTTTTTTCAGGAATCTCTGCGTAAGATCACCCACACGCTGGCCATGAAGAATGAGGAGATTTCAAACTTCATCTGCACCCTCAAACAGAGCCTCGACAACTTGGAGGTACAACATGGCTGAGCTGAAATCCTCATTATTTTAACCCACAGCTCTGCAGTTTTCCTCAGTCAGTGCATTTATATGTGAAAAGGCTGCTTCTCCTTTGTCACTCATTCTCATTGTGACACCAGGCAAACTCCAACCGGGTGCAGGAGGACCTGCAGTCCGAGTTCACCTCCCTCCACTCGGTTCTGGATGAGATGAAGGAAAACATGTTGACACGCATCAAACAGGAGAGAGCCAGCCGCACGTACGAGCTACAGGTACGAATTCACAAACTAACTGTGTCTTAGTTTGAATATGTTTAAGATTCACAAAATGCAATTTTTCCGTTGCACACAGAAACAAATGAGTCTCTTTGGCACACGCTTCCAATGCTCTGCAGTCTCAGGACAAAGCCATGACTCTCAAATGATGCAGCTAACTCCGTAGCCCCGGCACACAACATAATAGTCCCATTATACTGAAGACGAATGTGTAAGAGTTCTGCAGAATGAGCTCTGGTTTGAATGTGATTTGATATTTTCCTCAGAGTCAGCTGAGCGCCTGCTCCAAAGCCCTGGAGAGTTCGGAGGAGCTGCTGGAGCTGGCCAACCAGACGCTCTGCTCCTCTGAGACGGACGGCTTCACTCAGGTAACTGACCCGCTCAGCTGCTGCTGTAAGGCTGCCGCGCTGTTCCCCTGCTCGCTGGTTACGACTGAATTTGTAATGATTAATGATCAACTTCAGTGTCCATACATATGATTTAATCTGTCCTGCTTGTGGTGTCATACTACCAGTTATTTTAACACAGCCACCTGCCACTTCTTTTTTTTTTTTTGTGTGTGTTAAATGACAACATGATGGGCTACAACTCAAGTTTTCTCTTCGCTCCGTATCTCTTCTCTCCTTTCTCCTTTTCCTTTCCCTCTCTGCTTCTCCTCTCCAGGCGGCCAAAGACATTAAGGATAGGTATAGTACTCAGCCATCCATTGCTTCCCTTTTGTCATAGCCTCCTGCAGCCAACGAGCTGTCTCTTAATGTAGCATGCATGCGTTCAGACGTGTAGCCACCGCACCCACTCTGTGGACAATAAGCACCGTGGAAAAACTTTCCACTCGAGTGTCTTTTGTCTCTGTGTTTCCCACTGTCTTCTAAAGTCTGTACCATCCTGTGTCAGCCCCTCCCTGGATGAATGCTGCTCCCTCTCTCTGCTCCACTTTTTAAGTGTTGATCAGGGTGATGAGTTCAGTGGTAGTAACAGAAGTCTAGCTAGTGGCCTTTTCTTAGTGAGCAGTACTAGAGTCACCTGTTTGTTTGCTTGTTTGTTTGTTTTTTTGTGTGTTTACCTCTGATTCAGTTGAATAATGCACCGCGCTTGTTTCCACCCCGTGTGTTTGTGCCTCTCTGTGTGTCTCTTTGTCCGCAGCGTGACAATGGCTCCAGCCTTTCGCCTCTCCCTGAAGGCTAAAGCCAGTGACAACATGAGTCACTTGATGGTGGATTTCACCCAGGAGAGGGAGATGTTGCAGGGCCTCAAGTTTCTCCCAGGTCTGCTCCACTTTTTCTACAAAGACACAAAGTTTCAGTGCAATGCACCTTTTTCACATCAGTACAGCAGTGATAATAATAATGCATGTATATAATCAATTTACAACACTATGAAATTAGCCTGTGTTTTTAACTTTAGTTCTGTCACTGTCAGAAAAACAAAAATGCTCTCTCTGTGACAGACAGGCTGCCTGTTGAACTAGCTTTGAGGTGCTCCACCTATTAGTATTTTATATATTGATGAGCCAACATGAAAGGAGTCGCCCGCAGTGATGAAACCGCAGAGAATGATCACACAACTTTGCAGCTGTGCGATACTTGTTAACCTCTTTAGGAAGCTGGTGGAGTTTTAGAGCCCAGTGTGTGCACTGAAGGACTCAGTCTCAGTGTGAGCAGCAGCTTTTCCAGTGAGAAACCACTGTACCACCCCCCGTCTAGCACCTCATTCTGAAAAAAATTGACTAACAAAGTTAGTGGCAGTCAAGCAGGTAAAGAAAGCTGAGGCTTGAAGGTGAAAAAATTCTGGGCTGTGTCTCTATGAGCTTGTTTTTGAGCTTTTCTGCCCCCAAGTGGCAAAAAAAAGGAAAGAAGCTATTGTTTTATGTGGCAGCTCACTTCATTTTTTGTGAATTTATTTCTTAAATGTTTCACATAAACAGCTAAACACAACAGACACTACAGTAACAACATATGTAGACAATAAACGCTGTTTGTTCTCTTGCATATTCAGTCCCCGCCACTCCAGAGATCCAGGTGTCAGAGTGTCAGGTGTGTGACAACACAGTGACTGTAGCGTGGACCTTACCGGAGCCCGACAGTAAGATAGACTACTACATACTGGAATACCGACGGACAAACCATGAGGGTCCGCCCCGCATCAGGGAGGAATACCCCTGGATGGTGTTGGAGGGGATAAAAGAGATGGAGCACACGCTCACGGGTACGAGCAGGATTTTTGTGACACGTGTTGTCTGGACTTTGATGAGGCTGAATCCTGAATGAAACTTGGGGGGTTTTTTTTATTCTCAGGTCTGCGCTTTGACACCCGCTACATGACGTTCAGAGTGAAAGCGTGTAACAAGGCCGTGGCAGGAGAGTTCTCTGAGCCGGTTACACTAGAAACCCACGGTGAGAACACTGGGCATAAAGAGCTGTTTTAATGAGAAAGGAATGTATGAAAGGTTTAATAAAAAAGTTCATCACCTGTTCTGCTTCCAGCCTTCACCTTCAAACTGGACTCTGCTTCGGCCCACCAGAATCTGAAGGTGGAGGACTTGAGTGTGGAGTGGGACAGCAGTGGAGGGAAGATACAGGACATCCGCAAGGAGAAGAACCGGACCAACTCCCCGATGCACTCCCCCGCCCGGTTTGTATGAACGTAAACTGCCAGAAGGTCTTTAAACCTAAAAAAAAAACAACACACACACACATAAGGCCTGTGGTCATGTCACGTAACTGTCATTATGAATAAATCTCAGAAGTGAAAATCTTTGAGAGTCTCTACCATCTGTCTTTTTTTATAATCAGGTCAGCCCTAATGTCTCCTAAGAGAGCACCGACAGCCCGTCCAGGCAGAGACAGGTTTACAGCAGAGTCCTACACCGTGCTGGGTAAGAAGACACACGTGGCACATGAAATGCGAGTAACATTAGAATTTCAAAAAAAAGTTAAGAGATAACAGTTTGAATATTATGTGACCACAACTCTGTCTACTCAGCACTGATCCTGTAACTTCAGAAATGTTTTATCTGGGCTCATGTCTCATTACAGCCGACACCATGATCGACGCTGGCCAGCAGTACTGGGAAGTGCGGTTTGACAAGGAGAGCAAGGCCTTCGCTGTCGGGGTGGCTCTGCGGAACCTCGGCCGATTCGACCAGTTGGGGAAAAGCAGCGCTTCGTGGTGCATCCATCTGAACAACTGGCTGCAGCAGAGCCTCACAGCCAAGCACAACAACAAGGCTCGAACACTGGACTGTCCGATCCCGAGCAGTATAGGAGTCTACGTCAACTATGATGAAGGTAAGACAAGCATCATGTGATCACAGACAGAATCACTGTTGGTCTGTTGCAATGAGAAACATGCAAATTGCAGACCTACCTTTTTTTTTATTATAGTACATACATGTGATTTGGCTTCTTTATTCTCCAGGTGTACTGTCTTTCTACAACGCCAAAACTAAGCAGCTGATGCACACCTTCAGAACCAAGTTCCAGCAGCCAGTCATACCAGCTTTCATGGTGAGAAATGATTCTTTAAACGTGTCCGTTATATAAAGGAACGTCCTTCGGACCTTTCTGTTTCTAAAGCGACCGTCAATGCGCTGCCTCCCCCTGCAGGTGTGGAACGGCAGTTTCTCAGTAGTGACGGGGCTGCAGGTTCCCAGCGTGGTGCAAAGCGGACAGAGGAAGAACAGCGGCACTAGCAGCTCCAACGCCAGCCTCACCTAGATCCATCCACTCGGCCAGCTGGACACCGACCAGCTCTGCCCGATCGCAGTCACCCGCCGCAGAGCATTTCCTCTGCCCTGACTGCGGTCAAAGCCATATCATGGAAGAGTTACATCACTGGAGTGCGGTGGTTTAGCTTGTTTCTCATGTCTGTGTTGCATGACAACAAAAATGGTTTTGGAAACAAGCGAGTCATCGACACTCTCAGTGACAGAATTCTTCAGATGTATGACTCCGGCTGTTGTGATTGCTTGGGACACGTTAGGTGTAGTTTTACTAGTTTTCCTCTCTCTACACATTTATTTTACTGTCCCACTGCTGCTAGAGCAAAGATTTAGCGCTGGCCGCTGCCCTTCCTTCCTTCCTTCCTTCCTTCCATCACCAAAACTGTCAGCCGTACTGTCACGCAGCCAGCTGCAGGTTCAGGGTCAAGGCCTGTCCTGTCTGCTCTCTCCCTGTGCCTTCCTTGTCATTTCCAAACTGATAGGCCAAATCGGGTGATCTGTACCAACATGCTAATATTTCACTGCAAGAAATGGATCTCACTATCTCAATTTAAAACAATGTATTGTGTCAGTGTCAATATAACCTGGTTGTATCGTAGCTTAATGGTAATTATCACCTACTGAATCTGCCTCTAATCATCAACCAACCTATGTAACCCAAATAACAACCTGCTCCTAGACAGCGCTACTCAATAGAATGTAGTTAATTAATTCAATCAGGATTTATTAAACTCTCTACTTTGCCAGCAACTAATGGATCGTAAGAAGTCAACAGCACATATTAGGGCTGTTGTATTTGAATTCTTGCCAAGGCATGCAGAGTTAACAGTGTTTACTTCATTTCACTTTGTGGTGAGGAACCACACTTTGCGTGCAAGAAACTGGGTCCTTCAGCCTGCTGCTGAGGGTCTGTTATAAATTAGAGTCAGTGTTGTGACAGCTAGACTCTGCACAGAGAGTTAGTAGGAGTCCTCCTCATTTTAACGACTTGTAGTGGAGTCATAGAGGCTTCAAACACGGCTTCAGGATTTTGGAAATGACTGTACTGTACATTTTATTCACCTGACTGCACCCTGATGCTTGTTTGTAATAGTATGTATACGTCTAAACCTAATAACACCACTTTATTTGCTGCAGAGAGATCCCATCACGAGTAGTGGGCTGTCAGTCGTCCAGATATAACAAATAGCTAGCCAGTAGCTCCAGCTAACAAATTGTGGTATGAGGGTTAGCAAGACTTGGGATCCACCTGGGTGAGGAACTAAAGTGGTGAACGCTGGAAATTGTTTCCTGATGTTTTGAAGTCCTTATTTGTGCATCGCGAGACCTCTGAGCAGCGTCCATGACATGCGTCACACATGGTAACACATGTGTGACGCATGTCTTGCTTTGCCATGCTGCTCCCTCTGAATGCATCTCCTGAATAACTGTAGCCTGCTATGCTTTAAAGAAGCGTCCAGCTGATAATTATGTTAACTTTACTTCACGTGCTGACAGAATGTCACGATTTATTGTAAATAGTTTAATTTTTCCACTATAATGTATCAGTCATTGAGGTAATAAAGGAGTGAGAGCACTTTGTTCACGTGTCATTTTCAATAAGTATAAAAAAAAATGGTGCGACAAAAAAAGTTCAGAACATCAAAGGATAGACTGATTATTTCTAACTGCTGCATAGCACATACTTAAAAGTCGCTTGTTCACGGGTCTGATTTGATGTGACAGAAGCAATCGAAGATACTCGAGGAGTTTCACTTCACTGAAAAATAGACATATTCACATACAGGTTATACTGTAAACAACAGCTAATCATATATTAAAAAACATCACATGCCTATGAGGCAGAACGTCGTCATCGTAGTCACATTATGAAATATATATGAATATAACGGCCGATGACACAACACTTAAATAAAAACTGGACAAACAACACTGATGCAGAAAATCTGATTCGGAAAATGTGGTAAACGTGCAAAACGTACAAGAGAAATGTGGTGAAGATAATGTGACATGTACATCCTTCTTTACACCCCATTCATTTGCTAATGAGCGTCAGAGACGGGTGAATCAATAAAGCGTTAATCTTCAGAGAGGTTTTACTGCCAACAGGCAGCTAGTAAGGAGGAGGAGGAGGAGGAGACGGAGGAGGAGCAGCTCCGTGATGCAGATGAGGAAGAGGTCCTTAGACTGGAAACAGCTTGTCTCCGATTCCATGTGTTGGTTCGTCCTGCAGGGACAGACAGGGAGGTGGCTCTGCACTGGTGTGAGTCAGCTGCTGAGTCAGAGCTTCACAGATGGTGACGGCTTCACGAAACTCCCTCCAGCAGAGGTCATTCTTGAGACTTTGCCTTTTGTTCCAACTTTAGCTTCAGCTCTGATATAGCTGCAAGAGGAACTGGGGAGTATCAGACAGTGAGTTTTAACCTTACGGCAAGACAGGAAAATGAAACACAAGAGGAAAATATGACTCGAGACTGCAAATGTATTGGCACAAATTACTGTCTAATAAATTAATTAAGGTCTACATGTGGACTTACTCTGTCCTAAAGGGTTTATGTGGCTTTTCGTTTTCGAATCTGTGTTTGTGGAGGAGGCAGAGGAGGGTGGTGGTGGCGGCGGCGTATTAAGGGTCAATCTGCGAGGAGCAGGAATTGGAGGCATCATTGCTTTCTTTGGAGGCGTCTTCTCCGGTTCTACAGGACACACACACACAAAAAAAGCATGATTCAAAATTCAACAGCGACTTCAGTGGTTCAACAGGTAAAGGAAGTATTCTGAGATAATAAGATTTACACAGAGGGAACTTACGTGGCAGCACAACAGCTGAGGAATCCTCTGCTGAGGAATCCTCTTTCTCCTCCACTGTTTGAACACACACACACATTAGTTAGCAAAAGCAGTGGAAAATATGAAGTCACACCTGTTTTTGTTTGCAAGACAGAAGATTAAATGACAGATGGACTGATTGATGGGACTGATGAAGTACATGTCATAGGTTCATTATATAAAATCTAAGATTATACAACATTTTCTCATTTGTCTTAACATTTTGTGTTATAGGTTTATTATTATTATCACTCAAAGAATAAACTAAAGGTTGTTTTTCGTGTCACTCTGACATCAGACAAGAAGTCCAAGATTAACCCACTAAGCTGTGGAGGAGGAATTTCCAAACACCTGAATGCGTCAGAGGGGCCAGAACAAACAGGTCGGGCAAACAGTGTAAATAGTTTAGTGGCAGAATGTGTGTGTGTGTGTGTGTGTGTGTGTGTGTGTGTGTGTGTGTGTGTGTGTGTGTGTGTGTGTGTGTGTGTGTGTGTGTGTGTGTGTGTGTGTGTGTGTGTGTGTGGGTTGGGGGGGGGGGGGGTTGTGTTAATTGATGAAGTACCTGGTCTGGGAGGCACACTAGGTGGGGCAAGGTTTGATGGAGCTTGCTGAACACTCTTTTCTCCATTTTCATTATCAGACCAAATAAAAGCTGTAAGAAAAAAAAAAGCCACAATTTATATAAATCATGTTTTTAGCCTTTGTGTAGAACGATAATTACACAAGAATAAACATATGGAGCGAAAGAGAACGTGAGATCAAAATGTCTTCGTTTTTGTACGTACAGATGTTTTTTTCATACGGTTCTTCAATGATCAGAGGAACCAGAACTCTGTCGGTTTTTTCTACTAAATAGTTGATCACATCGTACAGAGTGGCGCAGGGGACCTGCACAGAGAACGGCTCGTGTTTTAACGACATTTGAACAATTCAATACAAAAATACACAAAAGTAAAAATAGGTCTTATGTAACACTTGACTCAATAACCACAATATAAATATTCAAATTCTTACAGCTTTCAATCACTGTTTGAAATTGAGTTTCATTACTGATATGTGTCATTAGTGCTGTGAAGGAAATCTTGGCACTAATCACTCACTCACACACACACACACAAACACACTGCACTAATTCATCTCTAGCAGTGAGTCATGACAGTGGAAGCAACATTAAAACTTTATTGAAAGAACACAAGTGCAGCAGAAACATGACTGTGGTGAATGACTAATGTCATCTGCTCTGTGTTTACCAGTAATCACCTTCCTCCTTTTCAATCAAGCTCTACACAAAAGACCACTTATCAAGTGCAGCTGATTCTTCTTTTATTGTCAAGTGTTCATCACTGAGCTCACACACACATTCACACACATTCTCTCACACACACACACACACACACACACACACACACACACACACACACACACACACACACACACACACACACACACACACACACACACACACACACACACACACACACACACACACACACACACACACGCACAGGAGATTTTAATCACATAATAAAAAGAGAACAGTAAATACCACACGGTAGTTTTATCAGACTGACACTGCAGAGGTATTTTATCTGTGGCACATACAGAACAAAGAACCCTGAGCTCAACCAGATGTTCTAATACTTACCGGATTGTCCACATCGATGGCGAAGCTCCCGTCGTGTTTACGAGTCACACGGTAGTGTCTGAATATGGAGCTGACGGTGAAAGAGAGAGGGAGGCAAAACACAGAAGACACAAATGAAAACAACAACACTTTATAGTCCGACTAAAATATATGAAATACCACCATAGCGTGTGAGCAAGTCTGTATTAAGTATATCTTTTACATCTACATGGGAAAGAATGTGTGAGTGTACCCATCATGGTCCTGTCTGGTGGTGATAGCGAAGGAGTTTCCATCTCTTCCAGGCCTCAGGAGCAGGTTTCCTCTCTTGGCCTCTTTCTCAAGCAGCAGCTCTGCCTCCAGACGGGACACGCTGTGGTAACAACTGCAGGAAGACAGAAAACACAGTGACGTTCAGCAGGACACTGAAGAGTGCTGCACCTGACAGACTACAGGCAGAGTGTGTATGTATGTGAATTTAAAAAAGTTTGAATTAAAACCTATAAAAGTTTTGTCCCTGAGACTGAGCTGTTCTCAGTTCGTAGATTTCTAATATCTCCAGATGTGAAGATGCATAGTTCCCCCTGGACAGCAATGCTAGGAAAAACACTTTATACACTGCTGGGGGCTGATATAATAATGCCATAGTTAAGATTAAGAGTCAGATACAGGTGTCCACTCCCTCTAGACAAGACTGGGAATCTGGCAAAACCACTGAAAAACGTCACATATTTCCCTAAGAAACAGCTCAGAGTCTTTTCATTTTTGCAGCAGTAAAAAGTTAAGAGATCAGAAAGAATCATCCAATCACAACATTTTCAAATGGTCACATTAGAAATCACCACTTGTGTCAAGTCTTGTTCGTACTCACGCTGGCATGTCTGCTTGGAGGGTGATGTAAGGACTGGAGGAGACATCAGGTGGAAAGACATTTTTTATTCTTTCCTTCTCCTTGTCTACTGCCTCTCTTAGCATGTGGATCTGACCTGGTAGCAGGTTGAGGGAGGAGGGTACTGTCAGCTGCAGGGAGACAGGGGGGATTATCTACATCAGACCTGATATAAATGCATCTAAACATCAGTGTCTCCTCAAACTTGAGTCAATTAAACATTTTTAAAGATAATAAGATGTTTATTGTTCTTTCTATTGAGGCAGATAAAAGTTATACAACACAGACCTCAGCCACAGACTGAATATAGCCCTTCCACAGCTCACGGGCCTCTGCATTAGGAGCCTGTAGACACAATGGACGAGAGAAAAACAGTGAAAATAGAGGAATTACTCTGAAAAAAAGGAGGATGACATAAATATGTTCTATATATCCCCTCACTGTGAATCTGATATTTTCATCCTTCGTCTTGAGGTTGAGTCTTGCTGCATCTAAGTTACGATCCTGGCTGCTGTCGTCTGCTACTGAGACGAATCCGCTGAGATCCAGTTTCTCTATGTACTGATGAAACACACATACACATAAAGTCCCAAGTGTTGCCTGATCAAGAACGTTAATGATGAATAATCATCCAAATGTGTGTCATTTATAAACCCAACTCTCTGAGATAACTTACATCAGCCTCTCTCTTATCATTGAAGAAGAAAAGCGTGTTTCCACACAGGCAGGTCCACAGTTTCCGGGATGTCTGCACAAAACACACATAGAAACATAGTGACTAAAAGATAGCACATGGAAAACTGGAAAAAAAATACAGACAGGGACATGAATACCAAAGAAGATAACCAGTTTATATTTATCTTAAACACAATACAAAGGCAAAGGAAGAATACAAACGCACAAGGAACAAGGAATAAAGTAGGACACCTAATCCGTGCAGGTGACGTTTTTGGAGTTGACCTGGTGAGTCAAGTATTTGTAACCACAACAGAAATCATTGTATGATATTATTAACAATTATAAGCCTGGAAGTGGTTGGACCTGATGGGAAGTCGGGGACTGTAAATGTGTCACCGGATTAATTTGTGTGTAGGTGTGTAAGATGTTGGTTTTGCATGAATCAGAGTTTAACACCATGTGTTACAGGTAGTAGCTGAACTCACAACAACTTACAAATACTTACAGTAAATCCAAAAAGTTTGCATGAAGTTTGCCAAATTACTGCCAAACAAACCTCTGATCTCACTGAGCATCTGGGATAGACTTAAAGTGTCGCAGGTAAAAGTTTTTCCTATGATTTCACGTGCTTTCAGCTGCCTCTTATCAGTGAGGGCTTCGCACAACAGCCCCGAGGATTTATTATGCTGAGAGCCTGCCTTGCAAGTTTGATTCATTACTTCTCTTTCAGTTCCTGGCTTGCTCTAATCTTTATGGCACAAAGAGCTGAAAGGCAGTCAGACCAGTTGGAGAGACGCAAGTGTTGCCCCACCGTCTGCTGAAAAACTCAAGTCAAAGTCCACACAACTTACAACTTACAAGAAACTACATAATGACAGCCAGTTTCTTGTATGCAATGACAATTAATGTTTCTAAGACACTGTTCTGTTCCACTGCACTGGTTTAGTGGTTAGTAAACTATTAAGCATTCCATTACACTGCAGTTCCATAATATTAAGCACAAGCTAGTCTAGGTAAGAAAATGAAAAAGAGGAACTGCTCCTAAAAAATAATAAATAAAAGAATAGCCAGTTACAGTACAGATCAATTTATTTCTCAAATAAGTGTTGAAATTAAAAAACAAATTAAAGCTGAGTGTTAAGCAGATCCCTGCCAACTTCTGCACATTGTTGAGATGCCAGTCCTTCACGTTTCTGTCTCTGTCTCTCTCTCTCTCTCACACACAGAGAGAAAAAGCTACCATCAATAACAACAGCTATTTCAAATATAAGCAGTCATTCAATAATTAGTCAATTAAGCGATTCATTTATCAAAGTAATCAGCAATTGTTTTAATTAATCAATGAATCATTTAGTCACTTTTCGAGCAAAAATGATCAACATGTTCTAGATGCAGCCTCTCAGTTGGGAGGATCTGCAGCTTTTCTTTGTCTTATGTGATGGTAAACTAAACAGTTTTAGGGTTTTGTTTTGTTTTTTAGTGTTGGTCAGACAAAACGTCTTCCTCATTAATCGATAAGAGAGAAAATAATTGACAGATTAAAGGGCAATTAAAAAAATAATCCAATAATAGTTAGCTGCAGATCATACAGTCATTAATCCAGATAACCTTTAACCAACAAAAACTTTATCTTATCTTTCAAGATCTTTCTTCCTTGAAAGAGCTCTGATGAAGTTTGGATTTTTCGGTTTCAAACATATTTTTGCTAATACAGATTTTAAAAAAGTTAACTACCCCAAAAGACTTTTAAAAAATCAGAATAAATGAATGTCTTTTTGCAGACCATTTCACCTGCTGCAGTCAGAGCCGATCCGTGCTGATTATAATGCAGTTCTCACAGAAAAACAATAACTAAAACAAATCTCCCACCTCCTCTCTCATGAGTTACCTTATCTTTGAACGACCTCTTCTCCAGGTATCCCTCATAGTAACAGGTTGGCAGCTGGTTCCTCTGTCGCCCTGCTCGCTTTGCCATTTCGGGGACTGCAGATGTTTCCAATAAAACAACACTTACATACAGCTTTTATTTTGACTATGTACCAGATTTCGCCATTAATATATCAGCAGGTTCTTCGTGCTTCAACTAAAGTTCCCTTGAAAGCGGAGAGTCAATCTGGCAGTGCTCTGACAGGCGGCAGAGTCCTTAATGCTGATTGGCCTATGGTTGAAGTGGGCGGGTGTTTTTTTTTCCACAGGTGAGACTACTTCTGACGTAGCCGACGTCTTTCTCAAAGATGGAAATCACCTGTTTGAGTAGGCCTAACTGAAACTGACACCACTGCGTGAGACATTATAGCTTTATCAATTTTAAAATGTGCAAGAACTGACCGGACAAGTTTTAGTTTTTGTGTTGTTGAAAATGACTAAGCTGTAAAACTTAATGTGGATGAATCAAGTATCTATCTATCTATCTATCTTAATGGGTTAAAAGCCCATCAAGTGTATTTTCCCCCCAAAATGTTAAAAATGGTGTCCTACTGTTTGATCTGTGAAGACTTAACGGTGACAGCTGAGCAGTGAGATTAAATCCACTGAATCTTAAACAGATTCATTGTTATTGGCCTGTACAGCCACTGTGTCTGTCAACAAAAGCAGCTTCGAGCAGTCGAATAGAGCAGCAAAACACGTCTTATCTAATGAAAGTGCGATATCACGTCATACAAGGCTGGTGGTTGTTAATATACTGTGTGTTGTGGTCTAAGCTCTTTAATCTAGACCAGCATTTAGTTGAATCTGAGCCTGTGATTCAGAATATTTGCAGTGGGTGAGAGTTTTGATATTAGCTGATGCTGGTCAGTGGCATCTTGAATGTGAATGATACAGAATACAGGAAATTAAAAGATCATGTGGCAGATGGGGATCTAGATGGTACACAACTGCTGATTTTCATATATACGTATCTTACAAGTTCATTGCATGCCACTACTGAAAAAGTGAGAGGACTTAGAGGACTGAGAGGAGTTTATATGGCAAGAGGTAGAGATGTTGCCCCCTCTGCTGGCTCTTTTTTGTCTGTTCAGCCTGTTGAATCTATGAATTTACGTTCTAACATTTCTGCATCACAGCCTGCCTGCACGAACTTTATAAAGTTCTGTTTTTGCTGAGACTGCTTGAGAGAGTTATAAATCCAAATGTATTGTAACTGTGGAAATTGTAGTGAGTGGTGCTGTTGATTGTATTGAATCAAACTGACAGGTGCTCATCTTAAGTAAAATGTTTTGGGTTTCTTCTACTGATAGTTGGCCCTTGATATCTTTTAATTATAGTTTTCTCAGCACAGGCTATTACTGCACAGTGATCCCTGACATTATCTCTGTCTGTCGGGGTCAGCCATCATCTGAGACACAAACTATCTAAATCTGTCCTCCACAGCTTCCTGGCCATGACCTTGATGTCTGTCAGCGGAGCTCTTCATGGCACCAGAGGATGTGGATGAAGACAGATATTTTCTGGTCTCATTTGTTATGACTCCATCAGTATTTACCTGGATATGTTTATGTCAGTTTCACAGTCAAAGCAAACGTCCAAGATCCTAAGGTTCTGACAGTCGCGTAAACATTTAAGACAAAGTAACACAGGAAACATCAGCATCACTGGATGGAGTTTGAGGTTCATTCTAGACCTTGGAAATAGTAGCTGATTATCAGCGGTACCACTATTATGAATTACTTACTTATTAGTAACCACTATTACTATTAGTTTATAATAAAGACCATGTGAAAGCTCCAGAAAAAGCTAATAATTGGAGCCTGATTTTGTCAAACTGCTGCTGTTTCCAAGCTCAAAAGTGAACAGCTCACTGCTTAATAAAACTTTTTTTTTTTTTAATCAGACAAAAAATAACAATTTATTTAAAGCGTTCAACCTTTACAGGAGAATGTCTACTTTCAGTCTTGGCTAGGACTTAATGTAAGAAAATGAAAATCAACTAAAAACTTTTTTTATTTTCAATTTTAGAAGCCAGATCATCAGTAAGTCATCCATCATGAGAAGCCTGATCAATATCTCTTGGGGCCCTAGATCTGAGTTTATTGCGTTACAGACATTTTACAAAGAAAAAGACATAATGGTGTTGAAAGTGTCACATAATAATTTTTTTGAATTACTGTACCTGAAGCTATCCACCGGTGAGTCACGTGACAGGGCAGCAGGGCAGCGTTACAGCGGCTCCGCTCTTCCTACGCAATGTGCGCATTGTCTCCTGTCATCTTGGCACAGCTCCCTGGTCCGGGCAGGGGAAGTCTTTTCTGTCAGCACCGCATTCTCCGAGGGGGTCACCGTATCTGACGATGGGGAACAGGGACGACGAGTACGACTTCTTGTTCAAAGGTAAGGGGAGCAGAAAGTAAACGTAGATAACCTCGTTTGGTGATATCCTGCTGGGAAGCTGGCTGAGCTCGGGCTAGCATGCTAACCGTTAGCCGCGTTAACGTCAGTGGTCAGGTTCGTATCAGCTGGTGGTGGCAGCTAACTGCAGCTAGCCCAGCTGTTTTCTTATCTCGAGCAACTTTTTTCCCCCCACACTCGTCCTTTTCTAATTAAAGCTGCGGTTACTTTCACCTCAAGCTCTATTTCTGCTTTTCTTTGTGTCATAGTTTGCTGCAGGCCGTGAGTTTGGGATTTTACGGAGAGGAGGGGCGTATGGCGAGTTAGCCCTGCAGGCTAGCAGCTAATCTAACGGGTGGAGCGATTACTTTTCAATAAGTGAAATCAACTTTATTGACACCGACGAGAAGTTGTCTTCACCTAGCTATAGCCACGCTTAAAAATCGAGCTATCCAAACCCGAGCAGCGTCAGCGGTCTACTTTCCTAAGCCACGAAATCTGATCAATTTAATGGAAGAAGAAAACTGGAGCTGCCTTTGTGGTGGAGTCATCCACTCAGCGGCATAAACCTGTCGCCTGCAGGGAAGAAGCTCACTCCATATAAAAGGAATGAAGAGTAAACTATAGTATGGCTTTGATTTTTCTGGTCAAGTATTTGTGCACAAGTACCCAAACCACGTCTTTGTGTTTGATGGCTAAGGGCAAGTTTCCATACCAAGCAACCAGAGATTTACTCACTGGACCACTGAGTCATTACTCACATGGTCCTCTGACACCTTGGAGCTGATAACATGTTGCTGACTGTGCTGTCTTAATTGAAGTGGTATTTTTCAGAATCAGCTTATCGTCAGCTTTTAATTTGGATGCAGGGATTCTAACACTTGGGGAGTTTATTGAAGAGAAAATAGAAACACAAAAGCTTTGTGACATCTGTTTTGAAAATACAGAATCAAAGCAGAAAAGCGGTTCAGGTCTACTGGGGCTGCTGGAAACTTATTGGAGGACACTGATGACTTGTAATGACGACACAGGAACAAGGGGCCTCTAGAAAGTGTTGAGTCAGATTTTCCAGAAAGCAGGTTTTTGGCAGCTTCTTCCTGCACGACTCCACACGGGGCAAAGTCTGATTAGATATAAGGATAAAGAGGTCAGCACTTTCAGTTTGACTGGGGTAATGGTAATGAAATGACTGAATGGTGCCCTGACTACAGAGCATCACATAATCATAGTTGTTTGATACATAATGTGTAATTGTCGTCCTCTGTGATTGTAATTCTGCAGTTCACATTTCAGTTTTTGCTTTGGTTGTAGTTGTACTAATCGGAGACTCTGGAGTGGGGAAGAGTAACCTGCTGTCCCGTTTCACAAGAAATGAGTTCAACCTGGAGAGCAAGAGCACCATCGGGGTGGAGTTTGCCACCCGCAGCATCCAGGTGGACGGCAAGACGATAAAGGCTCAAATTTGGGACACAGCTGGACAGGAACGCTACAGAGCAATCACCTCAGCGTGAGTTTGGCTTTTTTATTTATGCTTAAACAAATGTGTATTGACGTAAAGAGTTGATGTACTCATCTGGCTTTATGCTGTTCACCAGGTATTACCGGGGTGCAGTCGGGGCCCTCCTGGTTTACGACATCGCCAAGCACCTGACGTACGAGAACGTTGAACGCTGGCTGAAGGAGCTGAGGGACCACGCTGACAACAACATCGTCATCATGCTGGTTGGAAACAAAAGCGACCTCCGCCACCTCAGGGCAGTGCCCACCGATGAGGCTCGAGCCTTTGCAGGTAAATCACATCATGTGCTGTGGTAATAAAGCAAGAAAAGCCAGTTTGTAAAAAAACACATTATTTCTCTTCCCACATTAGAAAAGAACACTCTCTCATTTATTGAGACATCAGCGTTGGACTCTACAAATGTAGAAGAAGCCTTTAAGAACATTTTAACAGGTAGGAAAAGCAAGACTTGGTGCAGTGTATCATGTCGTGCATTTAAAATGAAATACATCACAGTGTAATTTTTTTTTTCTTGGACTTCCCTCTGCAGAAATCTACCGCATTGTGTCACAGAAGCAGATAGCGGACAGATCTGCTCACGATGAGTCTCCAGGCAACAATGTAGTGGACATAAGTGTCCCACCAACCACTGACGGGCAGAAGGGCAACAAACTCCAGTGCTGCCAAAACCTGTGACACTCAGTCCCCACAACACTCATCCTCTCCTCCTCATCCACCTTGATATCACATCACCTGTGCACTTTCTGTTACCGTAGCTTTGCTCACGGCCAACTCCTTTGCCACTCTAGACTTTATTTTTTATTCCTACCTTTCCTTCTGTTTTATATAATACTTTTGAACTCACCTGTGCTCTTCTCTTCTGCCATGAAAGAAAACAAGAAGCCTTTATGTGACTTGGTCAGTCCAGTTGTTCATGGAGTCAATGTGAAGGTTCCTGCAATGCAGGGACGGGACAGCTGTCGCTGTCTTAATGAAGCCTGTGAAGCTGTTTGAACTCTACTGAAACTCTGTCAATGCACAGGGAGGTTGTGGCATACATTTCAATGGTTACCACTAGATGGTGCTGCGTAAATAAACTACAGTCAGTTACTCCAACCTGGTGAAGCAGTATTATGCCTTCTGACAGTGTGGTTCTCATGTCCTTCTTACATCAGTTAAGTTATCATGCCAAAATATCCTCTTTAGGTATTTATTGAAGAATATTTGGCTTAAGTTGTCATTGTTTTACTTTCAGTTGAAGAACTGTAAAAATTTACAATAAAATTCTTGACAGAAGTTTTGTGTTGAGTTAATATATTATTACTGAAAGTTGCTTAAAAGTATCTACGTACATTTATTCAAGTACTGTACTTTGGTAGGTCCATTTTGTATATATTATATATATATTTCTACTCCACTACATATCAGAGGTAAATATTGAACCTTACATTCACTATATTAATTTTACAGCTAATATAGCTTTAGATAAATAATAACTTTAGTTTTATAGTCATTTTACTTTTTTTGGTCAAGATTTTACATGTAAAATGGATGAGTTTATAGGAAATGCAGTATAAAGTAGGAAAAATCAACAGAAACAAACGAAAGTCATTCATGTTTCAGAATGAAAGTGTGTGTATATATATACACACACACACACACTTAATCCTTATTTTGATCACCAATAAAGATCCACTGAAAACATTGAAAACAAGCTTTGTTAGTGGGGTTTTTCTTTCCTGGAGGGCAGAGACTGACGCGAACCAGTGTTTTTCTAACTAAGCTGCTTACATCTGCCAAACACAGCGGACGAGGAGATTCTGTGATTCTCCACAGATTCAGCAGCTAAACGTGACATCAGCCGTTGTTTTTCACGAGGATTAACGGCTACATCGAGCTGTGGTCAAAAACAGACTTATAGTAATGACACCTCATCCTCACTGAGCGAAGAGGATCATCTGTAAACAGCCATATTATACACATCACAGCATCTATACTGTGATGCTGGTGATGAGCTACACAGCCAAACACACAGAGGTCTACACATGAAAACATATCCACAGAGCAAAGAACGCACAAAGAGAGATCCTCACATTAACACAGCTGCTTAAACAAGAAAACACGCCACCTGGATTCATGTTCACCCATAATTTATCATCATTGTTTATTTGCTTTGCAAACACTTCTTGGCTGATTGCAGTTACCAGGATTTTGGTGAAGACAAATTTCTATTTTTTTTTTTTCCACAGCACACCATAAACATCAGAGTATTTAAAAATGCGAATACTGAAGAATTGCAACGAATGATACATATAAACATACCCACCCTCCAAAAAGAAGACGTGGAATAAAAAGTTTAGGAAAATGTTATATAACATAAGACAACGTAAGTAACATCTACATGTTCATTTGAGTAATAAACAAAGAAAACAATGATTTAAAAATCCCTTTCTGGGTTTGAGTTGTGGAATCTACATAAAGTAACCATAAAGTAACCACGTTATGGTAAATGTGTACTGAAACACAGAAGGGGAAGTGTTGCATAATTTGTGGGCAACTCCGTGTATACTCCCAATACAGAAAACAAACTATCTGCAACCTAGAAATTCAACTGTCTCTTGTTTTCAAGCAATTCTGATTTACTGCACCTCTGTACTTCAAGTCAGTGGCCCGACAGATGTCAACACCTGGAGTAAAGCCTCATTCATGACAAACAGTAAACACACAGATGATCAAATCAAATGACTCATAAGCTTGTAAGGCAGGTGAGAACCCGGCGTGCATCGCAATGCCGCAGGATATAATCCTTTGTTCTTAGATCAGTTAAAAACACAAACAAACGATTAACTGGGGCGTTAAGTGGGACGACCCACCACAAGCTACATGTTCCAAAGTGTAATGTTGGTGTAGACAAGAAGCCAGGGCAAGGAAATAACTGCCACTGCCATCGGCAATGCCACACTGTCAGCAGTCAAACAGAAGTGGTTTCAGCTTCCCACCAAACACCATGACTCAGATACACCCTCTTCCTGTAACATATCAGATCATGACAGTCAACGCAGTGCAGGAGGAAAACAAAAACCGATGTCCTGATGTTTACTAACAACCAAGGACCAAAATTTGCTGTGATGGAAACGGTTTGCATTTCCTCCTTCACAACACATCTGCCTCTTTGTGACTTTGTCACTCAATCACACACAAGTTTAAGTAAAATATTGTTCAAGCATGATTGTTATTAAGTAAATATGTATGTATTTTAAATACAAGGTATTATTAACACAATTATGCCTAAAATCCAGATTTTAGAGCTCTGCACACCATAGGCAGTGTAGTGCACATGTTCATACTGAACCAACACTGAATGCCAGATGGACACAAAATGGATCCATCGAGTAGAAACTTAATAAAAAGCACACAGGAAGAACAAACCATGATCAAAGTATGATGATCAAAATAAAAATCAAACAAAGTGACAAAGCTGTAAATGTTACAATGAACAGAGAAGAACGAAATCCCAAAATTAATTTGGAATTAAAATGTAGTTTATAATAATACAATTAATAATAATCAGACTGATGATCATCAGACTCATTTAAAGCTTGCCCCATTGCTATCAGCGCTCAAAGGTATTTTTTTTTTCCCAATTGCATCCCACAGAATTACACACCTATAAATGAAACAAAAACAAAAAAAAAGGAAGATATACACAATAATACTGAATTCTAAGCTTAACACCTGCATGACCCCTATGAGGATTATGGCGTTGTATTCTTAAAGCCAGCGTGTTTGAGCCTTCATCAGGGTCATAGACTGAATTATGTTGGTTTTAATATTGTTCAACACTTCAAACATTTCTGGGGTTTTCATCTCGAAGCTCCTCACCCTGTGCATAGCCCACCGTGTGTTAAAGTGGCAATTAACCGTCTCCTCATAACCCAAATTGAACGGAATGAAGAAATAAACCATGTCCAAAAGCGGACCACGTTATAACATGGAAATCTGGAAACCAGGCAGACTCTGTGGATTGTGTCTTTCTGCCTCTCAAAGCACAGATCGTCATCTCTGACTGGTCGATTAACAGCCACTATAAGTGACCTGGTTACAAACTGCACCCAACTATGTACAAGAGAGAAGCGAATTCTCTCCACTTTCCCAAACTTCTAACACAACCAGTACAAGCTGACTCTGATCAGTAACGTCACAACGTTATAAGGGAAAGCTGGCACCCCACAAAGAAGACGGCATTCATCAAATGGACTTAGAAAAGCATGTGAGCATCTCGTGGCCTGCTTGAAAGAAAATACAAAACAAAGCTAAAGTCAGATTTGGCCTTAGTGGTGCTTGCATAATGTGTCCACCGTGACAGTCACTGTTGGTGGGTTAAGTTTTAAGTTTGACTGGCAGAAGCACTAAAAACCACCTCCTGAGAAACTATGTTTAACCATGACTGGAAAGAAAAAAGTCTGCGGAAAGTTTCTATATCCCTGATTGTTCTGATCATGGAAACTACACACATATAGCGATGTGTATTATTTTAAAAAAAAAGGTTAATAATTAAGTTTCAGTACACTGTACCAGCCACCAAGCAATGCTTGTAAAAATGTTCCTCTAAAAGCCATTTTGATGGGAGTTTTCTATCAATCTATATAAATATGCAGACCTACTTGTTAAGTGCTGATAAGACAAGAACCTCTGTGAGGACACTGTTAGACCCTGCTGCAGTAGGAATAGTAAATCTGTTCATTCTTTAGTGGTTTAAAAAATGACTTTTCATACACTAAGAGTGAAAAAAAAACAACCCAAAAATTATTAACAGTGGTTGCATGCATGACTGTGCATGTTGGTAGAGGTCTGTTCATGTATTGGGACGACGTCTATGTCCACAGTGTTTTATTGCACAATCTCTGGCTTTACTAATGCCTGGCTTTACCATCCGTTCATGGATGAGATGTAAAGACAAACGCAGAGGACTCCAGTCTAGAAGACTTGTGCTAAACTTGTTTGATCCCCGACAGCATACTGGCATCTGGACTGTGAAATGTAAATAAATCAAAGAACTTTTCAGGCCTAAGTAGGTAAGTGCTTGTTCAGATATGACGTGTATCTAGCAGTTTGCAGACTTTCATCATTGCAGCACAACAATGAATGGACGTGCTCTCTGCAGTCACCTGTGGACAGGTTGCTGAAACTCAGCAGTGCAACCATTAAAACACTTCATACTCCGCTAAACAAGTTAGTTTGGTCCATCCCTTACTTTACTTTCACTGTTAGCTACTGTTATCATTACATCCTACGGGGTGAGTCTGCGTCCATGCCTCTGCTCTTTTTCACGTGCCGTTCCGTTCTTCAGTGCCTTTGTCTTTAAGCTTGGTCAACACCCAGCGTGACGACAGACAAACTCCATTAAAATGTGCTCAGTTCTGCTCCCACACAAGGACATATTTCTTAAAATGCAATGTGGGAAAAATAAGTACCAATGGGGCAAAGAAAAAAAAAAATGGGAAAAAAAGCAACAAAAAAAAAAAACCCACAAGTGCTTCGTTAAAGTCCTGCTGGCGGGCATGATGCACTGAGAATCAGCCCCCACGCAAAAAAGACACCGTTATCACTGACCATGTCCAGCTGGACTCATACTATACTCTCATTGGCAGACTTCTTCATCAGTTTAGTGGAGAGCAAAGAATGCTGGGAAGAGTTAGACTCCTTGGCTTCGGGAATGAGCAGACGTACTTTCTGATTTGTTCTTCTCCACTCAGAGTACAGCTGACAGTGGTAGCGGAAAGATACCTGCAGAAACAACCAGGCAGGAGAAGAAGGAGGAAGACGAGACATTCGTTATTCGTTTAAGTGTTCCAGATAAAAAAAGAAGCTGCATTACAGTAATGTGAATTCATTTTTACCAGGGTCCAGAGAACATAGATGGTGAAGAGGGCGATGGTGAGGGCGATGAGGCCCACGGCCTGCAGCCAGCTCCCCAGATGAAGATGGTCCTGAGCGCCTCTCAGACACAGCCAGCCTGAAATGGCTGCTAGAGGTGTGATAAACAGGAAGCATACCATGTCACAGAACAGCGTCCTTTTCTCATTACGAGGGCCGGGGTCCCGTAGCCACTGTGGTTTAAGAAGTAGACAGAAAAATAGAGAAGACGAAGAACATATACAAGTGAAAGAGGGGAAAGGGAGAGGTAGATCTTAAGTCATTCAAGAACAGAAAAGACGCAGTTTGATAAAACAGCAAGCAAGCTGAAAGATGAGATGTGAAAAAAACAAAAAACATTTAAATGTGCACAACCATTCATACACAACAATCATGCACACACAGCAGCTCAGCAAATGAGAATAAAAAAAAAAGGATAAGAGGAAAGATTGATGCGACAAGGCAAAGGGCATTGACCTTTGTTACCTCTGTGAGGGGCCTGGGTCGGCGCTCGATGCTAAACTCTGTGTGGCAGAGCTCACAGTAGCTGGTGTTGGAAGACGACAGCCACTTCTCCAAGCAGCTCTTGTGCACCGCGCCCAGGGTGCCTGTGCAGTCACAGGGGGACAGGAGACCCTCACTGTTGCCACCTTCATGGCAAATACGACAGATGGGACCATCACTGTGACCAAAAAAAAAAATTGTAAACATCTGAAAAATCTGAAAACAGCTTTTTAACCAAATTCAGTCACAGCTCTAAAACGTACAAGGGACAGTACAAGGGACAAGAAGTAACCCTCCCCCCATGCAACCCCAACTACAACCTTACCTTTGTGTACCCATGGGTTTGAGCACAGAGGACAGTAACCGCCCATCTATGGCTGTGACCTGGGTGACGTAGAGCGCCGGGCACCCGTCACCACCTGCTTCCTCCACGCTCTTCCACAGGCCCGTGCTGCTGGCACAGTCGCACAGAGAGCCTGGCAGGTGGCAACACCCGCCTGTCGTCATGGTTTACGGCGTCCAGACACTGGCCGCAGAGACGGAGGTGAGGGTGCGAAGGGGGACGACAGAGGGATGACGGAGGGAGCAGAAGGCTCAAACTCTGCTTTTCCACAGGTTGGGAATGGTTAGTTTCTACAAAGAGAGAGAGAATGAGAATCAGTGGTGGGAAATGGGGCTTTTACTCATGTTCCGCACTTTAGTAGAGTTTTGAGGTACATTTATGCTACAATAAAATACCATTGAGAAGCTAAAGCAAGCTGATATTTACATGCCGCCTCAGAAGCAAAATATAGTATAGAGATACAGTATTTTGACATAAACTCAAAATAGTAAAATGAAACTAGACATAGTCTGTCATTCGGGTGACTGCAATATTGTGCTCAGCCCTCAAGGCCACATTACAGCTAAGTGTAACAGTATTCTGCTTGGCTGTTCAGCACGAGTGGAGTTAAATACCGTGTGAAAGCAATAACAGTCGTACCCAGCAGGCACATCATCAACAGTACTGTGAAAATATTATGATTTTGTATAATCACAATTTAGTCAATGCATCCAGTTCTAGCTACACTGAGCTTTATATTATGACAGAATCCATCTATCTGAAAGTATGCTTCATGTACCCATTACTTCCGGCCATGTGAGAATAAGTAAGATTATCTACGCAGACTCTTTGTCATTTAAAAGAAAGCTGTCCGTTTGGAGATGAGCCAATTTGCCCAAAGCATCTGCTAATCCATTATAAAAGCAAACGTCATCATCTGTAGCAGTGAGTGTGATGTGCAGCAGACTGATAAACAGCTGTGTACCCTCAGATAACCCCACTTTAAAGATAAGAGAACTAAAGAGACAGCAGAGTTTGCTTCAGCCTGTAGCTCTGTAGTTGACTGTATGAATAATGGTGTTATTCAGAACAGTGACAGATCAATTACACACAGATAATTTCTAAATGTTATGTTAATATTTTCATGAGATAACAGATACAGTGGAGGTAATAACATGAGAAACACCCCCCCCCCCCCCCCCCCCCCAAAAATAGCCTGTGTCTGATATATGTGTAGATATTCGTTAGAACCATTTCTTTGAAATGCTGGAAGAAGTCCCTGCTTTACTTTTACGGACATAATGAGCCACTCATTCAAGCGTATTGGTCAGGGATAAATACTGGGTCGTTGTTGTCCACATAAGGCCTGGCTCTCCAACCCTGGCTCTGTACGCATCGCAGCATTACACCAGTCCTTACAGTACAGGATCCTTTGTACTCAACATTGTTGTTGTTATGCTGTTTTTAAAAAAAAAAAGAGGCTTAACATGGCAGATGGTGCAGAAATTTCTGTGTTAATTTATGGGATTTCGCATCTTTATCTCCTTATGAATCATTTATACAATAATTTACACCACCTTTAAAATGAGTAAGAAGAATGGTAATTACAACTGTTGAACAAAATACTGATCCATGAAAACAGACCTGCAATAATTCAATTACTGCAACATTTCTACTTATTCTAATCATATCCTTATTTTCTATAACGTTTACCTCGCTCAATATTAGTTTAACCCATCAGCTGCTCTCTACTTGCAGATGTTAGTGACAAATTCCAAAAGTCATTTGAACTTACTCACCATGCGCTTGTTAAATCTAGAATTAACTGAGCCAGACAATGGAAAAAAAAGTGGGGGCTTTGTAAGATTGGTTATCCAGGATAGCACATGTTTCATGAAGCCTGAAGGCTTGAACTTGAACTTTGTTATACAGGTCTGTGGTCAGATTACATCTTAACCCATTCAAATCAATGGCAAACTGGAAGCACGATTAAGATGAACAATCCCTGACCCAAAAAAACAAAAGGGTATGACCAAAACTCAGACAACAACAAAATCTAACTGACTGCTGTCTGGGCCCTTTAAACCTAGTGATCTATGTAAACACAGCAGTAAAACAGTCCAGTGTGTTTTCACATACAATCAGATTAAATCCAATTATTCCTATGAATGCAACATTTTAAAATTGTGATAGAAATGAATCACTTAACAGCTTCTGCTACATTATGCCATGAAAAAATTTCTACCAAGCTAACAAAGTCATTTTCCTTTTCATTCCGACTCACAGCAGCTAACGCTGCCGCCGCAGCCAGATGTTAACCAGCCCTGATCCAGACTATCGTCTGGAGCACAGAGGGTTGTGTCATGTCAATATCATAATAAACTATAAGCATGACGCCATGAACGAGCTTTGTATAACAGGGTTGCAGTTGTACATATTTAAGGCACAAACACTTGCTATTCCCGTCCTCTCTAAATGGCATTTTATTATCGGTGTCAATCTGCTATTTTCGTTTCCCAGCAAATAAACGTGGCCAGACAGCTGTGCTGTCTGCTAGCTGCCAGCTGTCAGCAGCCACGGTGCGCTGCTAGCCGTGCGCTGCTGTGAAAATAAAATAAAAAAACAAACTAAATATACTCACCCCGCGTCGTCTTCTTAGAAGTGTTTTACGGCGACAGCCATCAGCGCCCTAGTACACTCGCATTTCCTTCTCGTTTCATGTTTAGCCGTACGTGTGAAGTGACAGCATTCGGTCAAAGTGCAGTCCTGCCAGCTGGCTAATGGTGTATATGCTATTCAGCGCTGTGCTAGCTAGCGGCTCTCAGCTGATAACACGCAGCGGGCCAGACTTCCGCTTTCCCCTGGCTTTAAATACACCCCAGAGGCTCATCATCAGCTGTCTGCCTCTGCGTTGCACTCACGGACACAGGCCGGGACAGTGCCAAACACAATCCGGACGAGCTCAAATGTGAGTGTGAATAACAACACATCGCCAAAGGGAGGGGCGCTCACCGAAAACAAAACATGCGCAGCACGGCCAGGAGACATAAACACACCAAGGACAATACAATCTCGATAATGCATGTAAAAAAAAAAAAAACAAATTTTTCTGTTTTTTTTTCTGGTCTTACTTATTTAAAGTAAGTTTTTAAACAGCTAAGTTTTTTTGTTGGTTAACTTCCTCATGACATTGTACTTGACAGGACGGGAAAAGCAGGCCTTACAGCTGCACAGCTGTGGATATTCAATAACGATTTCTGGTAACAACACTTGTGTAGCCAGAGAACTACATAATTAACCCATTAGTGTGAACAGGCAATGTACAACCTAATGTTTTTGTAAGGTTCTACATAATAAACCCAGTTTTATTAAACATACGTTTGAATGACTGAAGAATTCTGAAACCAAGTACCCAAGTCTTTTAAGGGACTCCACCCTTGATGCATTAAGGCAATGAAGTGTTAGATAGTGTAAGATTAAGTGTTTTCATCTACTTTAAAGGTAGCTGAATGTGCTACCTCCAAACAGCTCCAGTGACACAGTGAACTCCCATGAGTTCACACCTCAAGTTCCTCAACAACAGTGGCAGGCACAACAATTTAGTTCTGGCCACACTGAGCAAGAGAGTATTCAAAAATAAGTCTGTCTGCTACATGGTCATGTGAATTGGGTTTATTTATGCTTAAATATTGTCTGTATTATGTAAATGTAGCAAAACAAGTTTGCTGACTTTACACATGTTGTTTGAAGAAATGTGAAATTTCACAAGAGACAGTGCATCATCATCATCATCAGTCACACATGAAAGCATTTCTACCAGATGGTGAAGTGGTATTTCAGTCAACCATGAAAACAATTTGCATTTCTGATTTTCAGTTCCATTTTTTCGACTAACAACCGTTTCCGGCTTCAGGGAAAGTGTTTTCAAATTGAAAATGTTCTCAGATTACACACCCCCTCATCCAACACAAATCACAAATGACAGCAAAGGCTGCGTAGGTACACGAGGAAAAACTGCTTTAAAAACAAAACCACACAACATATAGTGCATTTTGTTCTTTTCAGCCAACACTGTTTCCCTTACAAGCAACAGGAAGATGTTACGTAATAAAAGTGAGTATGAGTGTATTTAAAAATGTTAGGTGATTTTTTTTTCTCCACTGAAATATTTGGACGTAAGTGCAGGAAAGATTTTCGTTTTGAGGCAGCCTACTAAAAGAGAGTTTGACCTGAGCCAACTCAAGAAAGACGGTAGACACTAGCAGTGTTCCAGGCCAATACTATAATTTCCAAATAAACCACTCATCACAATTTATAACACACTTTGTTCCCACAAATAGCCTGGATTGGTTTAGCAATTATCTGCAATTGTAGCAGCACTGAACATGCTTAAATGAGAAACCCCAAAACTGATATTGATTGCATCAGTGTCCTTTGGTATCTTTGCGCACTAAGATTAACACAAACACACACGCACTCATACATGCACACACAAACAAACACTTCATTTGTTTCACACTTGCCCACATGAAGTCAGACACTCACAGCCAGCCTGGTCCCTGGCTCTTTCTACTTTAATGCCACAGTGTGCACATGGCTCAGAGAGGAAAAGTCCAGAAACTCCAGACAGGTAAGTGCATCAGTGCTCCAAAGTACTGATGCATTACCTTGTTCTCAACTAATCCTCTACACCCGTACTGCATGATAGGCAGAACCAGGTCAACCAGACTTGAAACTGGGATTCCACAGTAGCAGATCATATCATAAGTCTGAATCATTGCAGGCTGAGAAAAGGAGGCAAGCAGAAACCATTTGGAGCACTGACAAACAGGCCAGACTGATCCCTCACCGTTCCTTCAACAGGGGCGGGTCAAAAGGACCATGAAGGCTAGTTCATTAAAAAGTAATTGTAGTTTACTACAGCTCAGAGATCAGCCTCATAATAACACTCCCTCCCTCTCAACGCTATCAAGAGGCCATAAAATTATATGGACACAGGCTCTTCAGAAATCAGAGGAAGACAAATGAACAATGAAAAACAAAGAAGAAACCAGCACAAAGGAATGTCAGCTACAAGAGTCTTAGATCAGAGACATCTGAAACAATGAGGGTATTTTGTTGACAGCAGCCTGACAGCTGAAGTAAAGCAAAGGTGAAGAAAGACTGACAGAAAGTCAAACAGGAAAAGAAAAGACAAATATCACAGGCTTTGACAGCAGGGGAGTTTGTTGCCCCTCTGCCCGTCCATGGTTGGGGGGACACTTATGTCCACTACGTTGTTTCCTGGAGAATCATCATGTGTAGATCTGTCAGATATTTGCTTCTGAGATACAATACGGTAGATTTCTGTGAGAGAAAACAGTGTCAGAAAACAGTCAACCTTGAAGATTTATGGCAAGTAGCATATTACAGTTAACAGTTTACCATTTTTCTCACCTGTCAGAATGTTCTTAAAGGCTTCTTCTACATTAGTGGAGTCCAAGGCTGAGGTTTCAATAAATGAGAGAGTGTGTTTTTCTGCAGATGAGAAAAAAAGAGGACACAACACAAATCAAAACAATTTAAATGTTACCAAGGGACAGCTGGGATAATAACCTTCTAGGTTAATGCTGTTTACCCAGAGTCAACATTTACCTGAAAAGGCTCGAGCCTCATCGGTGGGCACTGCCCTGAGGTGGCGGAGGTCGCTCTTGTTTCCAACCAGCATGATGACGATGTTGTTGTCAGCGTGGTCCCTCAGCTCCTTCAGCCAGCGTTCGACATTCTCATACGTCAGGTGCTTGGCGATGTCGTAAACCAGGAGGGCCCCGACTGCACCCCGGTAATACCTGGTGAACAGCATAAAACCAGATGAGTACATCAACTCTTTACGTCAATACACATTTGTTTAAGCATAAATAAAAAAACCCAAACTCACGCTGAGGTGATTGCTCTGTAGCGTTCCTGTCCAGCTGTGTCCCAAATTTGAGCCTTTATCGTCTTGCCGTCCACCTGGATGCTGCGGGTGGCAAACTCCACCCCGATGGTGCTCTTGCTCTCCAGGTTGAACTCATTTCTTGTGAAACGGGACAGCAGGTTACTCTTCCCCACTCCAGAGTCTCCGATTAGTACAACTACAACCAAAATACACGCCAAATACAAAAACATTACACAGAAGCTTTGCTGTTTGTAAAAGATGAGTGATCATGCTGAGCTCGAAGTCTTCCTATTCAGGCAACATTGTAGAGAGTCAGTGAATGCAACGTTTCAAAGCTCCAGTCCAACTTGTGAAGAACTTATGCTAAACTTTGTAGATTACTAGCAAAAAAACAAACATGTAGTACAGTACAGTGTATACTTAGTTCTTTAGAAGTTACAGCAAGGTCCTACTTTTTAGTTTAGTTCCTATTTGCAGACTTCACTTTATTATGGTTGACAATATTGTATTGAAGCGATGGCCCTCATTTCCCATTTTGCTTAGGAGTGCACTGATCAACTGTCTAAACTCACTATAAAAATATACTGACTACAGGTGAAAAGTAAGTGATCAGCAGCAGCACCGAGGAATCAGGGAGCGGTTTGACAGCTTAGCTGAGCAGTCTCAGCTTTGTTAACTCTTAAAGTAAACAAGTTTTATTATATGACTTTTGTCACAGGGCCACAATTGGCTGTCTTGTAGTTTCAAGTTAACGTCAGGTCGTCTCAGGTGACTTTTTTTTTTTAACGAGGTCAGGTAGCTTTCATGTTAGCACGCTAGCTGCTTATATAGCAGCTTATTTAACTAACGTTTTCCTGCTAATTCACTGGCGCTGAACGCCACCGCTCGACTCACTGGTTGGTTTGCGAGGATAAAGTGTAAACTACCGAGGAGGAACTGCTCTAGTATTTCACACTGCTGGATGTACGTGTAACAGGTAGCGGCGGCTACAGAGTTAGCTGTATCATGTTAACGTTTAACAGTTTGCTACTAGCAGAGCTAACTTTAGCATTAACGGTGGCTTAGCTGACTTCCTCAGTTCCTACACTGCTGTCATCGAACTGTTACAAAGACAAACAACGCGCTGTCATTCGTCCATCTTTAAAGAAGAAATTACCTTTGAACAAGTAGTCGTATTCATCATCTCTGGTTCCCATTTTGCAAGAGTAGTTTATGTACTTTTTCAGTACTTTCCCACAAACAACAACAATAATAATAACGTCCACCCTCTCCACCGGTAGCTAGCAGGCACCGCCTTCAAGGAAGGGAACGAGCAAGTGAGTTTAGGAACGTCGATTTGGACCAATTAGAAGCGTTATCTTTTTGACTGTCAAATATATTAACCAATCATCTGTTTCCTCTGAAAAATGCCGACCAATCATCAGGCACAGCAAAGAACACGACGAAGAAGCGCACCCTTTGTTCTCCAAACTTGGACGCCCTGTCTCTTGCTGCAGATTGAGCAACATCCATGTGACTTTTATATTTTCAAGTATGCAGACTGTTTCACAATTTTTACCGAAAGGAGAGAAGACAAGAATCGCTACACAAAATATTAACTTAAGCAGTAAACAAACGTGTTTATATTTTATACAGGGGTACAACATATCCAATGAAAAAAAAGTCATGGTATTATTTTGGAAAGCTGATCCCCTGTATCCAACCAAACAACTTACAAGGCTTATGTGAACGTATACAGTACAATAGGATATACTGTCTATTAATTGGTCTTAATGATACAATAATCCTATGGTTAATAAAGAAGGTTATTGACTGAATAATGTAAGTGTGGTATAAATAAGGGGGGAGTTTGGGCGATGTTTGGAGTCAGCTTGAGATCATGTTTATTCTATTAACATGTATAGTAATATTTTTACACCTGTATCTTATAATGGGTAGATAAATGGATGGATAAATCACTTCTGTAAGTTAACTGATTGTCTAATTGTTATTTCCTGGAGTAGGAGGAGCTACTGTCAACACTGGACAGGAGTTTGAGCTTCTTCCAGGAGTTTAAATCAGTTCACGCTGGCAAGAGCAGACCACAGAGGCTGTCTACTGCCAGGGGCCCAGACTGGAGCGGGGCATAGCTCGGTGCAGATTCATTTCCTCATCTGTTTCCTTTTATTGTTATTTTTTTTTCCTGTCTTCAATATGGGTGTTCCCAGTTATCTTTTCATTTTTCTTCAGTTTTGATTTTCTTTGGTTTTATCCAAGATGATCTGCACTTTAAATACGCTGAACTAATCCATTACTGTGAAGAGAAAAAAAAATAATAAAAGAGGGAAAATAAAGAACTTGGACTGATGAACAGATTAAAGGCTCTCCCTGTATTTGCCTTCACCGTCAACCACCCATACTCTCTGTCTGTGATCAGACACTCCCAGCATTCTGCATTTGCATCTGCAAATTCACATTGTCCTCCACAGCCACACCGTGCAGATATTTGCCCCGCTGGCAGGCCTGGATGGTGATGTCAGCTGCTTTGTTAATCCACCGACCGAACACTTGGGATGGGCAAGATTTCTCAGCAACTACTGGCCAGATTTCCATGAGTGATTTCCAGTCAGTGTGGCGACCCCTTTGGCCTCTCATGTAGCACCACCATCAGGCTCAAATTTTCAAATCTCATAGGCGGATTACAATGTTCATCATATCCCACAATACTAAGAAGGAAGAACTGATTTTGCTCTGCCTAGAGCCATAATTTACCAAACCTGTTGCGTTCAAGAGCTGTATGTTGTAACTGAGCTTAAATTTTCAGTTACAATTACAAGTTATAATTTTTATTTCTGTTCTAATTCTACTTTAATTGTTGCCTAAAAATCTAGTGATATTATTAACGTTTGATGTGCAATTGGAGCAAGATTGAAGTTACACTTACACTGTTCTGCACCCTACAGTGCAGTCAAACTAAAGCCTTTAGAATACTTTTTGTTTGTCCATTTTGTTATTTTGAGGACCCATTTCACTCATGTGACCCTTATGACCTGTGAACCCAGGGGAAAGGTTAATGCAGTCAGTGCTGATCAGCCTCTCTGAAGAACTTAAATGATCCAAACCTGTTTCCCAAACCCAAGGTCACTGGAGGAAACGGCTCATTTCCATGTTCAAATTAGATGTACGGTAATTTCAGCATGGAATAAATAAAAATATAGCATGACATGATTATCTCCATGGACAACAATTCATAGAACTGCTTTATTTTGTATTCATTCTGATTGAGTCCAAACACACACACATACAGCCATCTATTTATCCTCACGTATAAATAGATGAATATACACAGATATACATAAATACACATTTCTGATATGCATATTCATTTTGAAATCATGCTATGTCTCTGTAAAGGACTCTCCCTATTGGATGAGATCACACCGCGATTTGAAAACACATACACAACACAGCTGAACAGTTGGAAGAATCCCTATTGATTTGCATGTACAGCAAAACTCACAAATCTTTCCATTTTGGGTATCTTATAAAGAAACAGCTGTGGCTTATAGACCATAAATATACAGCAGCTGCATCTTAATAAACACACTGAAGAATATGATACAGTAAATTATGTAGATTGCAATCATTTCTTGCCCAGCAGCAAAAATAAAACCAAATAAAAATAATATTCTCCGATTCAAATGGAAAATATATTTGTATATCTTTATATATGTATTTATAATTTTATGTACACATTCTCAGGAGCACAACTATGAGAAAGAAAATAAATAAATACAACAGCACAAGTGAAAAAAATATAAACAATAGGCCTACATGTAAAATTTGTCGATAAGGCAATTAAAATGAACTCAAAAGCTAGACTGTACAAAATATTGCTGCTATGGTCTCCATCTGATGAACAACAGCAAACTGATTACAACTGGCCACTGCACATCATGAGAGTGAACTGATTTCTATTTTACAATGTCTGACATTGATGTGTCCTCCCTTACACACAAACACACATAGAAACATACCAACCAACTGAAGAAACTGTTTCTGAAGTTACAAAAAAAAAAGTTTGTTGAACAACTTAAGTCTTAGTTGAGAGTCCTAAGATGTCAGCCACAGAGAGACTACAGTAAACACTAACCCTACAATGACTGTGATTGACTTCACCAACACACACACTTGTTAACCCTAAAATAACTGCTGTCTAAACACCAGCCTGTGTGAGCAGAAACTCCTATAGAACAACTGAAAAAGGATGATAACGCGATGTTATGTTTATTTGGCCTCTATCACTAGTTCATCTTCAGGTCCTCTTTATAAGTGCAAACAACATTCAACCCATTTACAAACTGCCGTGTCTCACCAAGTCATCACTGTAACGTACTGTGTTCATTTAAATATACAGATAACAGGTACGATACTGACTGCAAATACTACAACTGATGCTCTACACCTACAAACATTTGAAATGTCCAGTCGATGGATTTCTTTTTGTGAGGAGGTGAGGGTGACCGGATATAGCAAATGTCACTGATATGCTGATTATTCTTCCACCGATAAAAAAAGAAAAAAAAAATTGTGTGCATCTGTCCAAAAATAGGGCAACACTGGAAGACATTGTAATGATGTGAAAATTACTGTCACGCCTGCTGCCTTAGTGTTGTAGTAAATGCCTTCTATTTGAAGGAAGTAGTCATAAGCCTCAGCCATTTCCACAAGAGCTGTAGTGAAAAAAGTAGTAATTTACATGACAAACGTGATGTAAAAACAAAACTACTTAACTACTTAGAAACTACTTAAAAGCTGCAGTGATGAAAGTATCACAACGAAAATGAAAGTTCTTTGGATGCAAATTGAAAAAAAAACAAAACAGAAAACAGCATTATAAACAGCGTTATAAAGTACCAGTAACATTGAAGATTATAATAAAATACAAAGAGACAAAATAAAGTTCACAGTAGTAAAACAGCTGAAGAAATGTTCAGAAAAATAAGTTGCAAAAAAACCCCATTTGATATAAATAATAAATTATGATGTTATGAATTCAACGACTTCTAATCACTGTATATGTTCGCTGAAGGAAATTATGCTAATTCTTTGCTCTAAAAAATAAACTGCATATTTTCACTACTGGAAATGTGAGGACGACGCATCTAGACGTTCTGTTTTGATTGGTCAAACGATGGTTATCACTGTAAGTCCAGTGCTATGATCACAAGCACAGCCCTCCAACACCACACCAGGCTCGGCCACTCACTCCTCAATAAGAGCTCTGAAATCTGCATGTGGTGTGCTGTATCCCGTGCGCCACATGCATACCATGTTGGTCGAACCACTTCATGGAAATTTTTAGTAGAGTTGCGAGGTGGGAGGAGCTACTTCAAGAAGTCCTGGAAGTTAAATGACTCACAGTTGGAGCACTTCCACAGCTTGGATGGAAATGAAACCGTTCTGGTTGAATCATCAGTACAAAATTATGAACAACTGTGTTAGAAAATACCAAGTTCTTTGATAAAAAGTCAACGGTACAAGATAGTTTACGTAAAAATGGTAAAATGAGAAGTAGAGTGTGACTCCCAACGTGGAATGTGGTATAAAAAGTCAAATAACTGAGCCAAAAATTATGTCACATGCTGCTAATGGAAGCAGGGAGCTAATGACTATGGGGTTAACATAATCTAAAGCTAATATTAATTAATTTCCAAATTCTGGATCAATAATAGATGAATTCAGCAGCTATGTGCTTTATTATTATTATATTAAAATAATATAAATAATATATTAAGTATTTTGAATTTGATAAAGCTTACAAGGCTTATGTGACATGTGTTTTTCACAAGGAAGCAGAGGCTTATGTATTATCATTGTATTTAGAACCATGTGACACTGGGACAATGACAAAGATGACTCCCATGGTTCTGTGCTGAGTAAAATGAAACATATCATAAGAGGCAAAATGTGAATTGGGAGTTCAGTCGGCGACCAGCGGCTCTCCTTACTTCACAACCCAATGTGCTGCTCTGCAGAGTGAGTGGGAAAGTCCGAGCCAGTTGGAGGGCTGTGCATGTGTCAAACCGAACATACAGGAGGTTACTACCGTCTTTCATGTATGTCAAACATATAAGACTACAGCCTTATACGCACTATGTCACACATACACATAAAAATTTAATTGATATAATTTTCATTTGTTAAGGGTGAAAGGCAGGGATGGTAGGAAATCAGTGATGTCCTCACTGTCAGTACCCCCCCGTCCCCCATCCCCTCTGGTATTCAGTCACTTCCTCCCTCAGTGTGTTCACTTTCTGTATGCATGTTTAAAACCCTGGTTCAGACAGAGATCCTGCTGCTACCGCTGAGGTCTGGACTCCAGACCGATGAGTCCTCTCCGCTGAGACGTTCGCTCCTCTCTGCCAGAGAACAGGGTTTACTGTTGGAGACACACACAAGTGACTGCATTACGCAGAGTGTACACACACAAGTCATACACACACACTGATTTCCACAGGGTGCAAAATGTGTATCTTCTCATGCATTACTTGCTAATGACAGAGAAAATACTCATCAAAGTGTATTTAAAAAAGGAAGTGGAAACTGGAAAACAGAATGGGTAAGGCATGGAGAAACTTCAAAAGCATAGCAAACACCCCTGAGTACCTGAAAACGGGAAAAGTGAAGACGTGCAGTTTTAATGCACCGCACATCAAAGTGAAAACAGTGAAAGTTTTGGCACGTCCTGCTGTTTGTGTTTCCTGCGGGCAGTGCAGTCGTCTGACTGGTGCAGTTCTGAGTCCGCTCGCATTAACCCCACATCTTAATAAAGATTTAGTGGAAAATCTCGGATCAACTAATGCTGTAAAATAAGGATGTCCTGAGTCAGCATGAAAAAATTAATTGATCTGTATTTGCTACATAATTCCAATCCAACTCTCAGCATACAGTGTTTTAACTCACTGGGCTGGAAATGATCTATAACAGCAGAGAGGCTAATGTTTGTGGCCCACGTGTCAACCGCGTGGGATTATTATAAACTGAAAACATCCCATTCCTTTCAGTTATGGCCGATATGATAAGGAATCACATTTCCAAGCTTTGAAGACTTTTACTTTTTTTGGGGATATTTTTAAAAATCTTTTTTCACATGTGAAAAAAGAAAAGCTCTGATTGGGACATCTCTGGTTTAATATGTCTAATATGAGAAGATGAAAAACAAAATGAGTTGGAGAAAAAAAAAATCAGTGATCGATGACACCTTTTCAGAGCATGGCATACAGTTCAGTATGGGCAATGCTGCTGCAGCCTGCCAAGGACAACCTCATATATTCTAAATTCTAAAAGGAAAATAGTCAGAGCGGTGTAATTGTCCAATTTGTCAGTTTTACTTAAAAGGCAAAGAACTCTGTCTGGGGTGAAGAACATTTGATTTGTATTTTAAAACTGAAAACAAAGTCTTGAATCAAAAGAAACTGAAAAAAAAAGTCTATAAAATCAATAGTAGTCAAGTAAAAAAAAAACTCATCTCTAAAACTCAACAGTCTAATTGTGAACCCACAGAGCTTCACACAGGCCGATGCGGTAACACTGTGTAGCTAACTCTGAGCTGCTTGTTGTTGGAGGGACAGGATGGCTGGTCGTGGACTAAATGGTCACGCAGGCATCCAGTGACCATTTCCACCCACTCATCAATGAGGAATGAATGCTGTCATGTGGGAGTGGGCTCCTGGACACAGACCAGGTCTACTCTTGGACTCTTGGAATAGCAACAGAATTTGGGGACCTGAGAAGCTTTGTCTACATTTACTGTACAAGCTTCTTACGCAGGGTAAAATTACAACTCATCCTTTCCATCCTTGGATGAACAATCACCACGAAACACAACACGGACTTCGGCTGATTTTATTCTTTTGTCTAGAGGATTTTTCCCTGTGCTGTTTATTTCAGTCCGATGCTTCTCACTTACTGTCTCTCTTTCCCAATCCCCATCTGGCAGGGCCTTAGACTCTGAGCCATAGTGTAGTGGAGAGTACACCCAGGTCCTGTCCTCTGGAGGCTGTTTTTACACACCCACCACAGCAGAGGGGGCCAGAGGGACAGAGGAAAGGCCAGAGGCACAGAGACAAGCAGCAGGGACAGGCAGGAGAGAAAGACACAGGAGATCACAAGAGAAGAGAGGACAAGACAGGAAATGAAAATTAGGGATGCATAAAGGTGGAAATGTTGCTGAGACACATCGGAAAGTGTGAATCTGACATATAAAGAAAATGTTAAAAGTCTTTAAAAGGATGAGTTAATCCTTTCAGAGGTTAATTGACTTGAGCATAGATGTGATCACTGGCAAATAACTGGCTACACCGGTAAAGAAGAGTGCTGTAAATATGATGGGTCTCACTGATGCGTGTTTGAATCATGCGTTTTGCCCCGTTCAGACTAGCTCCTGGGAAGCAAAGCGAAGGGTACAGAGCGAGGGATGAGCCGCTGCATCAGCCAAAAGGGGAGGATGAGGAGCGGGAATAAGAAGGTTGGAATGGGAAGAAAGCCAGGATGCCAGGACAGTCAGACACAGAAAGCATCCTCAGTCAAAGCAAAACAAAGCAAAAGGATTTTTTTCTCCCCCCCTCTTTCCAACAAGCAAAAGCGCTCTTTACTTCGAGTCCCTGAAAGCTTCGGTAGGTCCTTGGAACTGTAGGCACCAGCCCTTTAAGAGAGGGAAGCAGCTGCAACGTGGTGTGCTGATGATGAAGGTGGTGTGGGCTGATGTTACACACTCTCTCTCTCTCTCTTTCTCTCACACACAAACACACACACATATATATATATATCTATATGTGTCACAATGCTCAGCACACTGGAGCTAATGCACCATCCACACAGGTGTATTATGGGGATGAGGCAGGTGGTATATAAGAGTAAAAGAAAGACAGATGCTGTCATGTAAGAGGCTTCCTGTCTTTTGTTTAAGTATTTTTTTTTTTTTTGTTTCAACACAATCACAAAAACACCTGCAGTGGATTAATCACACAAATTACGCCGAGGTGCGGCTCCTACGGCACACTCCAGAAAGACCCGTTTCCTCTCAACACCATAATCATATGTTTCATTGCACAAACAAGCAACAGGACACAGGACTAGTCTAGCATGATACCGGGACAGCAACTACTCGTCCTACCAGCTCACTTCTCACTTACTGGCCAACTGGACTGGCATTTCCTCCTCTGTCGGAGAGGAGAGACCACCCAGGTCCTCCCATCAGGAAACTGACAACAACGGGGGGAAGATGACGCATGACACAAACCAAAAGAGATATGACAAACAGAGATGAGGGACAGAGGGATGAGGAAAGGTGAGATAACACAATGAAAAAAAGGGAAACACGCTGAGGTGAAAATGGAAAAGATTGTTCTGGATGTGTGTAAGCCAGCAGAGATACACTGGATGAGTCAGTGGTAACACATAACACCATCTTCATCTCCCCCTTTCACACATCATGCAATCACAAGACCGAGGAAAAAGAGGGAGAAAGAGGGAGGGAGGGAACTGGTTAGAGAAAGTGTGAGAAGTGGGGAGAAGAAGATGATTGAAGACCAGATGGGAACAGGGGAAGGTGAGAATTATTGAAGAGTTGGGGTAAAATGAGGGAGCAGAGCAGAGGAGGATGAAGAAGAAGAAGTGAAGATGGAGGGCAGACAAAAGAAGAAAAACAATCAGATGCGGAGGAGTACAGAAGTGATGGAGAGCAGAGCAGGAATCATGAAAAGACAATGTGGTTGATAGAAGCTACACAGTTTCCAATGTTGCCATCCATCGTCTCAAAATTCAAACATATTCCCTGACTCTTTCTTCCATATTTACTGTACAATTTAAAGCCTTGGAAAATTCAGTCCTTTAACAGCCACTGGTCATCCCTGCTGTTTGTTTGAGCACTAAGCAGAAGCCAGCAGAGGAAAAGAATTTTGTTTTATGAAAAAAACAACTGAAATGCAAGTTGCAAGTGTTACGAGGACTTAAATCTGATTTATTTTTATTTGACTCTGTGTTGCCAAAACTCAAGCTCGTAAGCCCTAGTGTGAAAGTAAAGGGCTAGCATAAACATAAACAAACCAAACCCAACAATAAATCAAAGTAAGTTACACCAAACTTATCCCTCAAGACATTATTCAATATACAATGGATCTCAGTGCTCGTTTCCTTTTTGTGCTTGCTCTTTACTGCAACTCTAACAGACTTCAGTTTGGAAATTCCTTGTTGTAGCTGAAATTGCTGAAACATGACATTTTCAGTAATAAAGGAAGGATAACACTGAAATTTCAGGGAGGAGAAGTGACGACGATGACAGAGATCACTGACAGAGATATCAGAGAGATCAGACAGAGAATGATCACATGATAAGTTGGCTGACTGAGCTGAATTAAAATTAAATGACCAAACCGATGATGTGGTAGAGATGCTGACAGTTTAACTGTACCTGTCTCTAACCCATATCCACTATACGTGTGGTTTTCACACTTAGGTTTGGATATGTGGCAGTGTGTTATCAGCATCCTTGGCCACTCCCTCGAGGCCACTTGTGACTGCACTGCCTGCTGGCGTGTTTCTGTGTAGTTACATGTCAGGACGTGCACAGCGTCACTTAGCCACATGCAGCGCTTACAGACCCCCTGCTGTTGTTTACAGAGAGAACATCACCTCCTTTTGAAGCACCAACTGGGCATCTGCCAGAGCCTTTCAGCTGAGAAGGAGGTGAAATAACTGTGGGAGCTCGTTGACTAACGTGTTGGTCGTTAGGATTTCTCATGCCACATTAGAGGGTGTTTGATTCCTGACACGGGACACCCGGTAGGAGCGTCGCCAGGTGGGAACATTTCTATCTGTAGCTCTGATCAGAGGCTCCACTCTCCGTGCTCCACCTGACACTCATACATTCATTTATAGCTGTGCTTTCGGGCACATTTACACCTGCCAACACAACACTATCTCACGGTAGTCAGCTGCAAAAGCTTTAGTTGTTATTTACACAAAATGTGAACGTGTCTGCAGCTTTGTTGAAGATCATTTTAGAAAAGAGTAGCAAAGTGATGGTGCATATGTTATTATTATCACTCTAAAAACACCCCAAACCTGAGTGAACACTGCAAAACACTGTGTTTAAAGGAATAGTTTGACACTCGGGGAAATATGCTAATTTGCTTAGCTTAGCATAAAGACAGGAAGTAGCTACTGATCTTCTTTTTTAACCCCAAGCAAGAAGCATATTTTAGCATATTTCCCAAAATGTCAAACACATCCTTCAAGTGAATGCACCACACACGTCAAGCAATGACTGCACACGCTCTTATTCCCATACCAGCCTGAGCCTCCACCTGCTTTTTGTGGTCCCTGTGTCAGCGCCTCTGTAGGAAAGCATCATACAGCACAGTCCAGTGACTTTACAACCTTTAATACATTGACTCTGACCCTGGGATGATTTGGTGGCTAAATAAAATTATGAAACTGAAAAAGATGAGAAGAGACGAGCAAGTCCTAGTCTGAGATGAGTTTACTTTTGTTTTCATAATATCTAAAAGTACATAAATGTGTATACATGTGTGAGGATATGTGTGTGTTAGTGTGTGTGGAAGGGTTTTTACTTACAAAGTAGATATCTGTGATTGGCACGTCATCATCATCGTCCACTGAAGCCTGGCTGGTGCAGCCTGAGCCGGACACCTGGCTGGCCCTGTCTGCCTCCACCACCACCAACTTTGGACTGGGTGGGGCTTCCTCGGCCGCCCCGGGAGAGGAGGGAGCAGCTGGGGCAGACGAGGAGGAGGCTGCTTCAGGTACTGACGAACAGCTGGAGGGTGCTGCGGCATCATGGGCCTCGGCGCCGGCTACTTCCTGAACCCCACTGTGGGAAAGTGGATTTGTCAAAGTCTGACACTGTGGGCTGCCCAAAGACAAAACTGAGACAACTGATGATTGTTGCACTGAATCTAAAAATATGTGTATCATGTCTGGCTGTTCAGATTGTAGAATTAAGATTCAGAAAAAAGGAGCGTGATTTTTGAAGGCAAGTGCAACTGAACACCAAGGGTTTTAAAGTACCTTTATTGCCTCCATAAGCTGTGCATTGCAGCCACTGCTGTGGCACTCGCCTCTTTTACCTAGCACTGTGTCCCTGCATCTCTCTCTCAGGCGCCCCCCTCTTCAATTTCCCCATGCCCCCTGGGGTAAACCTTTTGTTTTGTTTTTTACAATATTATGATATAAGTCAATATTACAAAGGGCCTGTGTACATTAGGAACAAAAGAAGCAACCTGGTTACAGACGTACACACACACACACACAGCAGATGCTGATATTAAGAGCCATTAATTGGGTCACTTGCCAAAAGCCACTTTCCTGCAGCAGGCCAGAGAAACAGGACCAAGCTATTAGACTAAAATTCAACAGCTGTGTGTGTGTGTGCATGTGTTGTATGTGGTTTAGCTGGTTAAGCTCAAAGATTTGCCAGCTGGCTGTTGTTCCTGGCCAGATCATCAACTATTAGGAAGGATTTAGGCGCATCCACATTGCTTTCTCAGCTTCTGTGTTGAGCTTAACTCCACCAGAGGAAAAGCCCGTCTGCTGGCCACTGAGGCAAAAAAGCCGAGTTGGCATCCGAAAGAGGGAACCGATTGGCTGAATAAACGAGGGGGACAGGAGGGATGGTTGCCATGCAGAGAGTCTCTTTCACCCCATTTTTCATTTCTGCTAGATATATTTTTATGAAACTCCACATATATCTTGCACGTCTCTCAGTATATCAGACTCTCCATCTTTCATTTGCTGATGCTGACTTCTTTTCCTCGTTCTTTTTCTCTCCCTCCCACTCTTTCTTCACACATCACTCTTTCTACTCATCTTCTCTTCCAATCCATTGTCCCATTCCCTCTTTCCCACTTAAAACTCTCTCTCCTTGAAGAAGATGGTTCAGATGGTTAATTTAGTCGCCTGTCACCGCACCGCTCTCACCGCCCACCTCCTTCCTCCATCCCCCATCTCCGTCCAGACCCCCGGGCCATATGTCTAGCCACTGCCTTGTCAGCATCAGACCCAATTATTCAGTTGGTTTCCCTCGGCAACCCCACCCTGATTCTCACTGACCTAACCCCGGGTTTAAATGTAAGCCCCACTGTCATTGTGTTGCATCAGCTCCATTTGGTTCTGTTCAGAATTTATTTCATGTGACTTAAACATGACGTTGTGTTTTTCCAGTCATGATTCTCCTACTATTTTCTATTTGTAATGCGTTTTCATTTTCATATAAATCTAAAAAAACACTTTACCAATAAACTTGAGTCAATTAAAAACCAGGTTAAAAATATGCAAAGTGTCAGGTCGTCCCGGCTTTATGGGAGCAGCCTCAGGCGTGCAGGCTTCCTGCCCCACTGCCCTACTTCTACAGGCTGGTTCCCCCATCAGGTCTCCTTTGGCCCCTTATCTGGCCCACAGTGTCACCCCATAAAAAAAAATACACACACACACACACACAGTGCTCACACACACTACACAAATTAACATGAATGTGCGCTCTCTCATAACCTAATTACTGTAAAGTAGACGCCTGCTTCACACAGTGCCTGCAGCATTTATCTGTCCAAAACAGGAGACCCCTGAGCCCAGTGAACAAATGGGTCAGTCTGTTTTCAGTGTTCATCTGTGTGCTATGTTAGAAACTGTGTGCGTGACTGCATGTGTGTGTGTGAGACAGGTGAGGGGTGCTAATCTAACAGCTGGCTGAGCCCAGGTGAGACACTGGCAGCAGGTTATTTATACTGCCACGTCAAACTGAGTCATACTGATGATTGGGGTCATGGAGGACTCACAGCAGCTCGACAGCTTATCTATTCTCTATCAGGGTCACATGTCTACAGGGAGCGCCTGACTGAGCTGACCCTTTTTGTCACTGTTTATGGTCAAAAGGGGACAAAGCTGTGTGTGTGTGTCATTTTAATTATTTATGGTCCATTTGGTGTCAGACATTCAACAGTTTGGAAAGTTGCAGTGTTAGAGGGTGAGCTAAATATCAAGATCTGTTATCTATAAATACTCTCAGCTCCTCAGATTTAAAAAAAAAAAAATCCAACAAATTCAACACTTTGATGAGGAAAAATCATTCTTTGTTGAATTGCTCAAAAGCTGCGTCCATACGAAGGCTAAAACCTGCGACAAGGGGTCACTGGGTTTTGAACTGAAATTCCATAAAACCATAAAACATAGTTTACATTGTGCTATGCTAATACGCTCAGGTAGTAAAGAAGCAAAGTCAATATAATAAATAATAAGAGCATCAGGACATCACTGATGATGTCGTCAGGTGGTGTTGCCCGGAGCTGGTTCACTGGTTAGTGACGGATCCCATGATTTCATGTATGTTGGGAATCTGAGTGTTATTTCTATTCATCAGATCTTCATTAATTGCATTTACCTCTCTCATGTCTTATTTGTAATATTTGTGACTACATGATGTTTTACGTACCTGGTTTCAGGTGAAGGCTGAGGAACAGAGATGGTGGGCTCACTGTCGTGTCTCTTCAGTTCCACCTCCACTGTGATGGTCTGCTGATCCTCCTCACGCACACGCAGCTCCTCCTGGGTCCTGAACACAAATAAACACACATTAAAAAAATAAAAACATGCACAGAGGAAATGAAACACATCTGAAAAACACTTACACCCACAGACATCTTAGCAACAGGAAGAATGGGCCTACTCATAAACCCACTGACCGACAGGCAGACCCTGCATTTCTCTTCTAACCTCCCACCACACCCTGCTATGTGTAACGCTGCGAAAACATAAAGCTAGCAAAGCTCAAAACATTATAAAAACAGCTGAGTTAATCCTGCTTAAAAAGGTTTATGAAGTGAAAGTAGCATTCATGGTCCTGACTCACCTCCCATCATGGCTGAGAGACTGGGTGTGCCTCCTGAAAACAGAGGACACAGTGTCAGTACAAGCTGCATATGAGGACTGTAGCAGTTAGCTAACACGCAGCGCGTTAGGTGTGGCTCTTAAAACGTTCACATGAGTAACTACTGAGGCAATAATGTGAATTTTCTCTGTTTAAATTGTGACTTAAGGGTTTCAGGCAAATTAACCCAACAAAAGAATAATATACTCTTATGGAAACAAGACCTGTCAACACAAAATAGGGCAACGCTGACTGAATGAAAGTACAATGTCGACTGTGCTGTGGTAGCAACAAGGCTCGGACTGAAAAAGATCACTCCGGTGTTTCAATTTATGTGTGCGTGCGTGTGTTTTTGCCTGTAGCGGGGGTGCTCTGCCGTGTCAGATGGGGATCTCTCAGGGATGGACAGAGAGGTGGTAGAAGACAGAGTGGTGGCGATAGACGCTGTGGTGGCCTCTTCAAATGATGGCGGAGTACATGGAAGAAGATCTGGTCGCCCTGGAGCAGAAAGAAAAAGACACAAACAAATGTTATTACTTATCTTTTGAGAAAGCTGCTGCTGCCTCTTAATTTTCTTTACTATTGCTATTTAATTGCTATTTACTATGTCGTCTGTTCTGCTTGTGTAGCCTTTTGCTTCCCGTGGCAACAGGTACAAGCCTGTTGTGGTCATGTGGACAGAAACTGCACTTTTTCTGAATGTGACCTGAACTGTGTTTTACTCTGAAGTGTAGGAAACTGTACCGAGACCAAAAGCTAAGTTCTGCAAAATAAGAGCTGATTGCCTGCAGTCAAAATCAAAACTCTCTTAACACTGATGCTCCACAGTGACTACAGATGGTAATTTCTGGACGTGTGCTTCTGTTCCTATTATCCGTGTCCGGGTATCTTCAGCACTGTGTAATTTACCCTCATCCTCTAGTGTTGGGAAGCTGCGAGCTCCTCTCAGGTCATAGATGTTCTCGTCCCTCTCAGAGGGCAGCTGGCTGGCTGACCAGGCTGCACCGGGACCAGCGCACTTTGGCACCATCAACGACACGCGACCCTTCTTGGATGGAGATGACTTCAGAGCTGAGGGACAAAACACATCAACACATCACAGTGGGAAAACGCGTGTGGCATGGTATGTTGTGCTTGTTTCCAAAGACCCCCTCTCTCTAGCAGATTTTTGTTAGAGTTCATTCTGGGATATGTAGTAAATCACAATGTATTTATAGCCCAGTTCCACTGAATTCTTTCCTTGTGTGAATATTCTTGTAAAATAATTCAAAAGAAAGCTCCACAAGGATCAAACTCGCGTAGCTCTCTCATATGACACAAAGCAGCACCTAATAAGGCAGTTAGCTACCATCTCTGATTTTCCTGCCAAAGCTCGGCAGTAAAAGAGACAAAAGCCTGGCATCTGACATTCGCATCTGTGGCTCTCCCCACACGGCTCGGTTTGACTATGTAAGGCAGTGTCCTGATGTACATTTAACTCACAGGAACTCTTCTTGAAAACCGTGTTGCTCATGAACTTGAAGAACCTGTCGGCATAGAAGCCAGGCCGGTGGACTGATACAGTGTCCTGAGGAGAGACAAAGAGATTAATGAGACAAGTGGTGCATGGATAAAACGATCAAACTAGTGCTTACAGTAGATTAACCGTCTTTTAGTCCCTTAGTGTCCCATTTCAGTAATTCTTCTCTCTGGGTCAACACACCAGACAGAGCACCACACAAAGAAAGACAAATGATGGACAGAAACACAGTCAGACGAGTCCACAGACACGTCTCTTCATTATTTATGTTGCAGCAGACGGAGATCAAACTGCCAGCAGACTGACAGCTGACACTTGGTGTTTGGTTTAGACTGAAAGAGGAAAGGAGGGAAGGAGGAGACAGAAGTGAAGCTGCTCCTTCCTACACAGTCACTATTAGCTTTTTTGAATCAGCATCACTGAAGTTCACAATGAGTAACATCTTTGAAGGCATTCATGTAACTGAGCCAACTGTATGTGACACAGAAAGAAGCGTGGAGTATCCATTATCATCATTAGCAGTGACGCACAAGAGGCCGTTACGGGGTTGCTTGCTCTCCCACACGTCTTGCATTTGAGTGGAGTAAGTGGGGGTGGACTGTACAGCTGACTCTATCTTTGAGAGCTGATTGTTGATGATGCACAGAGTAAACTCCCGGGTGGATGAATAAATGTGAGGTGTTTCGGAGTCGAGGGATGTGGCGAGAGAATGAGAGCACTCCCAAAGTGCAGGCAACGTCAAACAATATTTCAACTAAAGTTTAAAATTGCTGGCACTGTCAGTATGTGATAGCTTGGAATAATTCTGGAAAATAAATAATAATAATAATAATAAATAAAATAAGTCAAATCGTAGTCTAATGTTTTATATAACACACTTCCCAGATGCCCTGTTTACTCTCCTTCAAAGATGATCATACTTCAGTCCAAGAGATTTCTCTGCCATTATTTTGCTCATTCGCTTTGATGGCTGTAGCTACATTTATTCAAGAGCGAATGTTTCTTTCTGTTTTGAGCTGCAAATCAATCTCACTTGAGTCAACAAGTGATATACCGTACCAAATTTTCCACTGAGATCAGACCTGGCAGCACACAATAGAAAATGTTGTGTGTGGGCTGGTCAGAGCTGCCAGTCTTCATAGCACTGATCCTGATTTGTTAATGGAAGTAAACTTATGTCTCTAAAATTAATGTGGTCGTGATTTGTTGACATTAAGATGCCCCATGATGCATTTTGAAGCCCACGCACTTTTCAAAATATACAAGGGATTGTATAGGGAACCAAAGTGCACAGTCTTTACTCAAATAAAGCAGTAAAAACGTCTGCTTTCTCCATAACAGCAGGAGAGTGTGCAACTGACTCCGCTTCACAAAACACTGTGTGTCTGTCTTTGTTACTTCAATAAAGGCTGAGTGTTCATAAAGGTGATTTACTACGAGCAAAGGTGGTAATGGCTAATCTTCATGGCAATGACAGAAGACAAAGCAAAACACAGCAATATTAAAATATTAGCTTTATAAAAGAGAGCTGTGGCTGGTGATATATAATTAACATTTGAGTAATCATAGCTCTGCCTAAAGCTGGCTTCTAATACGCTTTGGTACACACTCATAGACATTATTATTTCTAAGCAGACCTGCTTTCCGTGACTTCTTATGATACTTCTTATGACTGTGTGAAGAAAAAGGGAGAGTGGAGCGCCTGGACCAGGGGAATATTCACAGGTTTACAGGTTGAAAAGGAGCGAGATGGACAGATGAGGTAGGATATGAGCTGACAGAGATGAATTGAACATCCACACAGACAAACAAGCTCTTCTTCAAACCAATGAAGTTTGTCAGACTTGAAGCTAATAAAAGTCCTCGTACACACAAAGATCTGAAAACAAATAAAGCTTGAGGCTCCAGTTAATCACATCTTGTTCAAGTTAAATGTAACTGTTGTTCCTTTTGTGCACTTTCCCAGAGGAGGGACAGAGTCAGAATAATATGATAGGAAAACATAAAATGATATTCACACAGTTCAGGCAAAAAAATCCTGTTATATGATTAGAGAAGAGTTCATATATTTTTGATCTTTTGTGTGTACAATATAGTTCATGTTCCTGCATCTGGCTATGTCTCTAGGTACGGAGCTATTAAAAACTCACCCCGTCATGAACCAAAGCCTTCCACGTGTGCTCCAGTTTCTTGATTAGCCTGCAGAAACAAAGGGAAGCACAGTTTAATAAAGTGATGGTAAAAGTGTCGTAGATATTAGGGTCATAGGCCAATGAACATAAGCAACATGCCTCGAGAACCCTAAATGTGCTGTCTGATGTGATTATGTTGTTTCAGTGTAGGCACTGCAGTAGGAAGGTACAGTGTGTACACAGATATTAATCTTGAGCCTGTGTCATACTGCGGGATTTAAAGCTGAAGGGGAGGCTACGTCTAATCACGTGGTTGTAGTGATGATCACCTGTAGGACTGCAGGATGTCGATGATTCCGATGTAGAGAAGAAGTCTCTCTCCCCTCCCGTTGACAGCTGGGATACCGCCCATCCTGGAACGAGACGGGAAATGAAATGGCAACGTAAAATTTGTCATTCAGACAAAAAATGTTTTCAGCTGCCGTCTGTGATTTGGTAAGAGATCCTGTGAATCATTCATTTACCTGTCATAGTTTTAAAACACTCCTGCTCAGTTTTTTAAGCCATGAGTCCTGCAGTTTGGACCGAGACTAAAGTGATGACAGGCCATGAGGTTAAGGTTGAGCATTTCTTCTTTTAACTGAACTGTGTCCAGTGAATTAAGGTGTTTTCAAACTCCCTTCATACAAGCAACAGTCAAATTCCAGCTGTCTTAATTTTATAACCTGCAGGGTTTGGCTTCTAGCTGTACTGCCGATCTTTTAATCCACACAGCAGGAAATCCTCTGGCTCGACACTTCTGACTGTTTGATGGGCACATCTCAGGTTTGTCATCAAGGTGAATAAGCTGAATAAGTTCCAACCAATAAAGGTTTCTACTTATTAATTTAATTTCCACCGTGTTTATTATTATTAATATGTGCCAGCATTTATCACCGAGCTCTACTGCCAGCATCCTCTTGTCTCTCTGGCTAAACTCACGTGTCGTCAGTGTCGATGGACCCTCCGCAGGCTGCTCCTCCCTGGATGGACTCCATGGCTGTGGAGTACAGGGCCTTCTGCTGGGCCACAGGCCTCTTCTCATCGCTGCTGCCCTGGGAGCCCTCCATCTGCCTCTCTCTCTCTGCCTGGTCCATGTTGTGAACCCCGAGCAGCAGGCTGTAGTCCATGATCTTAAAGCTTTCCAGCACCTGAGCCGAGGACACATACGGAAAGATGTTAAGTGTGGGGTGATTGAAAGACATGTTGTGTTTAAACTGGATGAAGGCTTTTATCGAGAGTGCACCACAGCCTCCGCACCAGTGGGAATGGGACCCATAACACTGGAGATGTTAGTCCCGTATGCAAGACACAATGATGCACAAGCATGTACGCATTAATAAACAATGGATAAGAGAGCAAGTGTGTGTGCATATACTTCCTCCCAAGCACACAACCTATAAATGTGAACGAGAGGTGGTGATTTACTAGACCAGAGCTCGCCTGCCACCGGACGTGACGCCCTGTTAAACCTCTTGCTCGTAACAAAGCTCTAATTTATAGTGAGGGATCCTGGGAATGCCAAATGCTATCATAAATAGCTTTTTCTCTCTCTGCCTTCTTTGCCACCTACTCTCCCATCCACTTTTTTTATTGATCAGGGGCACCATCAGTCCCCTGGCTTGTCCAACTCTTCTCCATTTCCTTTTTTTCCAGATTTTACTCTATCTCCCTTTATCTATCTCTTTCCCTGTGGGACACTGCATTATGGCATCACTTTATCCTTCCTCCTACCCTCCCACTAATCCTCCCCTCTAACCATTACTGCTGAGGATCTACACCGTCTCTCTGGAGAGTCTTCATCAGGGTGTGATGTAGCTCCTCCAGCAGAATCAGTAAACCACCCTCGCCATCTCACTCTCAGTTCATACTCTCTCCATCGTACCATGTGTCTCTTGTGTTTATCTCAACAGAAAAATGTAAATAGAGTGAGTGAGGAGTCTGTATTCCCTCCCTCTTCGCTCTCCTTTCATCTCTCTTACCAGGCAGTCTCTCTGTAGTGTCTTGACTAGCGCGTTGTAAGTGTCCTGGTCCAGCAAAAGTCCGTCTTGCAAGTCTTGCATGAAGTCCAGGTCTTTAAAAGTGGGCCTGGCCTTCTCCCTCTCCTTCTTGGATGCTCGCCTCTTATAGGTGGAGCCCTTCAGGTCGTACTTGAGGTGCATCCGAACGACGCGGGGAAGAACGTTGTTCATCACCACCACGCGGATGTTTTTCCCGCCCGACTGGACACAGTAGAGGCCAAAAAATTTGGGCAGCAAAGTGCGAGGGTTCTGATTCAGGTTCTGTAAAAGCAGGGCAGAAGAAGAGAGGGAGAAAGTCTAGTTTTAGGGAAAGGCTGGCTGGGTCACCACACAATCTATTATCACGTTTTACAAGACGGTAAGATGTGCCAAAGAAATTGTTCTTGACACTCCGCAGGATCAGAGAAGTCAAGATTTTGATATAAATGTATAACAGACGACTCTCAGTCTACACACACTTTGGCTACAGTTACACATTTGTCATCTGCTCACACCAGAGTCCATTACATAACCGAGCGAACACAAGTCAAGATTTTTTCACAGTGCTGTGATACATGAAAGTGGACAGACTCAAACTGTAATTACAATTCTGCCAAGTCTGGTTACAGTCAAGCCGCAGCGTACCCAGCCAGAGTTACGAAAAGGGTGAAGGATTAAGTGATGTGGAGTTTGTGTAACCACCCTCTCTCATTGCCTGTCCCTCATGGGGTTATAAAACTTGAATTAACCTTTAAAAACATCCATATTTACAGTGTAACAGGAAACAGCCAATAGTATGATGTTCAGTCACTCACTTGTGGCCTCTTAAAAAGTTCCCCATACAAAGGAGAGTAAAAAACAGAACTATGCTCATTTTGCTCACGTGCAAGACAATGACACTGCACAGGAACAAAGTGCAAATGGCTTTTACGTGATTGTGAATCAACTCTGCACAGGGTTCTCCCCTCCATCACCAATCTGTGCTGAATATTTCAGTAGTCAATCCTCACAAACGAGGTTAGTCGGCGCGTGTGTGGTGTTAAAAACCTGCTTTGACCCCGGGGCCTGAGCCAGCTCAGTCCCATTAGACAAATGAGAGCAGAGAGAGAGACATGGTCCACAACGCGCAGTGTTAAGGAGTAGGAGTAACTACAAGTGGAAAAGGGAAGTGGAGCAGAGAGAGGAGAGATGAAGGATGAATGTGGAAGTGTGGCTAAAAGGCTTGTGAATGACCTTCAGCTGAGAGAAACTGGTAAAGAGAGGGGACAGAGAGAGAGAGAGAGAGAGAGAGAGAGAGAGAGAGAGAGAGAGAGAGAGAAAGAGAGAGAGAGAGAGAGAGAGAGAGAGAGAGAGCATCCTCTGCCGTCAGCCACACACGACCCTTCTGTCAATGTTAAGAGGGCAGAGCAGTGACGAGCCAACAACACCGACACGTGAGGGAGAGGAGAGAGAGAGGAGAGAGGGACGGAGAACAAATATGAGCATGAAAGGGAAGCAGGGCAAAGAGTGGATTAAAACACGGGGCAGAGTGAGAGATAAAGCAAAATAAATTACACTGAGAGTGTCACAGCAGCAGGGAGAGTGATAAGACATTAAACCGTGAGAGAGGATGGAAAGACGAGGCGTACGATAGAGAAATACACAGAAGGGAAAGAGTCGGTTACATCACTGTGATCTGTATGCTGCCCAGAGCGAGACTCCTCAGCCAGCCCACTACCATCAGCCAGTCAGCTGTGGAAGACATGTGGCACTCCACCAATGACTGCCTGCGTGATGTCTGTTATCTGTTGTCTGCATGTTGTGTCTTTTTGAAGCTACTTTACTTTGTTTATCACTTGTTTGGGTTGTTGTTTCTGTGAGTCTCTATATTTGTGTCCATCTACATTATGTTTATGGGGTTTTTCAGTTTTGTTTTTTCCTTAGTCCACCTGCCCTGACCTCAGGGCACAGTCACCCTACATGAGCCTGAATCTCCCTGCTTTCATTATGCCTCTTTCTCAGACCAATTACACCTGTGAAAATGCTTCGGGGCACAAGCAAAACGATGGAAAAGGTCACAGCAAATGTGCTGTGCTTTTAACGTTCCTAAATGATTAAATGAATTCCTGCAGTGGTCTCTGGCCACGGCTGTCGGCACATGAATAAACACAAAGCCGAGGGCTGTGAACCTGAGAGGCTGGATTAGCGGCATGGACATACATGGAGCTGTTGCTGGTTGACTTCATTCAGAATGGGCCTACAGACTGTAGAGGAGGGAGTGGGAAAGGGTGAGGAGGGGGGTGGGGGGTTACTGTTTGTGCAAGTCATGCTCTGTTAGGTTTAAGTACAGTACATCCGGCTTCCGAAACACACCGGTCAGTCTCTTATGAAACTTAGTGGCCTCAGGTTCCAGTCGGAGATGATAGAGCTGTTATGTCTGCTTTATATGAAAAGGATGTCAGGAGAGATTTCCAGGCTCTTACATAAACCTAAGATCACAAAAATATATGCCTCAAAATAAGAACATAAGGAGAGGCTGACATTTAAATGAAAGTCTGAGTCAGCGTGTATGAATCTGTGTGTGTGTGTGTGTGTGTGCCTCAACAACTGGATAGTATAAAGACAGGCTTTTTGTTTTGCATGAGAATGTATATTTTCATGCATGAGCAATATTCATTCACCATGTATTACCCTGCATGTGTGATGCCTACCACGAAGAGAAAAAAGGGGAAAACTACTGAACCTTAAAGTAAGAGTTAAGGCTCAGTAAAAAAAAACAAATAGAAAATAATAAACAAATAAAAAAAAAATACAGCTGAAATGCAGAGGTGGTGGTTTTGATTTCCCATTTTGTTTCAATCGAAGACATAACTGGTACGGATTTGTTATATCTCTGTCTTAGTTTTTTTTAAAAACTAAGACAGAGATATACTGTCACAGAGCATCTTGTTTACATTCCCACTCATACCCTTTAACTACACACACACACACACACACAGTCTCTGCTTACCATGTAGTATCCAGGCAGCAGTTTCTGTAAGAACTCAGCCTCTTTGTGCATCACAGTCTTGATGATGAACTCGTCGTCCTTTGTAACATAGAAGACTGAACCACTCGCGCCCGGATTGGACAGCTCGATCAGGGGCTCGTTACACAGGGAGTACTGCAGGCGCACACAGAGACGTACACAGAGAAGAAAGTTCAGAAAATTAGGGAAAGCTCAAACAAAACATGCACTGATATTGTGGATTAGCCCATGTTCTTTATTCACAACATTGATATGGAAGCCTATATGCCGGCATTGAGCTCATCACTCTGAAAAAGATACTGCCATGTACACAGCATTTTCTGATTTCCTTCATCCAAACAAAATTACAAAATAAATAGAGAATAAATATAAAGTCATAGTTGTTTTCTATGTAGCTGCTTAATATATAGTATAGTATTTGTGGAAATCTGCTGCGATCCGGTTTGACATCACATGCCAAAGATGTTCCCCTGGGCAGACACACCGGTCTCGTGCATTGTTTTGTTATTTAAGGAACAATGGAACAAATACCAACTCTTCCTGTATTTTCCAGGAAAACCCGTCTGTGTTCATTACTCTACCATTTCAATCTAATTTAATGGAAAAACAACAGCTTCACAAAAGACACATGAGACACAGTGGCAATGTGTCAGAAAGACAGAGTGAACAGAAAAAAGAGCTCTGGTGTTGAGGGGGTGCATTCTTAATTACTGTGGCTCTCCTGTGTACAAAGTATGAAACAGTTTTCTAAATGAACACATGAATACAAGCACTGTCTTATGAATAATAACTCTCTTTACTAATAACTACGTAAATGTAGCCAGTGAGAAAAACTGGGGAGGCAAACTGCTTCAGCCTTTGCATAGCGACTCTTCATCTCCAGATGAATTCACTTAGCTCATCACTCCCTGCTGACACTATATTAATGAAGCATTTTATTATGACTCAAGCCCTCCTAGACCAAGACATGAGATAATTTCAAAAACACTAGCGATCAAATATCCAACAAACAAAAGAACACTCGTGCAAGTTGGCACACCTGTTCAATCTTAGCTCTGTTTCAACACACATCAGTTTCCCCCGCTGATGTGTTAGTTACTCAGCCTGTTCTCTCCACTGCTTAAAAGCAAGTAGTGACAGACATCATTTTGGAAAGAGGTGAAGCTGATCCCCCACCCACAGTACATTTTGCTAATGGCAAACATCACATCTCCCAGAGGAGCCTGACATTTCATTTCATATCTTTTCGTCACATCAAACACAGCTGAACACAGGATAATGTTAAAACGAGCTGGCTGACTGGAAACGGTAACATGCGTACAGAGGCATGTAAAAGTCATGTCATATTATCTCATTAACTTCACACCAAGAGGTGCAATTTAACAGGCAGTAACGTGTTTCTGAAGATGTGATTAAGTGAAATGAATAAATACTACACACTAATCATGGCTGCCAGTGCAAATGTCAGACTCAAATAGCCAACATGAGAATTATGGATTCTGCATTTTGATCACTTTAATTGTTTCTCACCTGTTCACCCGTCTGGGTCTGAGCTGCAGATTGTTCAGTGCTTCTTTCGACCAAGACCATGAGATGAGGTTGACTGTTTATATATGATTTACACACACGTTTAATACGTGTATAGTTTCAGGTTTGTGCTGTTTATGTGACGGCTCTGGTCGGGCCATGACTTACTCTTGTTATTACTCCACTTTCTTGTCAGTAGTGCTTAAACATTTTGTGGTTCCAGCTCAAAACCCGATGCAAAGGAGCTGCTTTGGTTACACCCAAAGCAGCGGGCATGCCAAACGTGTTACACATAAATGAATGAATGAACACATAGTGCCCAGCTCCTTTAAAGGTGCTCCTCCCAAACACCTCACTGAGACCTCTATGGAAGAGTCTGCTGTGGAAAGGTGTGGAAAAACTCCAGGAGCTGCATCCACATTGCAGTACCAATTGTCATTTGCTGGATTTCGCTTGCATCTCTCCTTAAAACACTATTTGTGGCTCTCTGATCCCAGAAAGACCTGATCTATAGCTATATAACATACTGTACTTCTAATGTGAAGATTTCATTCACTGAGGCACACACACTGGTACAGCTATGAGTAAACAAAAGTCTAAATCTTACCAGGTAGTCATCCGGCCTGATGCCAAACAGTTCTCTGAAGTAGCGGAAGGCCACAGGAGCGTATGTTTTGAAGCGGAAGTCTGGGAAATGGTGAGCTGGAGTGAGGTTGCTGCCTTCGCTACAGAGTAAAGAGCATCAGAGGACAGTAAGCAAAAAATCCATTCCAGCAACATACATGAATCCTGTATTATCCATATGTGCACTGGAAATGTAATGCTGAAGCCTGTTTTGTATGTGTGTGTTTGCAGTTGAGACCTGGGGAAAAAGATGCTCTCCACCACGTAGAAATCCTGCATCAACACGTCTCTCTCGGGCTTGGAGCTCAGGTTGCCCACTGTGTAACCGATGCCCAGCTGGATGGCACCTTTCAAGGCTGAGGATGTGGTCTGCAGAGGGGTGGGGGACAGAGGGAGACGTGGTGAGTGAGATGCTTGTCCTTCTGTAACCCTCACAGTATGAAAACAGGCCTATTCTGAGATGGAGAAGATCATTTTGGGAAATATAACATGCTTTACAAATCTATATACAGTAAATAGACAAGAAATATTATTGTCAATTGGCATTAAAAAAAGATGAATCTCGTCTTTCAACCTTGGAAAAACACAATTTCAGATGTTTATCTCTCAGGTTCTTCACACAAACTAAGCAAAGCACCCCACTTGTTTAAAAACAGAAAATATGCTGCCATGTGCTTCACCTTCTTGTAAGTGGTCTCTCCTGATGCATCCACCCCTCTGTGACCAATCTTCTTTCCCTGACCAGGCTGGCCGGAGGATGAGGGCATCTGATGAGAGAAAGAGAGAGAGAGAGAGAGAGAGAGAGAGGGGGAGAGAGGAGGATTTGCACCTGTTCATTAAAATTGATTATTTAAATGCTGAAAGACCGGGGATTGACACAGGATTAATGCATGAGAGCCATTTCAAGCTTTGATGTTTTTCACTGAGCAGACCAGGTGTTTATTTTAAAGCAACATGCAAACTTTGGTTCATCTGTTCTAAGCATCTTTATTTAGTGAAACTTTACCTCCCAAATCAATTATACCCCGACTGTGTACAGCCTGAGGTCAGATTAGTAATTTAATCTGATTTAGAAACTGTTTCAGTAGCAGAAGCTGCAATGGATGTTTTTAATCTCAAAGCAAGACATCTGACATAAATATTGTTAGTGCTGTTGTACGTAACGTTTATTGCACTTTTTGGTATACGTCGGCAATTCAGCAGAATTAATTATGTCCTCAGTAGACTGAATTTTTTTAAATTGTCCAATACTTCTAAATGTTTGAATTTAACCTACAGTATAGTAGCTGAAGCACCAGATGGATGGGATTTACCAAATTAGGAAGATTAAGATAACCTGAGCCAAGTTGTCTCGAAAACACAATTCAGACAAAAGAATATTTAGTTTGATTACACTTTCTGCTGCTCTGTAGTCTATACTGACATTTGCGACTGTCTTCGCGCAACAAGAGAGGAAAATTATGTCCTGCAAATATTCACTGACCAAGATCCTCAGATCAAACCTTTGTGCAGCAGTGGCTTTCCTTACTGTCGAGCCAAGACCAAAGAACTAGCAGATATTGATGTGGAGGCTCAAAATGAACTAAAGAGAGAACAATAACAGATCAGATGATCAAAGGGACAGATGGCAGCTCACCTCTGTGATGAAGGCTTTCTTAGCAGCAGCATCTGAGAGAGAGAGAGAGAAGGGGAAAGAAAAAAAAGAAAGAAAGATGACTGTGTTAGTCGCTCTGAGACAGAGAGGCTCCATTACTCAGAATCATTAGTTCTCTATGTGACAAAGACGAATCCCAAAGGGTGGACACAGCAGTCCAACATTATGTAATAACAGTGTCGAACACAAGTAGGGGCCTGTCAGCTAGAGGAACTGCAGGAAACAGTAACGTCAGCTCCAAGGGCACAAAGTCCTATTTTAGCACACACACGTGTGTCGTGTGCATGTTTTCACGCAGGTTTATGGCAACATTTTGAGTCATGCTAGCGGCATAACTAAAGGAATGAAAATGTCAGTCTGTTGGTCCATCACTGTGGTCCAGACTGAAATATCACAACATTTATTTGTTGGATTAGCATGAAATTTTGTGCAGATTCATGAATCCTTTCACCTAGAGCCACCATCAGGTCTTTATTTGACTTTGTCCAATATTTTGGTCCAAATACCTACAAAACTATTTAATTAGCCCATTTTAAATTAAGTTGGTTAACGTGATTAGCTCTACACGTGTAGGTGTAAAGCTGTACACATGTAGGTGAACCATGTTCACTAACAAGGATGTTCAGGTGTAACGTTTCACACTACACCTAACCATCAGCATTGTCACTGTAAGCATGTTAGCATGCTGACGCTGGCACGCAGCTCATAGCACTGCTGTGCCTCTGTACAGCCTCACAGAGCATGCATGTTAGCATGGCTGCAGACTCCTGTTCAGTCTTGTTTTGACTGAATTCACTCATTGAAATTAATTATATATATCTTTGATCTGTAGGTATGGGCATGGAAAGCCAAAAATATAAGATAAACAATATGCACACATGGTCAAAAGTAAAATCCAATCAAAGTCACATTTTAGGTCAAATGCAGAAACCAGGAATAAACCTTTACTGACTGTAGACCGCCGCTCATTTTCCATTTAAACTAACGGGGGAAAAACATCTTTGCAAAGTTTCAACCTGCCATGAGTTTGTTGAAGCTGAAGTGAGAGTAACGTACATGCTAGCACTGTTGCTCTACAAGGCTAAGACTATCTAGCTCGACACACAAAGAGACTAAAAAATGCAAATTGCACACATCACACATTATCTAACAAATCTCAGAAATAAAACTGCCGGCTATATTGTGATAATTTTTTGTTTAATAACAGGATGTCGACAGCAGAGAAAGGCAGAGGACTGTTTTCACCGGGAAAGCCTTAAATATATGCATAATTATAGATGTATAACACTCAGAATAATAATGCAGAGAAGGCTAAGGAGGGCGGGAAAGAGAGAACAGAAAATGAGCAAATAAATGAGTGGAAAGAGAAAGAATTAGTGGATGAGAGGCCTCTTCAGACAGCACAAGACTCTAACCAATATCAGACCAAAACAGAAACGGCAGAAACAGTCTGACTGTCATGAACAAAAAGCAGGAAAAAGTGACCCAGTAAGCCATGACAATGCAAACAGCTTTATTAATCCCACTAGAATGATGTAGACTAATAAATGACACAAGGGAGCTAATGTAGAATAGAATCTATAAATAATTTAAACATAAAAAAACCTGATAAACAATAAAAAGATAAAATAAAGATAAAACAGTCAAATGTAAAATATGTTCACAATCTGCTCTTATTTTCCTGAGCTATGGCGTAGAATAATGGCCAGAGAAGTGGTTTTGTAGAACTTTATGATGTGATTCAATATCAGTTCTTACAATTCTTTGCAACATTTGCATTTGTACCTTTTCACAGTAAACATATACATCTGGTTACTTGTTGTGGGTGGTTCAGTCAGGGCTGCACGAGTTATTACAACCTGCACAAAAAGGTCATTTTAAGTAAAAATGTAATGTAGATGACAGTTGGATATATGAGTCACAACAGTCCCGTAAATTGTAAAGTGAATAATGACAGTCTGTGCAGACCCAGCAACGTTTCCGTCGTGACTCAGGACGATCAGCTGACTCAGGCTCTCGCGTAGCAAATCTAGAGATCGGATCCACGAGAGGGATAGGCTAAAAAAAGACACTGTACACTGATCTGAACTTTCAGTGTGTGTTTGTTAAAGAGAAAGGATCTGTGGCTACAAGATGTGAGTCCATGGAAGTCAAGTAACACAGTGTGTGGATTCTACTTTACTGATTCTGTCCCTGAACTGAAATCAGATCGATTTGGGGGCTCAGTGTCAATACTCTGACTTAGTCAATAACTAAGGGCAAATAAAGATGAGAGAAGATAAAATATTACTTTCTGGCTGTAAATCTTTGGAAGCTCCAACCCATAACTCGTACAGCGCGATTCAGTGTGTGTCCCCTCACCAGCTGAGACACTAACAGCTAACCTATATAACCCAGTGTCACTCAGGAGTGGGATAGCATCTTCACAGCTTGACTCTGTGTTTGCAGCTGAACTGATAGCCAGCCTCTCTAGTCTCTGCCTCTGCCTGCCTCTCGTGGATGCCCATGTGACTGAGGCGCAGAGTAGCCTGTTTGCCACCCCTCCTCCTGCTCTGTCTCTCTATCTCTCTCCCTTTGACACACACACACACACACACACAGTGGAATGAGTGAGTCAAAGCAATCCCGGCAACGTTCCCTGCAAGCTGGAACATCCTGGGAATAAAATGTGAGGGGAAAAAAAAAATGCAGTGATGAAGGAATGTTTGCAATGCAGAGCAGATAATTAAAGAGGACGCTCTCCTGCTTTTTACCATGACCTACTATTTTTTGTGACTATAGGTCCAAGTGTGAGAATGCATACGATTGGCTGACGAAATGTGGCTCTTTGATGTCGCTCCTGTGATTTCCAAATTCATGTTCTCTATGTGTGCATACATTTGTGTGTGTGTGAGAGAGAGAGAGAGAGAGAGAGAGAGAGAGAGAGAGAGAGAGAGAGAGAGAGAGAGCGAGAGAGAGAGTGTATGACATGTTTCTTACTGCAGCCGCATCTCTTCCTTTCCGCATGTCTGCACCTGTTAAGACTGCCCTCAGAGAATGCATGCATGTGTAGGTATGTGAGTGTGCGACTGCTCACTGACTACAGGTTTAAAGGCGCTGTGAGTGTGAGTGTGAGTGTGAGTGTGTGTGTGTGTGTGTGTGTGTGTGTGTGTGTGGTGACCGAGCATGTGTGAGTCTGACTGTGGGCGTCAAAGCATGTGCTCTATCCCTCCCTACTTTCTACTTGCAGTTGCAAACCACCACGATGACTGTTTAACCAGTGACACAGATCAATTCGTGTCTATACAGTACAGACAGATGGATGGATGAACTATATACATAGTATATACATATATCTGGTTCCTATATGATGTCTTTATAATATTCCCAATACAATATTCCCACTGTATTTGACTTTTAATTGTAAAAGCAGTATTGCAGACACATATGAGGTTCTTTGCATCCTGAAATATCCGTAAACCTTCCTGAGTCTTCTATCCAAATCAGGATTTAAGGTGGTGCATTCACTTAATCCTCGACAGTCCTCGCCAACATAAAGTAAACCCAGACAAGAAGAAGAACCACTACTACAAATTAATTAAATTATGGGACGACAGAGACGGCTCTGAGAGGAAGCTCAGTATTATTCTGTTAAGGGAATTAAAGCTATCATAACTGCTAAAATCTAAGGAAAGCAGTATATTCAATAATTACATTTGTCAACTAATGTATTTGCCACATCTCATGATGACTTTCCCATAAAAACTGTGTGAAAAACATTTTCAGAAATATACCTCAACCCAGGAGCACAGTCTATTGACCTCTAATAGGAATACAAGCAATTCCACCCTCCACAGTGATAAGAGGCTGTAGGAAGGAGGGAAAAAAAATCCCTACTCCACCATCATGCTGCAGCAGCAGTCTGTAGAGTTCTTCAGGGGATGGAACTACAAATACTGTTTGCACAGAGGAAAACACTCAAACCCCACACTATTCAAATCCATTCTATCAAATAGAAATATTCAAGATGACTTGTGCCTCATTTTATGCACAGCTTCCCAAATTCAGCCGGTCAGATTTGCTATCTTTATAAACTTTCCACTAGAATCTCCTGTAGTATTTGAAATAAAGATTTGCCGCTTTGAAAACTGTTTCAAGGCAGCACAGAAGAGTGATGACTGACTCGCTTCTTGTTGAAGGGTAAATGTAGTCCTGTATGTAGACAATATCTAGTGTATTAAAAATCTGATTAAACACCTAAATGTGTGATAAAATGCTCACTGCCAATGTAGATATGAAACACTTTTTATCAACGCCTCTGCTGCTGCCACAAGCTCTTCCGCACACAGCATTAGCTGAAATAAGATCCCTGCAGAACTAACAGTCATAGCACATGACACATAAACACACATAAAACTAATTCTTGTTCAAACTTGCTGTGAAATGTGCAGGATAGCGCAGATCCTGAGAAGTGTACTCCTGAAGAAACATACGAATGACTAGCCAGCTCACGGTCGGATATTCTGCTATTCACTCTTCTATTCACACACACACACACACACACGTGCAAACACACACTTTTTCTCTCTCTTGTTTCCATGGTGCCCCAATTGAGGTCAACCAGCATTTTTATGACTAAGGCACGTGTGCCTGGAATCAGCAGACAGATGCTGCCTTCCACATGTCCCTCGCACGCTGCTGTTAAACAGAAGCATTAGCACAGCCACAGAGAAATGTATGACACAATGTACACACATGCACATGCATACAGGCTTGCTACCATTAATATAAGCATGACTGAAAAGGCAAAACAAAACCAGCAGCAGTCTTCTGGACATTAACAATATCAAACCTTGCTTTTGTTTTTAAACTACATCCAAAAAAAAAATGACTTATGTGTCTCACCTAATTGTTAATATTGTATGGCGAAGGCACCAGTGATGTGTGTTACTGACAGCAATGTCTGACCCAGATGGGATCGATACTAGGACTCCCCGAGGATGAGCTAAGTAAGAGGCAGTCTCTGAGACGATTGTTTGTTATATTGGCAGAGGCTGAGCGATGGTGCTCCAGCTATTGATTGGCCGTTAATTTTTCATGCCACAACAAAGCAGCGTACGATTATTGTGTCAAAGTGCGCCCGACCTGACCTGTAGAAAGTCCATGAGTCCATGATGCTGTCAAATTTTAAAAGAGCAGGGAGATCAACAAGGCAGCCAACTCGATGCAACGTGGAGTAAAATACAGTCAGCTCTTATGTCAGTATTTTGCCCAGTGAACAAAGCTGTGGTATTGTAATATTATCTCTGACAACAGCGTGAGGATGAAATGAGTGGTTAGAGGAGAGTCATTTGTTGTCTCATGTTCAGGATGCTGCAGAAGTGAAGACAGACCGAGCCGCCTGGAGGACCTCCTTTTTTTTTTTTTTAGAATATGTTAATTTATGGTTAACCTTAGCCTAGTTCACTCTGCTCAGTGGGGTTATACAACAGCGATGGCTGCTGTTTAGACTGAGGGAAGGCAAACTGATCCTAAATCGGTGTCGTCGGGCCATTCCACCCCTGAGCCCTTGATCTCAGTAGCCAGTAGACTGAGTATTTTTCCATGACTGCACCAGTTAGCCAGTATGGTCCTCATTCTCTGTCCCTGGCATCAGTCCAGAATGAAAATGTAGAGGCAGTAAAAAGGCCTAATAGAGTACGACTGCGTGATAATCTAGTATTATAAGTCTTATCATGTCCTTAATGATTTCCAGCATATGGTGTTTACTTGGTAAACACATACGACGGTCTCCAGGCTCCTGATAACTCTCTGTTGTCTCTGCAGGTGATATTTTCGGAAACCTTGACATCTCCCTACTCCTTTCTGTCAACAGCTGAACCTACTTTACTGTTTTGTTGTTTTGTTTACCACTGTCAACTGTAAAGTGATACTTTCAGTTCAACTTTTAACTGTTATATTTTAAACACCCGTGCAGATGGAGTGTGACCAGAAACATGGATAAGTGTTTACATGTCACAGTATCCTGGTTTCTCTCGGAGTAATCCAGCCCAACCCAACCAGCAAACGAGCTTCTCTGTGTTTCTGTAACTAGGACATGATGTTACTATGCACAAACACATTAGCAGGAGACTCTACAATCCCAGCACTAATGCCCATGTAAACATACTCACTGTTTCTCTCTACGGGTGTGTAGGTGTAGATATCTGTGTGTGCATCTAAGGATATCAATAATTCCTCTAAACTGATCATCAGTGCAATGCTACTTGGATGGTGACAGTTATAATTAAAGGGTCATCAACTTACTAATGCTAAGCTTTTCAAAGAGGCTTAAACGTTCCTCGCAATTACGGCACTCTGGCAGAATAACATCCTTATGGCTTATCCTTACAGCTTCTGAATGTAAACACACAAAGAGGCAGCCACAGGCAGAGGAATACATATAATCAGTAATGCTAGCTACTTACAGACTACTGCAGAAAGTATGGTTGAACCCAGCTCTAAATAAGTTAACACGACTTAAACCGGCATGGTGGTATCGGCACACATCCACGAGATTCTACCTAAAACACCCCCCCGGGCAATTCTCTGATTTCCTGAACAAAACGGTGTGCACAGAGGGGGAAATGATGCGTCCCTGTCAGTGCATATCATACACTTTGTATAAGGGGGAGTATAAGCAGGGGGCCGGAGAGGAGAGGACAGGACAGCTTTTCATTGTGCCAAGTCATCCATTATGATCAATAGCATCAGGCAGGCAAGCCGGCTTAATAAAAAGCTTCCTGCCATCAGCTGGATCAGAAAAACCTCCCTTTGAGACATTCAGCTTGAAACTAGATGATGAACGATGCACAGACAAACAGCGGCTGAAAAGCTACAAGAAAGCTTTCTGAGAAATACTACCGAGCTGCAAGTCACAATGTTTTTCTTTAATCTGCTCATTACTTTCTCAATAAATAGATCAATTGTTTGATCAATAAAATGTCAGAAAATACAAAAATATTGAATACTGCCCATGACAATCTCCCAGAGCCCAAGGTAACATTTTCAGATGAATTTGTTTTGTCTGACTGACAGCAAGCACAAACAAAAATTAGAGAATAATGAGCATTTCTGCTTAAAAAATGAACTAATTGACTACTCAATTATCAACATTGCTGTTTGACTAATTTGTGTCCTCTCTACACAAGTTAAGAGACCTCTTCTATAATTAATTACCAAATTAGCCAGGGTTAGTGTTACTGTTACAGTTTGATTAAGACGCTGTGGAAATACAAAAAAAAAAAACCTCTATGAAATGCAAACTGTAATTAAGTTCAAAAGAGCTATTTCCAAGAGAAAAACTACGGCAACGGTGCTGCTTGCTTTAGACTAAGCTGCAATCTTTTTTCCATGCCATTTAAGCAGATGAAAACAGAGCAAGCACCACTGATTTTCTTAAGACAACAAACTACTGCTGAGCTGTAAAACAGCGCACTACATACCAAAACAGACCTACACCTATAATTTTCAGCTCAGGCCTTCTCCACTGTTTCAGAGCAGGAAACACTGCAGACACACTCGTCCCCATAACTCCAGTTGGCCTGGCTTGACTGTGGTTCACCCAGACAGAATCTGAATCTTCTGAGGTTTTGTAAGCGTCTCACAGGCAGACAGCAGCCCAAATGCAAAGCCAGCCAAGTCACGGTCACTATTACTTTGCTATCCCTAATCCCAATCCTAGGCTACTAGACTAACGATCTGGATTATCGGGATAAGATGGTGCCAACGCAAGGACAGGTGGAAGTCAAGAGACCGTCTGGTTTTCTGGTTTGCTGGCTGCCTGTTACATACTGTCTCTGTTGCTCTTCAACATTAGAGCAAATGCACCTGACATCTTTACAGGTTTCAGAGAGATTCACTGATGACTGCAGGAACGCCTTCTGTTATCAGAACAGTCAAGTTTTCCACATTTCTCTGCCAGTGAAAAGGTTGACAGAAGAAATCGTCTGATAAAAGTGCAAACATCAATAAAATGCCACACTTGCCAGGACTCTGCCAGTCAGCACTCTACCGCCCGCCGCTTTCACCGTCCAAATCCATTTATTTAACATTTAAACTGTGACAATGAGAGGTGGCTTACATGACTGACTCCGCAATTAGTGACGGCAGCTAATGACTCCCGACTAAATTCTCCCACCGTTCAGAGGAGCCTGCAACAGTTACATCCCCATTTCACACTGTGGATCGAACTGATGGAACAGGTGGCTATGAAAGTGTAATTTTTCCTTGGAGAGGCCTGAAAGCTCAGCGGACTTTGAAATGGAAATCCAAAGCGAGGAGATGCGGGGAAAGTTGTCTTTGCTGAAGAGGAGTCTAGCTGCTCAGCCAAGCTCTGACAGAATATCGTGAGCACAACAACGATAGCAGCTTGTTTTTACACACACCAAAGGGAAACCACACACACACACACACACACACACACATACACCTCCAAACACTCAATACAACAGCTACCCCTCACTGTCAGGGATGCAGACATCTACCTGTGTGTTTATGAGTGGTTTATGGTTCATTTTATAGTCACAGTTTTAGGCTAACTACTGGGAATGTTGTATTAATACCATTAGATTGATATGTCAAGCGCGTGTGTGTGTCCTATACTCCCCCTGGGATGAGACTGACAGGGTTGAGTAGCAGCACCCTGTTCTGTGGGCAAAGCTAAAAACAGCTCAGTCCTCCTGGCAAAATGACACACACACACACACACACACACGCACACAGACACACACACACACACACGCACACAAACAAACACGAGTGCTCAAACTCTTATGCAATTTCAGTATGTTTTTCATTGCTGAGCTCCCAGATCACGACTGAGCTGAGTGATCCTTGCTGATCCTCAAAATGCAGTGAAAGCTGTCAAGCAAGGGAAAAGAGTCCTTTTATGGACTAAGGGGCTGAGGAGAGGAGAGGAGAGGAGAGGAAAGGAGAGGAGAGGAGAGGAGTACAGTGGATACAGAGTTATGAGAGTTGAGAGTTAGTAATACAAATAAACAGGGCGGTGATCAGCCTGACTCCTGTGTGCTGCTGTGTTATTGCTGAGGGCAGCATCTTCTGCCGGCGGTGGTGACTCAGTGGAGGGTAATCTGCTCTAACTACAGAAGGAACACAGAACAGTGCAGGTCGCAGCAGCTCCCGTCAGTCTCACACCTGCACAGAAAAAAATCTACACAGCCACCTGCAGATTTGATGGCACTACAGAGCTGAAATTCAAACAAAACAATCAAACTCTTGTATCGCTCAAGAAGGCAACACACAGTCGTACGCACGCAGTGAGTTGTTTCGGCGGTAACACTTACACATGCATTACAGATTTGTGTTGCATTATCTAACCGTCAGAAAGCTGAAATGGTTTTCCCAGCGCTGCCCCTGACAATAAGTACTTAAATTCAACAATGACAACAAAAGCAGCAGTCTAGATTTAAATTGCTTCAATCAGTATCAGTTATCTGTAGCAGCCTTAGGTATACAGTTAATTACTCAGCAAGGTGTATGCTATCATTTACCATTCTACCAACAGAAAACTGCCTCTGTCTCATGCACAGTGTGAGGCTGCACTCACTGTGGTTTCAAAGAGAAATCCTCTCCACAACTACAGTAAAAAAAAAAAAAAACTGGCTGACAGACAGACAGACAGATAGCAGCCTTGGCCTTTTGTAAAATACAATGCAGCAAATAACACAGCCTGCAGCTGCTGATCCAGCACGAAACTGTGTGGAAAATGAACACTCTTTACTGGGCTGCCACAGAGAGTCAAAACATGGAGGAGACAGAAATGCGAATGTGGAGAGAGCCTGGAGAAGAGCGAACCGAGTATTTTTCCCTGCAGTGCGAAGAAAGTAATAATCACACACTGATGGGATTTTGGAGCAGAACATATTACAATTTGGGAGCAACACAACCTTGTAACTGTGACATAACAACCTTGAAGAGATCCAAGGCCAGAACTGTGGACATGAAAGCAGAGGACAGTTTGCACTGTACCTTTGTTCAGTCTGTGTTTACAATATGCATGTAATTAGCATTCGGTGAAACAGTAATTATGTATTTGGAATTACTTCGTAAGTACAAACTGCAAGTGGAAAACAACTCTAAAAACACAATTATATGGTTGAAACTGGGCTGAGATCAGCAAGCTCAGAAAAACAAATGAAAAAAATGTGTATACCGAAATAGAAATATTTCAGTATACACATTCACATCACAGCTGTGAAGCTGAATGCAGTGAATCCAGCAGCAGTATCACCCCTCATTACTTGCACAATTATTTCTATATGTAAAGGGAAGAAGGACTGATTATATACAAGCTCTGCCTCACGTGACAGGTGAGGTGTGCTTTCACATCACTACGCCTATTTAATAAATAAAATGTACGTCACTACGGTGGGCACAGAGTGTGTCAGAAGCTACCCACAAAAAGCTCAATAAATCATGGCCGGAGTGACAAATCTGAGCAAACAGGGCAGTAAATCCAACTCATAAACTTAAGATGAGACAAAATCTGTGCTTCAGGCCAGTCAGTGATTTCAGATAGACACCAGAAAATGCAGCCTTGATTACTTAAGTCCACTCTTCTCCCTGGATCCACAGCAAATTCACCATCACATGAGCAAGGGGGAGAGTATTGCCTGTAGCAGGGTCAGGGAGACTGAATTTGCCGACCAGGCCCACACTGTTTAATGAATGAATAAATTTTCTCACTGCTCAGATCCCATTAAACTTACATTGACCCTCCAGCATCTCTGTCCTCTACCGTGCAAGGGCTTTGTTTACCATTCACTTTGAATTGGCTCAGACTGTAAATAACTGTCAGAAAAAAAAAAGAATTTTCAATGGCATCTGCTCTATATTACAGGGGAACTATGGTTTTCATTATTGATCAAAGTGTTAATTATCTGCTGGGTTAATAAGTTTTTTTCACTTGGTCTATAAAGTGTCAGAAATTGATTGAAAGTGTGATGAAAACACAGGGAAAACATTCACACAAACACTGCTGTGCACAGTACAGGTGTGGTCACAGTAGCCCCAAGGTCCCAAATCTGCAAACATCCAGCTTCACTTTCTAATTTCCAGAATAGGTGTGATTACTGAAGCCCCACGCAGGTACCACTTGAATGCTTTCTTCGCTGAGAAATAATCTCCACTAATTCTATGAAGGTGGTTCGGATAAGTTTGACAGCTTCGTGTTCCTGTCTGACTGTGCACATGCTCCTGCCAGTTATGAAATAATAATAGCCTGCACAGTGGGCACATAAACTCCCTTAATTGAAAACAGCAGGTCCCTGCCTTATTACCCTTCTGAGGGAAGCCTGGGCAGCTTGACACGACAGAGCCTCATTCAGTGGCACATATGCAGTCTTTTACAGCAGCAAATTCACCACAACAGAAGACAGTGCAACCTAAAATTCTTTGTGTGTCTCTCCTCCCTGCCTCCGTCTCCGTCTCCATCTCCTCTATTTACTCTCTCCCTCCCTGATCTTCCCAGAAGGTATCGCTCAGAAAATGAAAAAACCTGGTCGAGCACAAGGACAGACAGCAGCAAACACAACGCTCCTGCCGTGTCTGTTTAAAATAGCTACTGTGGCACACAGCCCCCACCTGCAGACAAAATCAGCAGCATGTAAGACGTAACTGAACTGCGTCATCATCTACATTTGTTAAATAACATGACATCAAATAACCTGGCAGAGGTTCAAACTCCTATCCAAGCTCGGTGAACAGGCCACCGGGATACAAACTGATCCTGGCACAGAGGGAGAGAGAGGGAGATGGTGACAGAGACCTCGCAGAGGGAATAATATGGAGGAAACAGATGAATGGTAAATTCCACAGGAGGCAACCACCCTTTGTGCTTCCGTCAGCAATTCTGACAGGCCATGCCTAAAGCGGTGAAACACAAGAGCGGTAGAGGACTGATGGGTAGTGACAAATGACTGAGCCGGGGGAATCACTCGCAGAGGAGGAGGTAGATGTGTTGTATCTCACTCAGGGAGTAAGACGAGAGGACAGAAGGCAGGTGAGAGGAAAGAAGAGGAGAGTAAGGAGAAGTGAGGAGAGGAGGTAAAAAACAAAAAAGGCTGCGGAGGTTAGAGGTGACAGGAGTTGGGTACGAGTGTGGGGAGAAGATAAGCGAGACGCTGTCACACTTACAAGAGACCATAGGGACAAATTACGACTGCCTGAGGATGAGGAGCTTTGAATGGGACTAAAAGCCCAGACATCTATTTAACAGCCAGCTGTGACACCCACACAACATTGTACTCAGACATTCAGAGCAGCTGAGCTGAACACTGCAGTCTGCAATTACACATACGCAGGATCTGACGTTAGCCAAGCTCTCAGTTTGAGCACTTTGACGAGTTACGTGAACATCCAGCATCTCAAGGAACCAATAACGATCAAGCCGGACCTTTGCAGCTGACATTTCCATTCATTCCTACTGAGCAGTGCAAATGACACACTGTCGTTACCCTAACGACACTAACACAATCCCTGGGTTTAACACTTTTCAGCTGAACAGCCTCCAATGCACTCTCTCTCTCTTTAAGACCTTTCATTGACAGATGTTGCATGGGAGTCATGGTGTGATCCACACCTACCCCTCCCTTCTGCAGAGCTTACGAGACAAACTAGCTTAACCTACAAAAGCTTCGTGTCAGCGGACACACACAGTATTAGCAATACAAACAAGAAGACCGACAACACAGAAGTAGGTTCACCTTCAAAACCATGCTGCAAATAGCACAATGTAAGAATAATTAAGTCAAACAGGGACAGAAACTACGACAGAGCACTGCAGTGTCTGATAATATTGCTAGCTGGGAGCTGATGTGTTTGCACGTTCATTGTTGTTGATATGTTTGATGTTTGATAACATTATGACACCATGCTGTAGGTCTGATTAAAATGGTGATAAAAAGAACAGAGTTTGGGTTGACTCTCTCTCTCAGCCTTTAGTGATACATTTTAAAATGTATGTACAGAATTTATCTCTGTTCAAGCAGTCGTGTATTTAAGAGACATCTCTGGCTGCTTATGTCAGGGATATATTCAAAGCAACATGCTACTGGCTGATACTAATGAGAGAAATAACAGATTCACACGAGTAGTGTGTTAATTTACTCTGCTACAGCACAGGAATAATGCTTACTTTACAGCAGGTGTTTGGATCTGCATCTTTATAGAATAATGGATTAAACTGTGTGTACCCAAAGGCTTTTCATTAGAAAACGTGTGATTTTACATTTGTTTCACTGGACGACTTGTTGCGAGATATCAACTGGGCCGGCTTTTTCTTTAATGGGATTTCATTAGCAACCATAAAATGCGTGCCGAGTAGCATATCAGGGCAGCGCTGCATGGATGATGGGCGTAATTGAAATATGTCTTGCCTCAGTAATATTTAAAATCAACTCAACCTACCGCATTAGCTGATTCAGAGATAAATAAAGCTGAGGTCAAATGGGGTAACAAAGTTGAAGACTGAAGGCTTGAGAGAACCTCTGTTGCTTTTATGATCGTCTCACAGCCAATGTCAGGCAACTCAAAATACAGCAGGCAGGTGAATACTAACTATCTGTGAACCATCAACCTGAATACATGTGGCAGGGGACAGGTGTACTCAATAATGGATCTGTTTAACACTGTACATCTGAGCACGCAATCTTTCTCTCTCTCTCTCAAGTAAGGCTTGTGTTTTTCATTGCATGTGAAGGTGCATTGAGTGAGCAGGCACACACTTGTGAAATTGCCCCGGGTGCATGAGACACGCGCCATCAAACATGCTAGGAAAAAAAAAAAGGCATCTGCAGCCAAAGGCACCCCACTTCCATTTTCATCCACTGGTGCAGCTAAGCTCAACGAGTAACCCTCACCGGACAGCCCGTTGATTCATGAGCCTGTTCTATGCGTAGGTACTGAGCTCTTTTCAAAGTCAGCAGTTTCGTCACCAGGGACAATGAAACCCCTAAACTGTGAGGTACAGTAAACACGACCAGAGATTACAGCATGACCGATAGCTGTTGCAATCAAGAGCCCAACATACACCCACAGAAACACATACATGCGTTTAAATGTAAAATGTGCTTTTAAAAATCATTCAAAACAAAATTTATGTTGCTTTACAAATCAAGCACTGATAAAAACCTGTAAAGGACAAGTCTGTGAATGCAAAGTCCACAATCTAGGCAACAGCGGAAAGGAGGGTTCTCATGTCTTAGCACACCTCCCTCGTGTCTCATCAGTGATAGACATGCAACAAATGCAGCCTGTAACCTGCCTATGACACAAAGGGCCGCAACAAAGCAATGACAACACAGCTAACCGTTATTCACTACACAAAACTGTACAACACTGTTAATATTTTTCACAGATGACATTCTAACATGCCACACTAGGAAAAGCACAGGTGTAAATTATAAAATTAATGATGGATGAATCCCATTCAGTTGCTTCAGATTCAGGGTCTCGGTACTGTTCGTGCAGGGTCACTGTCATGAGTTGCTGAAGCACTTTAATAAAACAGAGCCATAATTCAATGATCAGTAACAACCTGTGCTTTTCCTTCCGTGGCAAGTCAAAATGTCTGCTGTGACAAAGGCCTATCTCACGTCTTCCAATGTGGTGGCTTGGTCTCAGTTAAAAAGAAACACCCTTTAAATAAAAAAAGAGCATGTCTTAGTGCCAGGAGTCTCAGCCTACCACAGTCACAGCCACAGTGGCTGCAGTTTGTTCATCAGTCGCCCTCTTTGCCAAATTTTTGGAATTTCTGGCTCCACAAACTGTCAAATTAAAGATGGTGCCAGTTACTGGTTTCTGCTAGTATATAATGTTTTTTCTACAGCCTATGGGTGACAGGCGGTGGTTATGCTTGGTGCTGTAAAATTTACATATCGTTACTTAAAAACGAGGGAGGGGGGGAATATTCTTCCTTTGGAGGAGGCTGGTAAGAAATCCTAGCTACACCCGTCTATTCCTATATGTCAAACCAGGTAACTGGACATATTTATAGTTACACCATGCTTAATATTTGTCTTTCAAACATCCGGCTATTGGTACAGGTTTCCTATTCTCGTTTTTTTTTGGGGGGGGGGGGGGGGGGGGTCACTGGCTAGTCACGACTGTGCCTACACGCATGTACAATAAACATTTTACAGTAACAGTACCTAACTTCACCTGCTCCCTTCATCCATTCAGCTAAGTTAGCTGCTAGCCTAGCTTACCAATTCCTTGCTAGCAAAGATGAGTCGGGACTTTTGGTCACGGCGGTAGCATCACACACTTAAATGGAAACGGATGCGAGCATAATGAAATACGCGTTCATGGCGAAAATGGTTCATCTGAAAGGTGACAACGTACCCATGTCTGCGGCGTCCATCCCGTAGCTAACTCCAACCACCGTGTCCGCATCATCGGATGCTGCGGCCGCGGACAGCGGGCTCCCGTCCCTGGCCTCCGACAGCCCGACCGCTCCCTCGGCTGCTGCTTCCATTCAGCCTCCCGGAGGAAAGAAAAAAACAGACAAGCCCCTCCGAATGTAAGACCCACAGCGACGGTGCTGTCCCGGCGGGAGGGAGGAGGAATGTGTTATCTGATATAAATAATCAAACGGGGGAATATGTGATAGTTGTCCGCGACGGCCCCTTCATCTGTGCAACGTTCCCTCACGTTGGCGGCACACAGTCCGCTCCTCTCCGGTCCTCTCAGGTCGACTGCACCGTGCTTGCTGCTGCTACGCTGCTGCCGCTGCCTGCTTTTGTGCTGCTGGACACTGTGGCTCCCTCTGCAGGAGACTGAGGGGACCGCAGCCAGGAGCTCAGAGTGCCTGCTTGGATGCTCTGAATCACATGCAGAGGTCAGCCTGAACTGGTGGAGTCTGGAGCCGTTGCTTTACATGGACATTGCCTTGTGGTGAATCAGTACCTTTTATTTCCCCACATGTTTTGCTGTATTTCTGCTTCAAACAACAGCATCGTGTTATGTCGCATGTGTGCTAATATCACATGTTGCAGCTTTCAGCTGTGAAAACCCAGTCTAAATAACTGTATTAGGAAATAAAACAGAATAGAATATAGTAAGAATCACATCTTTTTCTCAAGCCCTCATACCACCTTTGACATTTTAATCTTTACTTAAGACCACAGCCCATTCAAAGCAGACAGGCCTACTCCTTACTAACCATCATTGCTACCAAGCTTCTGCATCCTAAAGATACAGTGCTATCATATCTACTCAGACTATACTGGATACTTTCCTCCGGCTGAATCGATTAGGTTTCTGGCTCCAAAGCAAAAGAAGTATTACCTTAATTAAACTTCTGATTACACTTGTAATATTGGTTTGTTTGCTGACACCGTTTAAAAGCCACATGACCAATATCCAAGGGTATTATTAAAACTAATTTGTGTTTCAATATTAATTAATATTCATTTGCATAAAGCTTGGTGTAATATAACGGCAGTTTGACTAAAACCTCCCACAGCTGTTTTCCTCCACCATGCTTGTGTACAGAGCAGGAAAAAAAACTCTAACAAGACCTCAAAGCACTTCCTTTTACCTGGTTCTAGATTGAACCCGGTGTGCATTAGTCATAGTCTACCGTGGGATTATTCATAGGCATTTGTATTTCTTTCCAAGGCAAAAACACAAGGAAGTAGATCGTTTGTCTGCTTCAGTCTTTTAAAATAATATGAATAGGGTTTTGCAAGGCTTCGCACAAGGATGAGTCCACTCCAATCTGAACCTGCTTTTTTGTATTTGCTTGTGATCCCTTAACAGAGAGCCAGGACAGTCAGACCTCTCATGAAAACTGCATTTCCTTACCACATTTTTAAATATATATTATATAATATAGGACTGAGGTTAAACTCTACAGCATTTCACAGGAAAAAGATGTGAAATTAACATTTTTTTGTCGCACAATATTGTTTTTACTACCCATCATCATCACCCCCAGGTTGGGAACCACTGATCTTGGCTACTCTGAAATCAAAGTTTTACGAGTTTTTTATTTAAAGTATATAGTTTGTATGGGATAGTCTAAGGGATTAATCACTGTCTCTACAACCATCTCTATTGTGGTGGAAGAGTAGACATGTGACAGTATTTTCCTCCCTACAGGTAACATGATATCGACAAACCATCACTGTGCCTGTCATCTAAGTATTGAGTTGCTGTACTATGAATCCAAAGTGCACTAGATAAGGTTGCTACGCTGTACTTTTTTCTACCCAGAGGGACAAATCCCACGGTTTCATTTTAAGCTCCAGTGCTCACTTGTTAAGGATTTTCTGACTCACACACACACACTTACATTTTTCAGTATGACAGAAATAGACATTTTGAGTCACTGTTAACCATTTCCATTATGTGAAAGACTGTCGTGAACATGAACATCAACTACAAGCAGCACCAATATTTATACTTGAAAACCCCCAGCAGTTTACTGACAGAACATAAACAATGCAGACAAAGTGTAATATGAAGAAAATCGTAGTGCAGTTTATTTTGAAAATAATGCCACACATTAATCTATGACAAGTATAAATGATGGATTAATGGATCCCTTCTCCTTCTCTCCACAGATACTAATGAATATAAGCTTGGTAATCCTCCCAGGAGGTTTGCACGCCATTTTCATCAGGTCTGCCCTTTCCGCCATACGGGTTTATGAGCAGACCGTCACTGGTCTGGGGTGGATCCAAACTATATTCACTGATGCATGGAGAGGCAGAGAAAAGGGCGATGGAAAGACAAAATGGATGGAGTATCAGTAAGTGAGGTATCAGTCATTTGTCAGAGGTTTAAAGGTATCGGGGAAGATCCTTCTCCACCACCTGGAAAGAAAAAAAAGAGTAAAAGATGGTATTATAGTTTATTATTATTTATATATAAATAATAGTTTATTAATAATTCCTACAACGATTTGACAACACACAGGGTGTGTTACAGCTACAGTGGCATATGAATTTTGCACTGTTTTTGTGAGTTATGGGCTGGAATTATTGGCAATTTACATGACAGGACAAATCTGTTACATTCCAAAAGGATATCCTCTCTCAACGTTGACGTTTTGTTTATTTATTTAACTTATTCATCCTTTCTGTTAAACAGTAGAATTTTCATATGTACACAATGATATTTCTGGCCAGCTAAAAAAAAAACAGCAAAGCTCTTCCTGGTGGTAGCAGGCCTCTGAAAGCAAATGATTACATGGCCACATAGGAAGGCTAAAAATAAAAAGCCTGCAAAGTGCACTGTAGTATTACTATTAACACTATAGTATCTGTAGTTATGGAAGATGTTTGTACATACACTTGGATCGTCCAGGGGTCCGTATCGCTTCACCACCTGTCCCTCTCTATTGATCAAAAACTAGAGAGGAAGAAAAAATGAAAATGAAAGAAAAGAAAAGAATTTGTGAAAAGCATTTATGGGTTTCCTGCAATAATTTTTCTACGCCCTCAAATAGGCAATGCTATACTGTCGAGAGAGGGCAGCAGCTTAGTATTGATGCACAAAATCACAAGCACAGATTGTGTGCTCTATTAATTCTGGTGATGACTAAACTTATAATAAATAATGGCTGTTTACCTTAGTAAAATTCCACTTGATGCTACTGCAGGAGTGAAAGCAAACCATATGTTAGAAAATAACCACTAAGTGAGCACTTTAATTTGATCGTTTCATGTCACATCACACAACCCTTTGTTTTATAATGAGAGAAGTGCCACTCCATCTCTTAGCTCCAGTGCTCAGTGATTCATGGATTCGCCACTTACTTTCCAAACACGCCTCTCCCGTTGGGCTGGTCCTTCAGCCACTTCCACAGAGGGTGAGCATTGGCCCCATTCACATCAATCTTACTGAACATGTCAAACTGAGCGTTGTAAGACTGGGCAAACTGTTTGATCTGAGTTTCATTGCCAGGCTCCTTCAAAGTAAAACAAGTGAGAAATGACAAAAGTGGTGAGCAACAGTCAAGTACGCACGAGCACGCACACACACACACATATATATGTAAAAGCTCCGTTACAAAATAAGAAAACTACAAAACCAGTGCCCACAGAACATAAGTTGGTTTAAATTACCACAATATGACGTTACTTTTCCCTTGGATTCACCATAAATAACAACAAATATTTTGTGGCTAAACTTTTCCATCTTTATCAGTAAAGAACACAGCATAAAGTCTCATGTAGGTTGTTGTGTAATGCAACTTTGCTGTTTCACATTTGCCTGTCCCATTATGCTCCTATAATAAGACACATTTGAGTTACTGTACCTGGTTCCCAAACTGGTTTGAGGGGAAGGCAAGGATGTGTAAACCTCTCTCAGCATACTTGGCGTGCATCTGCGCAAACTGAGAGTAGTTTACAGGGGTTTTACCTCATTTAGAGGCAACATTGGTGATGATGACAACATCCCCTCTGAAAATACAGACACATCCACAATGTTTTATGGAATTGTAATTGGATGCTGCAGAAAATTTAGGGAAAGAATATTGCATAGATAGATTACCTGTATTTTTCAAGGGAAACCACATTGCCGTCAATATCTGCTGCTGAGAAGTCGTAAATAGACGTGGCCCTCTGCCAGTCCTCTGTCGGGGCAGACTGTTGGAAAGAAAGAAGGGTAACAAAAAGAGTTGAGTGATGGGAGCTTACTTCCAAACTGACCAATCAGGTATTATTTGTGAGGATGGATGTGCCAACATTCACACTTCCATCCTGCTGCAATGGTATTAGATAACAAGAAATATGTTAAAATACAAGCATGATGATTTTTCCCACGAACAATCATCTTTAAAAACTAAAGGGGTTGAATTTCCACTGGGCCCAAATCATTACAAGACTATATGAATTCATTGCATAATACATTAAACATAAAATAAATGAAAAGAAAAAACCACTGGAATTTTTTCTGGAATGTTGAAATTCCAGAAAAAAAAAGCTCTAGACCTTCAATATAAACCAGTGTTTCAGTCCAAATGTCATTTTTTTTCTTACCATAGCCTGCAGCAGGACAGAGAAAAGGACAGTGGACCCTATCAGGCGCATGACTGCCCTTCAGTAAGGTCCTCTGAAGGCAGAGAGCGATCAAATCTCTAAACGACTCGGTGGCCTCAGCTACACCCACACTGTTGAACCACTATCCAACTACTGAGAGAGCATACATTCCAGTGTCCTCATATAAAGGGAGCAAGAGATCATTAACAGAATTGATAGGCTCTGATTCTCCAATAGGTCCCTCTTTGTTGCTGACGTCAGAAAGACACGTGTAGTCCACAGTTCACAACATTATCAAAAACTCATGAAGACTGTTAACTCCTTTTAAAAGCAAAGAAACTGGGCTGTGGGAGGCTGAGCTCCATGTGTCCAGAGCAAAGAGCAACAGTCTGAAGAAATGCATAAACATATTATATAATGGGCTTACTATGAGAATGACAAACAAAGTTACATCAGTAATGATTTGGCATGATTTGCAGCAAACATAACCTCCCAGGTCTTACCCTGGCATAAAAGCCAAAAATATTTGTTCATTCTACCAAATAATCATAATCTGGGAAAACAATAGTGTTACTGTTTTAAACAGAAAAAAAAAAGGAAAAAACAGAAAATTGGTAATAATCTGTGTTTCTGGCCAGGTATTTCTCCTAAATTGCTAAATTACAGTCTGGTGATACCAGTGGAACTGCCAGGCCACGAAAGGAAGTGAGTGATTGGGCAGCATGTTGATCTGATTTACAAGATTTTTAACATTTTCAGCACAGAAACAAGTACCAATACAAAAAAATACAGAAAGCCTACAGTATGATTCCGAACATACAATAAATTATCAAAAAACATATGTTTGACAAATTAAATATGTTTTGAGGGGGGGAGTGATGTATATATAGTGATGTATATGGAAGAAAAGATTTCTATAGGTACTACAAACTTATTTTTGCATTATAAGGCTGAGTAGGCACGCAGAGCCAGGAGTCCTATTTATATTCAGGAAATAGTTTCATGTGTGGTAAAAACAATTTTAAGCAGTGGAAGCTAACTAAGTACATTTACTCCTGTACTGTATGTACAGCATGTACAACTCTGACTCTGAAAATAACCTAAGTATTACTTATATTTATTTAGATTTTTCTGCTATAGGGTGCTGATCAGCTAAAATGAAGTTTCACCTCTGAAATACTAAGATACCGGCTGGACCAGAAAACGTGCTGACATGACCTCGTGTTATAAAACCTTTAAAATGACAGTGCCTGTTGCTGTGTTTCTCAGAACGATAAGCTTATCAGTTGACACCAGCAGCCAGATGGGGGAGTGCTGCTGCTGCTGCTGCTGCTGCTGCAGCAGAAACATCCGGTATCACAAACAAAACTCCTCATGTACCTCTGCATTATTCTTCTCTCTCCGACGCCTTCAATGAAGTAACACGCAGGTACAAACTAAAGTGCACTGCCTGTGTACGCAGTGTTTATAATCGCACGCCCACAGGCTGACAGATATATAAAGGTTTGTGAGAAACCGAGGGGTTGTCGGGTGAGTTAAGCAAAGTCTCGAGGAGAAACAGTAAAATACACGCAAAAAAAAATGTCACTTATCACTTATTAAAATATTACTTATTATTGTTCATATGCGAAATTTATGAAAGAAGCACAGCTGTTGTTACATAAGTCCATAACAGCATGTTACAGAAATCACTGTCATGCAGATCACAGCAGCACCCGCACCGCACACGCCAAGAACCGAATGGTATACGTTACCGTTGTGGATAAAACAAAGTACAGTACCATCGCCAGGAGTGCTCCGCTGCTCGCCACAGCCCCGAATGTCAAAAACACATATAACGGCCTCATTTTTTTTTAGAGCAGAAGCCACATTTGTACGGATCTATACTGTCATTGTATGTACAGACTCCGCCCTGCAGTTTGTTGTGAAACAGCGGTGGACTGAGGACAGAGCCGGATTAATGTAAGGTCCCTATGTTATTATTTATTATTATCCTTCATAATATTGTTATTATTATTTTGGTTATTACCATGTTATTATTGTAATTATCATTATTATTATTATTAAATTTGTATTCAAACTCTACCTATGCGCTACAGTCAGTGAAGACGTCATCAGACTGCGTCAGTAAACGAAAACGTGCGTCGCGTCGCCCGCTGGAGCGCAGTGATAAAATAAAATAAAACAAAAATATTGATTTAGATTAAATTTTTAAATAAGAGAACGTTTTGAGACGATATGGATGATGAAGAGGAAACGTACAGACTGTGGAAGATTCGCAAAACCATCATGCAGGTGTGTTTAGGTTTGATTTTTTTTTTTTAAGCTTGCTAGCGTAGCATGTAGCTTAGCTTAAACAGCGGTTCCGCTTTGTAGTTTTGGACACTGGATTTTTGTTACCTGTTTTGAATCGGAAATTTGTTTTAGTGTGATTTAGCTGGGGCTGACTCAGAGGAAGTGGACTCAGGATCGCTATTTTGTCCCTGCTGTGTAGCGCATGAGACTTTTTGTCGAGTTTTTCCAGGAAGCACTATCATTCAACCTCAACTTTAAACGAAAATAATGGAAATCTGTACATAACCTTGTAATCGCGGTTTACAATCGAGACCTTTGGTCTGCTCTAGTTTGCTTTCTGTTGTTATGGTTTGTCGCATACGCTCACTGACTTTATGGTCTTACTCTGTGCCACCAGCTGTGCCATGATAGAGGCTACTTGGTGACACAGGACGAGTTGGACCAGACACTGGAAGAGTTCAAGAGTCAGTTTGGAGACAAACCCAGCGAGGGTCGTCCCAGACGCACAGACCTCACTGTGCTGGTGGCGCACAATGATGACCCCACCGACCAGATGTTTGTTTTCTTTCCTGGTAGGTTCACACCCAATATTAGATACTAAATACCTAATGTTCTTGTATAGAAATACACAAATAATCATAGAGCTAAAGATGGGATCAGTGTCTGTACTTGTGAGTAAAACTGTTGATCCGTGACATTTTATTTATTTATCAACTTTTCTTCACTTTTCAGAGGAGCCCAAGGTGGGAATCAAGACAATTAAGATGTACTGTCAAAGGATGCAGGAAGAGAACATCACGCGAGCCCTCATTGTCGTTCAGATGGGTATGACACCCTCAGCTAAACAGGTAAACACAAATTTAAGATAAACCTAACACAAAAATTCCTTTTTGTGATTTCACTCACTCTCTGAATGTATGTTGCGCTGTTGGCAAAAACATATATATGAAAATGTCTTTCTACAGTCTCTAGTTGACATGGCGCCCAAATACATATTGGAGCAGTTTCTACAACAGGAGCTGCTTATTAACATCACAGAGCATGAGGTAAACAACATACTGATGAGTTCAGTGCATTATTCCATCAGCAGTATATTTCAAAAATGATCTCACAGACTGTGCCTCAGATGTACATTTTTGCGTTTGATGCATTTCTCCTTCTTTGTCTTTCAGCTTGTTCCAGAGCACATTGTTATGACAAAAGAGGAAGTGACAGAACTTCTGGCAAGATAGTATCCTATAAAACTGCAGTTCATTTAAGCAAAGAGCAGCACTGAGCTGTATCTAGTGTCTTTATAATGCACAGCAGTTCAAGAAAATAAGCGTTTGTTGTTCTTCCTTAACATGTTTACCTCAGTAAATTAAAAGAAAGTCAGCTGCCGAGGATCCAGGCTGGGGACCCTGTGGCTCGCTACTTTGGCTTGAAAAGAGGACAGGTAAGACATCTAGAAGACACTGTTAACTGACATAATGTATGAAATTCACTTGTATTCACTTAGGGCTGCATGGCGTTATGTTTTTAATCTTGGGTTGGTCATTTGAGAAATTACTCTTCAGTAAAGGCCTGTGATAACTGAAAGAGCTTTCTAGACCAATTACAAGACATGATGTTTTAAATTTGCATTTAATGGATAATCTGCTTTTTTGGGGTGGAGTGAAATAATTTATAATAATATTTCTGTGCTGTTGGATGTAACAGCTAAAATTACAAACCTAAACTGGACTTATCATACAATACAATACAATACAAATGGACAATTTCTGCCTTGCATGTGGATGAATGTCTGCCAACATGCACATACAAGAGGACTATGAATGCACCTTGTGTTCAAAATGTTCACTTGCCAGAGTAACTCATTTAACCGCCTGACAGACAGGTACTGTCTGTGGTGTGGACTGATTCCAGACTAAAAGTTTGCTATTTTTACTCATGTTTTCCAGGTAGTAAAGATCATCAGACCTAGTGAAACAGCTGGGAGGTACATCACATACAGACTGGTCCAGTGACAGACAGGTATGTTGTTTGGAATAAATTTGTATTTAGGCGTCATTGAGCAACTTGAGCTTGTAATATTATCCTCTGAACAGTAAAGTTAAAGATGTTAATCAAACACTGCCTCAGTGTCCATTCAGTTTACACAACATGTTAGTTCAGCCAAAACAGGTGTGTGTGTGTGAGGGGGGTGGCTATGGGTGTGTAGATGCTTTAAATAAAAACATATAAAGTATGTTTTATTTTCTAGATGTTCTTCTGGATCAACATTTAGCAGGACCAGTGAAGGAAACTGATGTCACAGCTTTCATCACTCATCTATGGACTATCCTTCTGCTTTTCAACGTGTTTTGTTTAAATATTTCATGTAATTACGGATTTTGTAAAATAAATGATTCAAAAAGTAATTAAATATTGTCTCTTCGACCTGATTCAGCTCACATGATCTCACCCTTTACATACGTGTCAAAAATTAATTTTATCTAACTTTATCTTTACAGCGCTTTTCAAAACAAAGTTACCAAGCATTTACATGATAGAACCAGGACCAAAACATTTCAGGACTAAGGCAAAAACATCAGGTAATTTAAAGCATGCAGAACTAAAATGCTTTATTAAAACCCCAACAATGACAAGTTTTAACTAAATACAGGATATAAATTCTGTCTACATCAGGCTGTAATGGTTTTAGCAGCTTACCTTCTTTTTTCTTTTGAAAGCCATGAAGGAGTTCCTGCAAACTGAAGCTTTTAGAGTTGGTTGCCTATTCTCCCTCACGTCACACAAATACCACCCACTGTGGTAGACCGTTCCTCTAGTACTCCCTCCCCAGTACTAGGAAGTTCTCTCAGTGAGAACTATCATTAATAGTAATAAACACAGTCATTTTGGCTATTTAGTTCTACTGTTCCCCATTTGTCTTTAGCGTGGCCTGTGAAATACACAAAGAAGATATCAAAACAAGTGAAATAACAAAACAGTTTTAATATATAAGAATTTTTATTCAAATAAACCAACCACCCATAAAGACAATACAGGCAACACAACAAAGAAACGGCTAAATTTATTTTTTTAATTCTAGTGCTGAAATGAAACCAGCAGCACTTGAAAGAGACGTAACTTAGAAATTTAGCATTGCACACATTCTGATGTGACTGCTACCCACGTCCCTCAGTACAGTAAGAGCAATGAATGAAACACTTTAAAACAGAAACTGACAACGTAAAAGTAGACTTTGAAATCATCTGAGTCAAACCTCTTGAAATGACAGGAGTAATTTGCATCTAACAGCGGTAAGCGTGCAGAGGTTTCACTGGATAGGTCAATACAGCTGCAAACATCTACACAGGTTAAAAAAAAAAAAATCTTAAAATGTGATTTTGATGTACATGATAAAATATCACTCTCAGTTTCAGGTTTCCCTGGATTATTCCGCTTAAAAACCAGATTTCTGTCTTTCAACTTAATCTCACAGTGATGTTTTGATTATGATTTCAGACAAACTCAGGCTCACTGTCCCTGTTCCTCGTCAGGGGTAATTTCTTTCCACACAGAGGTGCCAGTGGAAGCCCCGACAGGCTTAAAATAGGGGAAAATGGGTAGTTGTTGTTGGACTGGTTCATGTTGAGCTCGGCCAGAGAGGCGTTCAGGTTCTGCTCAGACTCTGTGTCGTCATCTGGGGGCCCGCTGTCTGGCAGAGCAGGGGGTTCTGCTCCCTCTGGGTCGTCTTGGTCCTGATCCGCATCTTGCTCTGGATCAGTATGGGTTACAGACTGGCTGGACAGGTCTAGGCTGTCCCTGTAGCTCAGCTGGTCGTCATCCATGCTCACCTCACTCTCCTGTTTCATCAGGCCATGGGAGTGTGCAGTCCTCTTGCTGCTTTCGTCTAGCTCCGAGTCAGAGTCTGGGAGCTGCTCACTGGAGCCCAACGAGCCCAAAGAACTCCCTGAATGGCGATAAAGAGGCCACTGATCAAACAGCAGTGACAGCTGTTTAACACTATATCCAAATTTTAGAAGTAATAAATGTGTTTTCCACCTACTTTAACACCTGTAACTCAGCTGAAGCTATAAGGGGAAGTTATTTAATTTGCAGCAGTGTTATGCATACCTTGTCTTTCTGAAAACTTACCACATCCTTCCTCCATCTTGTCAGAGTCTGGTTTGCTCTGCTCCTCTCTGCCTCCATTCTCCTCTCCATTGGCAGAGCTCTCTATCTTGTCATCTGCAGTAGAGGCCTGAACCAGCAGGGGCAGTAAACAAAGAGGTTGTTATCATCAACACAAATATTGCAATAAGGTTCTTTTGTACTGACATAATATCAAACGCAAATCAGGAGGGAAGTGGTGAATTCAAATGAATCGTGCGCATCGGGCGTAACTCTGGATGGGGAAATACATGTCAACACATTAGTGCTTCCATTGTTTCTGCTTCTTGTCTTTCAGCCAGTTTTGGCTTCAGGCTCATAAATTATTTACCGTTATGACACACAGCACAAACTGAAATTTGCCAAAGACGCACTGCCGAGTGCTTCATGATCGTTCTCCTCATGCCTAATTCTTCACAAAAAAAGTCATAAATCTTTGTATTTGATGCTCCATTCACTGGAAGTCACTTTTTTTTTTAATCGGTACAGAGAGGACCCTACCTGCTGAGTGGAGGTGGAAGCAGAGCGGCTGGTTTTGTGGGACTGAGAGGTTTTGGATTGGAAGATGGATGAATAGAAGACTATGAGGACTTCAACAATGCGGGCCTGGTGGGGGTAATCAACCAGAGAGGACAGGGATATCGTGGCTCCGCTCGGACGGGGACGCATCAGGGAGGGCCCAAACACAATCCCCAAGTTACTGGGACTCATCTTGTTATCCTCCTCCAGCTCTGCGATCCTGGAAGGACGACGTTAGAGGAACAATCAAGAACACGTGTCTGCACATAATTAAATCTAACAGAGCTGTTTATTTTTTTTCTTGTTGCTCCACTACAAGTGGCATAATAACAGACCTTCGGAGGTGGCGAATGATGTAGCGCAGTGTAGCGATGTTAGCCTTGGGCAGCTCCTTCAGAAGCTCCCTCAGCTTGTCCACGAGCACCAGGACCTCTGGATCGGTGTCAGGACCTAGATCTACCAGCTCGGGCCCCCTGCCCACTGCTGGGTTATTACTGCTCGACTCAGCCTCCTCTCCCTCTGGTGTCTCTGCTTCACTCTGCAGACTCTCTTTGGCCAAACCCATCAGGCTGTTGTACAGGCGGAAGAGCATGATGGGCTCTGGCAGCTGGAGAACAGGGGCAGGGGGTGAAAGGAAGCAGTGTAAAATGAGCACAGACACAACACTTCATGTATGAGGGGGAACAAGAAATCTTTACAAATACGTTTACAGCTAATAATTTTAGTTTACTTGTCCGCCAAACTCAAACAATAAAACAATGAACTATTTTACAGTTACTTGCAAGAGTCTCTTGGCACCCCATGTTTCTGAGAGAGAGAGATATGATAATAGAATTTTAATTGTTAAACTGAAAAGAAAAGAAGATCCACTGACTAAAAGATCTAAAGATCCGTTCAAGGTGCTAAAACCTTGAACAAGCGGAGGATACATATGTAGGTGCACTTTCTGTACTACAGCCCCATAAGCTGCTGCCTGTGCTGCACAAGCTCGCATGCATGTGTACCTGTCTGAGGTAAAGCTTGAGAACGTTGCTGATGTCGTGTGGTGAACACTGGGACAGCTCGACCAGCTCCTTGCCGTTCTCAAAGGCCTGACACAGTTTCTCAACACGGGTCTTCACACCGTTCACCCTGTAGATGCCCTGAAAGGAGGAAGCGGTGGTTTATACCAGACAGTTTAGACTTCGTCTCCGTGGCTGAGGCAGAGACTCAGACAATCAGCACTTTACCAGAGAGTGTGAATGCACGTTCGCACCTTCATCTTGAGTGCCCGTCTCTCAATCTCAGAAATGCACTTGGTGATGATGAAGGGGATGCCATCACTGGCAGAGCTGGCCACCTGAGTGAACTCCCTGCCGAACAGCTGCAGCCGGCCCTGCAGCTTCTTATGGCCACACTGGATGGCCAGAGTCTCCAGACAGCGCTTGTGACACGCCAGGAAACACTGTGTGGACAGAGAAGAGGGCGCTGACTTGATGAATCTTGTCTAAAACGCCAGTGAGATACTTCAAGAGTTCTACATTCAAATCCATGACGTACTTCTCAGGACACAAAGTTCCCTCTGCAGGCCTGACGTTTTGGAGACATGATTAAGAACTCACCTCCTCGCACTCGGCCCCCTGGAAGTAAACGTAGCTGTCACACTCGCGGCACTTGGACGGAGTCCGCAGCTTCCTCAGTCGGTGTGTCTGGGCTGCTTTGGACAGGCCAATATTACGGAAAGGTCTGGTGGACACCACCACATCAGGATCCATGCCGTTAATATCTGGAGAGAGAGACCCCCATCATACACACTCTGGTTAGCCACATAATCAAACAGCAAAATCAAAACACAAGACAATCTGAAAATCTTACTCGGAGTTTCAAATGAAGCTACATTCCCGTCTTTCTCATCTGCATCCTCATTGGACGACATTGTTCCAGTGGACGATGTCCGAGCAATTTTATTGATGTCACCTGCAACGAATGTACGCTTTCAGATATACTGTGTGCCTTTAAGAAGACTTCAGCAGAGAAAGCGCCATTTGAATTATGTTATGAGTATGTTACTGTGAATCATTACTTGTGCTGGCAGTAGGCGACTCAAGGCCTCCATCTCCTCCAACGCTGTCATCGCTCACCGTTGAACCCCACGACTTGTGGCCCTGCCCTGGGAACAGATTGTCTGATTTAGTAAAAAAAACTTTTTTGTAATTAGTATGGGAATATGTTCAAAAAGATAGAGAACCATTCTGATCAGACATAACTGTCCTGCAAACGTCAGTAATCCCAGAAGGAGTAATGAGTTAATATAACTACATACAATCTCTGCAAGTCTAGATTTCAAAACCATCACAACTCGACTTGAAATCACTTTCTTTTGCAGCACTGTGTCATCTTTTAACTGCTGTTTACTCTTGACAATACGCAGTGAAATGAGCCAATGAACAGCAGGCAGAATCTCATCAACAGGCTTAATGTCTCAATAATTATAATAATCATCTTTACAAAACGACAGCACAGTGACATCCACAGCAGCAGCAGCGGCGGCAGCAGCAGGCGTCACTTACTCTTGCGGTGAGCCTCTGCATCTCTGTTATCACCAGCTGTCGTGTCCCCAGTGGTGGCGGGACTGTCGGTGTGGCTCGTCTGCTCTGCGTTAAAACTGTCATTCCTTGGTCTGTGGCCGTGGCTGCAACAATATGGAATTATAAGGTAAATATTTTCAAACTGTTTTTTTTTAATTGAAATAATTTAAAGGAATAGTTCAGCATTTTGGAAAATACACTTATTCCCCTTCTCGTTCAAGAGTTGGCTCCGTGTCAAACTCTTCCCAGAAAACCTAGATAACCTGTGGCTCTGATTGAGGCTCTTACTGTGATGAGCTGGAGGGGGAGTAGCCCTCAAATGCGTAGTGAACATTTGGCTGCTCTGGTAACTGCAGGTCCCGCACGTGGGCGGCGTACTGCTGGCCTGGGTCATACAGCTTACTGCTCTCACACAGAGTCTGGTAGTGGACGGGCAGGGCTACCGTCTGCATGTGCATCAGCTGGTAGTAGGAGATGGTCGCCTGGAGGAGGAGCAGACAAACAAAAATTACCCAGAGGCTCAGCTGTTGACATTACTCTGACGTAGCAATGGTGTGTGTTTGTCTGGCGTGTGTGTGCATGTGTGTACTTATTTGCGATTGTTTTTACCGAGCGGAGGGTCTGGTCGCTCTGTTTGATGACGTCCTGCAGCTGTCTCAGCACTGTGACCTTTGTGTGCTCCAGCTCCAGCTGCTGAGTGGTGGCATCTGCTATACAGGTCCGGTAGGTGGCCTCCGCTTCGTCTGCCTATACACACACGAACACACACAAGCACACACACACTTAATTTTCAATTTGCTTCAGCTGTTTTGTTTTGTTTTTCTTTTTTATTCTGTCAGATTGGTGAGAATAAAGATTGTGACAGTGAGCGAGCAAGATAAACATCATTTCAACTCCACACCACGTTTCACTGAAAAAGAACGTCTAGTTTTTAAATGATTTCACATGTAAATCACTTTCGTTTTTTTTCCTTCCCATGGAGATAAAGCTCTGAAACTACAGACGCAGCAATAAATCAGCGCTGCTGATAAAAACCTTATTGCGAGCCTCTTCCTCTAATCGCTTCTTCTTCTCCAGGGACTTTGCTGTAGATCCTCCTCCCTCCTCCTCGGCTCGACAGGCAGCGGTTTTGGCCTTTTCGTACTCCTCACAGCGGACCATGTAGGCTTGCTTGGCCTTTCGCAGGTTCACCTCACACTCCATCTAAACACATTCAACACATCATTTTTGGTCCTTACTGTTTCTTAGTGTCACTTAGAGATAAATGAAACACTCTGCTGCGACGTGTTCACATTAAAGGAATACAAAATTGTACCAGTTTTCTCTTAGCTCGGATCCAGTGCTCCTTGATCTCCTTCCGTCTCTTTTCATGCTCCTGTTTACGCTGCGTCAGAGGCTGCGCAGACAAACACAGACAGATCAACACAGTGCATACAGGGGCAACACAGTCCAGTTTTGACAGCAGCAGCAGCTGGTGAGCGACTGTTGCAGGGTGATTAAAGAATTAACAGAGCTCACAGAAGCTGAAAAGAGTTCATGATGCAACAGGTTTCGGTAAAGTTTACCTGGATGAAGGTCTGGCTGTGCAGGGTGGTGCTGGCCTGCTGCAGCCCCACACTCTGCTCCTGGTCCTGCTCTAGAGCCAGAGAGTAGATGGAAAAGAGGGGCATGTGGGGCTGAAGGAAGTGAACACAACACAGAAAGTAAGGGTTTGATATTGAACCAAAACAGACGGACACAATGTCATTTTGATTTAAGTTTATTCTAACTTTTAAGATTCAGTATCACAGATAATCAGTGAGAGACAGTTGTAAAAAAAAAAAAGAGGTTTACATGTGTTATACTGTGTTTGCAGGACTGGTATAATCTCTGGAGGCCTTTGGAGAATTCAGTCTCTGGTAGAACAGAAGAACACAATCGATTAACACCACGATGAGATGATGAGACAATACTAGCTGTGAGTGCACGAAGGTCCAGCTACAGATTTTCTAATCTTGTTAAACAGTTTAGCTTGAAAAATCTTGATCTAACAAAGACAAATACCTATCACAAGTTTCCAAAGGACAAACTGGCAGTCAAATAACAATGTTAAATGACTTTTCATCGACTTTGCGTTTAATCCGCTCATCATTTGGGTCTACCACTCACCCAGAGAAATTCTCTTCTCCACGTAGCTTATCAGGTCCTTGATGTACTTGGACACGGTTTTGGCATAGAGCAGAGCCGAGTCCACTCCTCCCTCACTGCGCTGGAGCATCACATCCACTTCCTCGCTTCTGCCTGCACATCAAAACACAAACGTGGGTCACTGCATATATTGTCACTATGACGACAAAGTATTTTTGTTGCTCATGATTGGCAGTAGGTGAAAGTTCGCGAATGAGGTGTGAAGATCCATCGCTATGGTGACAATCGCCAACATCAAGGTGTTTATTTAGGTTTAATTTTGATGATAAGTGTTTGTTTGTCACTGCCGTGTTTCAGCTCAGCTCTTTGTCTTTACATCCAGTGTAAAAGCTGTCATGAATTGAATACAGGTTCATATCAGCAGCATTTTCACTGAACAAAACCGGAGTGAAAGGAAGGACAGATGTGTGGAAGTGTCACAAATGGCATCATTGGGTATCTAAAAAGAAACAAAACAAGAAACAAAAGCTGGAGTGTGAGAGAGAGAAGAGAGAGACTGATTGCCTACCCATGTCCTGCATGTCGCTCCTGAACTGTCCGCTGTCTGCTCCCTGGCCTGACGCAGCGTACAAGTTCTCCATCGACTGCACAGCACAAAGATGATTCATTACTGACAAACACAAACCAACGCTCGTCATCAACTCAGGGATTTTTTTTTTCTACATCCAGTTGAAAGCTGGGAGGGGAAATCACTTTATCTATCGTGATATTTAAGATATCCCTTCTATTTCTAAAACTGGCAGACTGAGCTGCTTTGTGATTAACGTTCACCCACCCTGCTTTTCTCGGTGGGCAGCAGGGAGAGCAGCGTACTGCTGTCCACCTCTCCCATGAGCAGCTCAGACACACTGTGGAGAAAACAACAGACAAACTTTTACAGCAGCACAAAAATACTGTACATGTAAAATGGATGCATCCGTTTGTTTAAAAAAAAAAAAAAAGAGGAAGAGGCCCTGGCTGTTGTAGGAAACCTCGACAGGTACACTGGAGACAGGAAGAGATATGTTTTTTTTCAGAGATACGTTTGTCTACCGGGTTTGAACGTGATCTCTTTATACTGTCAAATTACTTTGAGATTTGTAATCTGTGATTATTCTCTTTTTCAACAAATTCCTCAGCCACTCAAGTAAAATCCTTGTGACGTTTCTCTTGACTTGTCTGCGGAGAAAAAAAGAAAAAAGAAAAAAGTGGCGACTCCATCTTGGTGTTTTTCAGTTCATGACAGAAAAGGAGTCAAACAGAGGAGAGAATGAGGAAACAGCCTCCTCAGGCAGATTTCAACTGTCTCTGCCAGCTCACTTCCTCCTGTGACAGATATCTAAACTCTGAAATGCCACCAAGCAAGCATGTGATTAACTGTTAGCGCAATATACTTCAATTACACATAAAACAAATACATTATTTCTCTGCTGAAGGTTTACTTTTAACTGTTAAGGTATTATTTTTTAGGATTGAAAAGGGTCTGGTTAAAAAAAACAACAAAAAAAAACATTAATCTTGGATTCAGGTGCCAAATTTAATAATTCATTTGTTGTTCATTCCTTTTAAGTAACTCAAATCACTCCATTTTTATCATCTCCCCAGTTTGTAGAAACCTGTTCATTTCGCAGCCAGGTAGTGAACAACATTTTCAAGTTTTGGTTTTGTGTCATACAGCAGAAGAAAAACCACTTCCTGTTTTCAGCTCTGCCTCATGCAAATGTGTCACCATCACTGCACTTCTCTCTCTCATTCCCAACAACAGACTACTTCGTACGCATTAACACACACGCACACCAACAGCACTACCCGTCCTGTACAACACCTCTTTGGACACCACCTATGGCTTCACTGGTACTTATATTACTGGCCCTCTTTATAGCAAGCATGGCAGCTACACCAGTAAGAAGTACCTGTAGTAGTAATTACCACAGGGTTATTATAGGATGACCAGGCTGTTATTTTACAATAAGACATATTATAAAGATGTACCGGATACTTACTTGCTGCTAAAAGCAACTGCAATGGTTTCAATCGCCTTCTCAAAGTCCTTTTTGTCTGCCTCGTTACAGGCCTCATAGTGGAAACCTGAAAAAAAAAAAAAAAAAAAAATCACAACCGCACATGTGTTCAGGTTTCACTTGTGGTAAGGTACACACCACTCACCGAATGAACGTACACACCTGCACATCAGCTACATCATCCTATTACAACTACAGAAAACTATCTGTAGATATTGGGATCTACGATCGATATATTAGTGGATGATTAAATTCTGTGTCGTCAACATTTCCAAAGCAGCAGTACATTTTGAGCTTGCGCAAAAAAAAAGAAAAAAAAAACAGCCTTCTGTCTTTATTTGGTTTCATTAATTTTCTGTTCATGGCTGAAGGTTTCCGTGCACCAACTGACCTTTGACCTTTGATATGAGCTTCCCGGCAGCAGTGAGGATCTCCACTGTGTTCAGCAGAGGGTAGGTGTTAATGACTTGACGCAGCACCCGCAGGACCTCCCCCAAACACTCATGGGCCACGGGCCGTTGACTCTCCTTCTTACCTGGATGGCAGGGGGGGTGGTTTGTGAAACAAGCAGACAGAAGAGGATGGTAAGACCTAATGGGCCACACTAGTGTTTTTTGTAATGTTTGTGTCAAAGTTAAATCATAATTGTGTGGTGATGCAGAACTGTGAACTGTGACCACTGTGAAATCGCTCCTGGATGTCAGACTGCTTGCACGCATCAACAGTGAAGAGATAAGTCCATGGTAGCAAATGCATGACCAAAACCAAAACAGACTAAATTTTAACTGCAAACATTTTTGGATCTCTGTTTTAGAGCAATAGCTCGATATTTTTGGGATAAACATTTTTTTTACTTTCCAGCCAAGAAATGGGAGGAAAATCTAGGAAGTTCTTGCTCCAGTCCAAGAAACAGCCCTGCACACAACCCACTCCACGCTTACACTTTTGTACGGATTAAACAAAACATAACGTGTTAACTAGTGAGCTTTAAAGGTGCTGTAGGTGGATTCTGTATCTTTTAGATAAAGCCAAACAACTGTTTCCCCTTGTTTCTGGTCTTTATGCTAAGCTGAGCAAAGAAGCTACTGGCTCTAGCTTCTCACTCACTGTGTAGATGTAGGAGTGGTATTGATCTTCTCACTGAACTCTCTGCCAGAGAGCTAATTAAGAGATTCCCAAAAATGTCAAACTTTGCCTTTAAATCTGTGCAAGTCAGTGTTTCTGCTGTTGCTGTTAATGGAGGCAGCAGAGAGACAGACGGTCCGATGGCAGGCAGTAAGGACAGTGACAAACTAACAAGTCAGAGTGTCAGACAGGTTGGGTTCATGCACAGTGTCATCGCATCAGCTTTGATTTCATTATTAACACATCTCCAGCCTACATCTTAATTTCCTCCTCTCACACACTCACACACACACACACACACACACACACACACACACACACACACACACACACACACACACACACACACACACACACACACACACACACACACACACACACACACACACACACACTGTTTCAACAACTTTTAGCTGCCCAATGTTGCAACCTCCTACTCCTTTTTAAACCCTTTCTCTAATGGAGGCAGCTTGCTCATAGAGGAGGCCAGAGGGCAGCCATTCTCTCCATCCTCCCACAGTCTGTCTGAAAATGTGTGTCAGAGTGTTTGAGCAGCAGCAGCAGCAGCAGACGGTAAAAACAGAGTGACCTGAACACTGTGCCACAGAGGATGTGGTCTTTTCTACTGTTGTTGTTTTTTTTCTTTTTGGCAAGATTAGACTAGTTCTGGTGGTGTGCTACATCTGTTTTCTGCAGAAGAAAACGAATCACCTTTCTCACACTTGGTCTGGGCTATAGAAAAGTGGTCTGAGGTTAAAGAAATACAGCAGGACTTAAAAGGAAAGCAGAGATTAAGGGCATCTCTGGATCGCAGGAAACAAGGAAGAGACAAGGCCCAAGCTCTGAAATGCGCTGCTGATGAAGAAGAGGTGGCGCTGGGTCACGGCGACGCAGCCAACCTATCAGAGGAGGAAGTGTGGACGAGGCCGTCCTGTCAGAGGCTATCCATCATGGCTTCCTGTTTAGAAAGCTCACTCTGGGTGGAGAACATGACAGAACGGAGGCAGATGACAGCAGACAGAAAGACACAAAAACAAAGCTCTTTCCGTCTCGTCGGAACCACAAAGATCTGCCCGGAAAAAAAGCCTTTTCCAACCAGAGACAACAGTCTGATGTAACGACTTCAGACTTTATTCTAAACACTGGTTCTCTATAGGTAAACCTTTCTGTTTGCTTAGCGAGGTGGAATCAATTCTAAAACAGTGGCATTTACTCCATGAGGAAAAATAAAGGTGTTCTGCTGTTTTAAGCCTCGTTACATCGCAGAGGAGGGGAAGAGGACTGCGTGTACAAGGCAGCAGTAAACAAGAAGCTGGTTTCCTGCTGGAGACAAGAGTGTGGTTGACTCTGTGGGCGCAGCGGAAATGCAACCCTTCATTTGGAGAGAGGAAGCTCTCTTGTCAGCTTGCTTGTGCAGGGTTCTTCTGTCAACCCACTGCAACACACGTCTCTGAACAGGACTGATGAAAGACTGACAGAAATCTTTTGTGGATCACTCATGTCCCCCTTCGTCACGAGCCCCTGTCGAAATGGACTGTAGCGCGTAACGTAAAAAGGGGAAGAGGGAGACAAAACAGTATCGTTCTGTCTTCAAACTAAATTCACATGGACACAACACAAACCAGTGACACCAAACAGAAACAAAGCGAGACATGTTCTCACCAGCCACAAGCTGAAAATCATAACTGGCTACACACGCACAGAGGACTGTGTTTTGACTCCACAGTGGTGAAAACAAGCATTATTCATGTCTTCAGTTGTGTGATCGGAGCACTGGGGGAAAGTCAGGATTCATTTCCCAGCGCAAACTCAAATCAACCCAGAACACATGTCCTCAGACAAGTTTCTGTGATGTGTACTTTGGGAAAAGTACACAGTAACTTTAAAAAGTAGTAAGCTCACAAGAGAGACAGGAGCAAACTCATTATGACGGGTGAGACGGTAAATATTTGGGATCCTGTACATCATATGTCACAGGGGAAAGTTTCTTACCTTCAGCCAGCACCACATCTTTCAGTTTCTCCACAGCCTCAGCGAAGCGTGCCACGTCCCTCAGCAGGGCCGGGATGTCCTCAACTTCAATGGCTGTGCTCTCTGGACTCTCAGACGGAGGAGTTGGGGTCAAGGCCCCTTTCCCCTGGCCTTTAGTGAACACCCAGGACTGGAGTGGGAACCCTAAGGAGACAGAGAGCACATCACTCAGCAAAAATGAATTTAGCCTCCACATAAGCACAGAAGTGGCAGAGAATTAATAGACAACAATTTTGCTAAAACTTATTTATCAAGAAAAATTTTAAACATTTGTCAGTTTCTAATTCTTAAAAGAATAGTTCTGCAAATATGCTTTTCAGCAGAGGTTTAGCTAGATGAGAAAATCAATACCACTCTCACGTGTTAGCTTAGCTTAGCGCAAAGACTTGAAACATCCATTAACTTTGTGGCCTCTCAGGTGGTTGCCCCATAAAACGGAAAATTATCATTTTTAGGTTTTGGTATTTGTAAGGACTGAACATCAAGTGTTAATGACTGAGCTTTAGCGGTGCTAGCTGTCTGATCTTGGTCCCCTGAAGACAGAGCCACGCTAGTTGTCTCCCCTTGTTTCCAGTCTTTATGCTAAGCTAAGATAAGCTAAGAAGAGCTAAGATAAGCTAACCGGCTGCTGGATCATATGTAACAGGCATGAGAGTGGTGTCGATCTTTTCATCTAACTCTTCAAAAAGAGAGTAAGTGCATTTCCTAAAATGTTGAACTAGTTTTTTTTTTGTTTCAAAAATGACTGTGACTGCTGGTCAGACAAATCAGGCAATCTGTAGATGTCACCTTGGGCTCCGGGACACTGGGATGAGCATTTTTCACAATGTTTGGACATTTTAGAGACTAAACAATTGGTTGAAAAGGAATAAATCAATCAATAATAAAAGAACCGGTTAATTGCAGCTCTACTTTCTAAACCATTCCACTTTTACACTCTCAGACTTTTCATTTACACTGAGGTGAATTTGAAAGTACTTGCTAAATTTCAGGTAGGTAGAAGGTGTGTGCAGTATGTTGTGCACCATATGTGTGAGGCCTGTCACCAGATTTTGCTTTCTGTTTCAGCTAAGGTGTGGAAACGATGCATCGCACGATGTTTTTGAACCAGACCTGCAGCGCTGGCATGTCTGCTCAGAGCAGTTGGTCTCTTCAGGGTGGACACAGGAGACGGGCAGCTCATCAGAGCCTGCTTATTGTGCTGGGTGCTCGGGGTGCCCGGGCAGGACGCGGAGACGTCCTGAGTCCCGGCACAGCCTGGAGTGAGCGTTGAAGAGGAGGAAGTTGATGACGGGGAAGAGGAGAGAGTGACGTCACCTGCATCTTTCCGAGGCTGCTCCTGGAGGATGGACAGCTGAGAGGGGACAGGAAGAGCGGGAAAAAGGTCAAGATGATCACATGATAAATGGCATGAA